>NW_026294491.1:7920107-8280107 GCF_007827085.1 Peromyscus californicus insignis
AAATGATAGTCTATACTTGACTAAAATAATATTTACTCAATTGTGTGCATTTGTCACACTTGCTGAATTTACTTCCCTTTTATTAGTTTTGTCTTTTGAGACAGGGTTTCTCTAGGTAGCCCCTGCTGTCCTGGAACTCCATCTGTAGACCAAACTGGGCTCAAACTCAGAGATCTGCCTGCCTCTGCCTCCCGAGTGCTGGGATTAAAGACATGCGCCACCACCACCCGACTACTTACTTAAATTTTAATGCACATCCCTCACTCATCAATACATCTGATTTCAATAAAAGTCCATGGTATAAATATTACCCTTATGAGTTCCACTAGCGAAAAGGTGCTGGGTTGGTTACCAACCTGACAGGGTGGCTGGCAGCTGGTTGGCTACTGAGAAGCTTGGAGGTAGACTGCACCCTGAGTCGGCCAGCAGAGGGCACCAGAGAACAGTGGCTGCCCAGTGGGCAATCCCAGGCAGGACCCTGGAGAAATGAACTGGCTCTTCCTTTTTCAGCACGTTTTTTATTGAGCTGCCCGAGTATCAAACAATAAATGAATGCTGAGCAAATATATAAATATGGGGGCTACTGGCCATTAGCCTTTGGGTGAAACCTGGCAGTTGTGACCAAGGAACTGTGTGTCCTGTCCTCAGAGCCTCCAGGAGACCCAGAGGGTTTGGGGTGTGCCCCTTCCAGCAGGGCTGTGGAGCAACGGGATTCTCCTTTCCCCAATCTATTTGACTAACCTGGAAGCCGAAGCTATCCCGTGGACAGCCGGGACACCCTCCCAGGGTTGTTTCCACAGGCACGGAGCAGGGGTGGGAGGGTTGGACTAGGGTTGAGGGAGGGGATTTGGAGGAGTGGGGGGGGGGGGTTGGGAAGGGTGACAGCTTACAGTATTGAAGGGCAAAGGGTGCTATGACCAAGGAGAAGGGACACATGGGCAAGTCCAAAACCCACCCACAGAGCCAGGGCAGATAAATTGAGGCTCCCAAATCCCTTGTTCATCTGATTCTTGTAAGATTGACAGCTACAAGACCCTCCTACCAGGCCCTGCCTTTTGGGCTTCTCAGAGGTACCCCATGAGACTGTGGGCACAGTGGAAGCCTGTGAAGGCAGATGGCACAGAAGGACTGGCAGAGAAGGCAGAAGCCGCTGAGGGATCTTAGGGGGACTGAGACATGAGGAAGAGGAAACAATGAGGGGGCGGGGGTCAAGGGGGAGAGAGAGGCTGGTTGTTTGGGGTTTTTTGTTTTTTTAATCAAGAGTAACTGTTTTCCAGAGACAGGAGGAGCCTGCTGGTGGCCCTCTAAAGAAGGCAAGGGGCTGACACAATCTCAAGTCTGCAAGATGCCACACAGTCAGCTAAGGCATAGTGTGGTGGGAGAAAGATTCATGAGACACTGAGCAGACGCCAACCTTCTGCCATCCTGGCACCCTCCTGGCCCCAGATGGATACCATCAACAGCCCTTAGAGCAGTGGTTCTCAACCTCCCTGATGCCGGGACCCTTTAATACAGTTCCTATGTTGTGCTGACCCCCAACAACCAAATATGTTGATGCTACTTGGTAACAGTGATTTTATTGCTGCTATGATCCGTAATGTGAATATCTTTGGAGATAGACGTTGTCAATGTGGTCACGGCCCACAGGTTTAGGACCAATGCCTTAGACAATGCCTGAGGAAAGTTTGTGCTGGAGCCTCCCTGCCCAGAGCTGACCCGTGGAAACACTGTTTCCTCTTTCAGTAACTTCCATTTGAGCTGTTATTAAGGATGCTCTCAGGCCAAGAAACACTGTTCAGGATGCAGGCCCAGGCTCCAGGCCCTCCCTGCTCTTGTACACATCAGGAAAGGGAGGCAATCAGTGGACAAGGACCCATGTCAAAAGTGAGTATTCGTGGAGCATTTGGTAAAAGTGACGTATTGGGGGACCTGTGGTCAGAAATCACGTGTTGATCCTCTCAGGTCAGAGGTCAGAGTCCTTTGAGTTCTTTAAAGAGAACTGAGTGTACAGAACCCTAGAGATGGTGGGTTCTGCAGTTCACAGATGCAGAACACTGACATTGCTGCAATGCCCTGAAGTGTCTCCAGGGGCTTACTGCTCTCAGAGGGGATGAAAGGGTGTTGAGTCTGTATCTCTTACACATGTATGCATGCACACATTCATACACTGTTGTTCACACATGCACACAGCAATGTATTCACAAACATGCACGTATTCACACACTTGTGCATATACCCATGTACACACCATGTAGTCACCCCAAGAACACAAACACACACACACACACACACACACACACACACACAAACATACACACACACACACACACACACACACACATACACTCACACACTCCCAGACAAACTCACACATTCACATACACACTGCCATCATCCATCTGCCTCAATGAAACCAAAATAAAATTTGCCAGGTTTTAAAGTTTTCTTTACTAGGAAAAATGCCGTCTCTGGCCACTGCAGAGGGTCAGGATGGTTTATGAAAACTCAGAAATTGATGGAGTCCAGCTGAGACCTTTTTCTTCTGGCTTGCAGCTCCCAGGGAACCAGCGTCTGGACAGCACGACCTCTCAGTAATGGCAATCTGGAGGTGGAAAAGCAGGGTGGTTGGTAAGCATGCCAAGGAGCCACAAGTGCCTGCACTCAGATGTGTGTCCCGCTCATAACCAACAGGTGCCGAGGAAGGACAAAATGGGAAAGGATGACACCCAAGCCTCGGCATTCTCTCAGGGCCTCTTCTCCCCAAACACTAGAAATTTCCCAGAGGAGCCTGTTGACCAGTGTGTGTGGTCACAGAACATACCACTGGCAGATGACTCAATCAGTAAAATACCTGCTGCCCACACATGAGTATCAGAGTTCCAATCCCCTGAACCCACTCAAAAAGGCAGGTGTGGTGGGACATGTCTATAACCTTCCTGTTGGGAGTGGGTTGAGGTGGATGTAGACAGACCCCTGGAGCTCACTGTCCATCCAGCCTATCCAATCAGTGAACTCTAAATTCGAAGAGGGACCTGGTTGAGAGGGGCTAAGGGAAACATCCAATATCAAACTCCAGTCTCCACACTCCTGTAAATGTACACACACACACACACACACACACACACACACACACACATACAGAGAGAGAGAGAGAGAGAGAGAGAGAGAGAGAGAGAGAGAGAGAGAGGAGGGGTCCTCAGCAGGTGGGAGGGCATGGAAGTAGCTCATACCAGGCCCCAGGTTGGCCCACACCTGCCACCATTTACCTTCCACAGACTGTGGTGAGAAACACCAGGGCACCTCAAAGATCAGGTTGGAAAAGCAGCAGTTTCGAGCAGCGCAATCCTTGGGGCTGATGCCCGGGTACCCACAGTTCTTTCGGGCTGACACTTCCATGACACACTGCTCTGATTCTGGTCATTGGGGAAGCAGCATACAAGACTGTCAGGCTAGCCGCACACTGAGGGCCACCAGTCCCACCTTCCCAGAGACATTGCAGTTGCAGCCTCAGTGTGTCCCAAGGAGCTCCTTGGGTTGGTAGCTCTCAGCACAGTATTGCTAGGGACTGGCTGTGCTTCCCACAGGAGGACACGAGTGTAGGGAGGTCAGCACAGGTGGAAATATCTGCAGAACTGGAACCTTGGGAAAAACCATATCACCCTTTCTGGACTCAGTGCTCAGCTCTGTGAAATGGGAGTAGCCCACTGTGCCCAGCCCAGAATAGGCTTGACATACCTGATTGTGAATGAGACCTAACACATGGTAACCCACCTACCTGTTTTTTTGGGGGTTTTTTGTTGTTGTTGTTGTTTTTAAACTACACTGAACCCTGGGAACAAAGTTCCCTATGATGAGTGTGCCCCAACAGCAAGGTCCATGCCTGGGTGAACACACACACAAATGGTATTCACAGTTTGCTCTGGCTTGAAACACATTCCCAAAAAAGTTGCCAGAAGCCTCAACACCCTTCTTAAAGTCTGAAGTCTGTTTGCAAGGATGGTGATGCCATCTTACCCGATGTCTCTATTTCCTTTCCAAAGCTTCTTTGGAATTATGGTTTTATATATAGGTGGAAAACATTTAGGTCTGCTTACAGGCAAGTGTAGAAACGGGGCATGGGGGTGTCGAGGAAGGTCTAGCAGAGGCACTAAGGCTTCCTTTTCATAAACTTGGGCTAGCTCTAGACAGACAACCAGGCTTCCAAGAACTTGCTCTAGACCTTGCCAGGGCCCGACCCTAAACTGATAGCTGGAAGGAGGTGCTGGGTCTCCAAAGTTTACCTTGTTTTGGAAGTGGGTGGAAACACCAGGGGACCCCACCAACGCTGGAGTCAAAGCAACATCCAAGATCGAAGCACTGGTCGGTAGTGATGCCCGGGAAGCCACAGTTCTTTCTGTTCTGTGGTGTCATCCTAGAACACTGACAGGGAGCTGTGGATAGATCCATCCATGGTTGACCCTGTCCAGGGTGCCATAGGCCTGCCTCATCCTGTTCTTGGCCCTCAGGGACCCCCAAAGTCCCATGTCCCCAGGAATGACATGGGGTCTTATTTTGCCCACGTTAGAGCTGTCTGGCTTCCCCCTGAGGAAACCACAGGATTTTATAGAAACAGCTTCATTTGTTAAAAAACGAAACAAGGCCACACAAACCTTCTGTAAAGAAGATGTCCCTGTGGACCTGAGCAGAGATCAGGGTAGAAGGTGAGCAAGATGGGCCCAGGGGAGCAGGCCTTGCTGTCCTCCTAACCAGGCTGACACCTGTGGACCTTGCCGTTCTGAATATAGTCCCTGGTTGAGCCCCACACAGCAGCATCCAGACTGCAGGGTGCTGTTTAGCACCTTGCAAGCTGTCACCTGCCTTTGTCCTTTGAGGGAACATCTAGAAAAACCCCACCTAGTACAGGTGATGGGTGACCCACAGCACACCACTCACTCAGACTTAAACAGGTTTCACCTCCCACCTGAGGGGTCAGCCCTGGACTTTTACTTACAGGGTTTCTCGCCCTCCACCAGAGCATACAGCCCCAAGACAAGGACCACTGCCAGGAGAGGGGCGCCTCGAGGTCCCATGTCTGCTCTGCTGTATCTGGGCAGCCTGCAGAACGTCCAATTCCCACTGCCTGGTGTTTTATTGGCTCCTCTCTGTTTGCTCAATGGCTCTGAGAACCGCCCATTACCAGTGGCCCAGCCCTCTGGATCCTTTGTGCTGAAGAGGTGACATAGCTCCACATGGAGGCCTGGAGGAGGTGGGAGAAAATCCTGAGAGTTCAGTCACACAAGGCTTCCAGGCTGGGTCAGGCTGGCCTCCATAAGCATAGCTGCCCCCTGACCTTGGCAGGAAGCCGGGTCCTGCTAGGTTACTGATGTGGGGAATGGGGCACGTGTGCAGTTGGAGCTGGGCTCTCTCAGGGTCACACCCAGGAAGGGATTAGCCATGTGTTAGCCTGGATATAGTTTGTGTCTATCATAGTAACGTCTGATTTTTTAAAAAATATTGGTAGTGAGGCTATATGGGAAATGAGCAGCACAGAGAAAGACATTCCATACAAGATGCTTCTAGGATTGGGGAATCACAGGACTATGGGAGGCACATTCGCAGTACCTCGTTTCCACGCCTGATGCAAAGCTTACCCTCCCTCAACTTTTTCCCTGCCAGGCTCAGGACTGTGTCCACAGAGACCAGATGACAGGGCCCAAAGGAGCAGTCGGGACAGGCAGTTTTCTTTTTTATCACCCCTGAAGTTGGACATCCTTTGTTCCACAGGGATCCTTTGAGTTCCCTCAGATGGTGCCCAGCAATGAGATGTCCACAGTGAGATACCCTGGAGAAGGGCTTTGTAAACTGGACACAGAGAACAAAACCCAGGGGTTCATGAGAACTCAAAGGGGAAATGACAGAGGAGAGAGGAGAGAGGGACTGTGTGTGTTCCTTGGGGTTGAAGGGATGTGTCTAGCTGTGGGTGACAGGCTACAGAGTCAGTGACTGGGATACAGAATCTGAAAGTCCTGGTCTCATCCCAGGCTCTATGGGTAGAACTGAATCCTCAGTGACTCTCCTGGATCTTCCACTCAGTCCTGAAAACCCAGCAGGAGTCCATTTCTCTGCAGCACAGCCCAGCCATGCTCTCACACTCTTGCTAGGTGTTGGCTGTTTGGTTTTGTTGTCAACTTGACACGAGCCAGGGTCATCTGGCAAGAGGAAACCGTGGTCCTGCTTCTATAAGAAAGCAGGCCCAGCAAGCCATGGGGAGCAAGGCAGCAAGCAGCATTTCTACATGGTCTCTGCTTTAGTTCCGACATCCGGGTTCCTGCTTGGAGGTCCTGCCCTGACTTCCCTCAATGACTGACTGTGATAGAGCTGTGGAAGCCAGATACTCCCTTTGCTGTCCAAGCTTCTTTCAGCAGCAAACTAGGACAATCTTCAAATTTATGAGCTGATCCATTACCCATAATCTCAGACATTCTCATTCCTTCCTCCCTCTGGTCCACATAACAACCCAACTCCTCCTGCCCTGCCAGAGGTCCTTCTGAAGTCCCCTGTCCCCTGAGGAGACAGTCACCCTACTCTGCTGCTCCCCTTGGGCACCCCTCACCACACACCCCTGTAGAAGCCTGTGCCCTACAGATAACCATTGCACCAGTTTTGATGTGGAGCTGAGGGTACAACAGTAGACAGCCGTGTCTGTAGAACCAGACCGTGGCCCCAACCCAGAGGATCAGGGTGATCACAAGGCTTCGGTTTCTACTTGGGCAAAAGTTGGTGGGTCCTGTGGGATGCAGGCTCTGAACTGTACCTGCCCCACTTGGGTTCCCTGACCTGCCTCCTGCATCATGGACTCACCAGCAAGGTCATTGATCTTGGTACCATCTCAAATGGCTTCAGTACTGCATATCACATCCAGACTCATGGATGCCCAGCTCTGTATCTTCTGTATCTTCGCCTGCACTCTAGGACTGCCCATGTCCTCTCACTTAGACCCTGAATTCTACAAGGATAAAACACAGGTGTCTTCTATTCAGTATGTTCTCACTTCTAGCTCTTTCTATGTGGCTGCCACAGCAACTGCTTCCTAAATCCTAACCCTCTAATCCATACCCGCTCAGCTCTCCCTATATCCGCACCCCTTCTCCTCCAGCCAGGCTTCCACAGGGCTCACACACCCTACTACAACACCAGCGGCACCTGGCTGCCTCCTACCTTGGGGTTCACACCCACTCTAGAACTTGGTTATGCAGAACTTCCATGCATTCTCTTAGAGAAGCCATGATTCTGCACGGATGTGGTTCTTCTCACGTCTACTCTTCACCTTCTCCCAACTCCCAATCCCCCTGCACACCTTGAGGGTGATGGTGTCTATCCATTCAGACATATTAACAATTGGGAGCTCCTTGGGTACTAGCCAGGCATCTCCTTCTGCACACATAGAAAGAGATCCAGTCTAACCTCTCTAGTACTGGATTCTAAAACACTGTCCAATGACAAGGATGCAGGACAGAAGAGCAACCAAGAAAATTCCCCACTTCCCCAATTTCTTCCTGGAAGTAGGGAGACCAAACTTGGCACAGTTCTCTAGTTAAATTGCAGAGATGTGAGAATTTGGAGCTACCAGGCTTGGGCCAGAACCAGGGTAGCTGGGTAGGAGAAGGGAGAAAATGCAACCATAGAACGTGATTGGGAGTCACCTGAGTTCTTATTCAAATTCTTAACTGCCTTAACATGAAGGCCAGACAAATTGGATATTGAGGAAGGAATGGTGGCCAGGGGGCTGAGCTGAACATGTGCTGTGGTTCTTATAGTCTAGAATCACGTGGACTCTGCCCTGCCTGAGGAAGAAGTCTATGAGCCACCCAAGGATGGGTTAGAGACTTAGAAGCACACCATAGAAATGACTGACTCATTCCAGAGTGGGGTGCTCCAGGCCCATTCTAGCAGAACTTCAAAGCAGGTGTTGAAAGAATCAAGCTCTTCTGCAAGTCAATGAGCTGCCCGAGTTAGCTTGCTCTGGTGGCCAGGACAAAAGACCACAGGCTCGGACTTTCACAGCTCTCATGTGTCCTCAGACTTCTGGAGTTTGGAAACACAAGATGAAGGTTTCCACAGAATCAGTTCCTTGTGAGGCCCCTCTTCAACAGGAAGAAGGCAGCATCTTCCCGTGTTTCACAAGGCTTCCCCTCTGTGGATTGTAACTGCCTCTCTTCAGAGACACCCGCCTAGCCTCACAGGATTTTTATCTTGGAAACTTGGAACAAGCCTCCATGGTCCCATGACTCTTACATGCTGCATTTTATAAAAGCAGTGACCAAGGGGATTGATCTGCCACCAGACTACTGCATGACCACTGCTACCATGACCCCCAGGTGCTGCACAGCTGAACCTGGGAACCCTTTTTTTTTTTTTTTTTTTTTTTTTTTTTTGCATGGATCTCTTTGAACAGCAGGGCCTGGGGACTCTCTCCTGTCCTCGACTCCCTTTGCATTGACTCTTCATTCTAATGGAAATCTTTCAAGTGTGCCATGATACACTCAGGAGTATTTGGAGGGGGGAATCCTGCCCTTCAGTCACCTTCTCTCCTGGTCCAGTGCAGAGTGTGAGGGCTTTTTTGAATGGCACTAAACTCCTTGACAATTGCATGCTTCCTGCAGCCTTGCTTTGTGTACAACTTTCAATATGATTGCATTTCTTTCCTTGCCAAACTTCACGTGGTTCTTGTCATTTTGCTTTGCTTTTTGCTCTGGATTCTCAAATTTGGGTAAAAGTATCAAGCCACAGCTGCGTCATAGCCTGAGTGTTATCTTATCTTGAAATTTCCACCACCAAAGAAAATTAGTCCATGTCTTTGAATTCAGATTCACTTGATTGTTTAGGACATGGGCAGAACGTGTCCAAATTGTTTAGCAGAGTCCTAGGCTGAAGGATGCCAGGCAAGCATCAGGGTCTCCATGCTTAGAGTGTCTGGGAATCCCGAGAGTTTCACACACCAAGCTGTCCGTCCTTGCTGCAGGGGCTGCCCTGGAGGAAATGACAGAAAAACCCACAGATCTCCCTAAGCAGTGTCACATAGGAGATGTGGCCATTGAGGACATCAATCCCACTAGAAGATGCAACAGGAAGTGTGTTGCACCTTGTGTTAGAAAGATGCTTTTAGACAAGATGCAGAGAGGGAATCATACACACACACACACACACACCTGGATTTCGTCAAAATTCGAGGGATTTACTCTTTGCCAGAGACTTCAATGTAAACAAAAGGATGAATCACAGAGCAGGAGAAGATATCTGCTCACCACACAGTGATAGGGGACTTGTTTGTGGGTTTAGTATAAACCTGGCCTGGTCAGGAACTCTGCAGCCATTGCCCCCACTCAGCCTCTCAAGGACAAAGATTACAAAGTGAACCACTACCCTGGGATCTGCTAGAGGAGTTCTAGCACATGATTAAAAATGTATAAGCTGGGACTGGCAAGATGGCTCGTTGGGAAGAGACACTTGCTGCGAAGCCTGAGGACCTGAGTTCAATCCCCAGGACTCACATGATGGTAAGAGAGAGAACCAACTCCCCCAGAGGTACCCTGAACTCCACATGCCTGCCGTTGGTATCTGCATGACCAACTAAAAATAATGTTTTCATGTTAAGAAAGTAAAAATGAACTGTCTAGACAGACACTTTTATGGTGATACTTTATCTGTACTGAAATGGGATTTTATTTATATGTTAATAAATAAAGTTGCCTGGGAGTCAGAGCTAATAGCAAGCCATAGCAGAGCTAGGCATTCGTGGCGCACGCCTTTAATGCCAGCACTTGGTAGGCAGAGCTAGGTAGATCTCTGTGTGTTCAAGGACAGCCAAGAGACAGTGACAAGGCAGTCATGTGGTTGGTTTTACAACCAATGAGAAGGCCGAACAGAAATCTATATAAAAACAAACAGACAGGAAGTAGCTCTCTTTCGGAGAGGTCTCTTGGCTGAAGAGACTAGCTGCAGTAGGCAGGTAAGGCTCTTAGCTCTGATCTCTTGGCTTTCTTCTTTGCATTGGTTCTGTGTTTCTTATTTAATAAGACGGTTGGTTACATCTACACACTTTGACAGAGGATAGTATAAAAAAAAAAAAACTTAAAAAATAAGCCCATGAGATGCCCAAAACCATTCATTAACTGAGAAAAGTAAGTTATGATGAAAGGGAGCTGTCCTATCACATGCACTGATAAAGCCGAGGGCTGGATGTACACAGAGAGCATCCGATCCCCTAACCCACGGCAGGTGGGCTGGAGAACGGTGCAACCTCAGTTGTCCTGACTCTTATCAAGTTCAACAGACCCATCAAAATGATGGGTTTTATCCCAGTGATCAATTATTTACCAAAGTCAGTCCAAAGACTTGGGCCCAGGGGCTCCTGGCAGCTTCCTTCCTAACTGAGATCTGGGCACCACTCAACGCCCATCCAAACACATCACCATGCCCTGTTGCTCAGTGACAGTGAAGAATGAAGCTTCCTTACATGAAAAGAGGGCAGGTCTCTGTGAGAAAGTACACTCACTGGCTGCAGGACACACCTCCAGGAAGCTCTAAAGGAGGTGGAGCCAGGGAGAAAGGAAGTTGATTACCTGGTTCTTGGAGGGGCAGGCAGTGGACACAGGGTAGTAGACACAGGGCTCTGCTTGGGGGGCCAAATGATAGTCTATACTTGACTAAAATAATATTTACACAATTGTGTGCATTTGACAGACTTGCTGAAATTACTTCCCTTTTATTAGTTTTGTCTGTTGAGACAGGGTTTCTCTAGGTAGCCCCTGCTGTCCTGGAACTCCATCTGTAGACCAGGCTGGGCTCGAACTCAGAGATCTGCCTGCCTCTGCCTCCCGAGTGCTGGGATTAAAGACATGCGCCTCCACCACACGACTACTTACTTAAATTTTAATGCACATCCCTCACTCATCAATACATCTGATTTCAATAAAAGTCCATGGTATAACTATTACCCTTATGAGTTCCACTAGAGAAAAGGCGCTGGGTTTGTTACCTACCTGACAGGGTGGCTGGCAGCTGGTTGGCTACTGAGAGGCTTGGAGGCAGACTGCACCCTGAGTCGGCCAGCAGAGGGCACCAGAGAACAGTGGCTGCCCAGTGGGCAATCCAAGGCAGGACTCTGGAGAAATGAATTGGTCCTTCCTACTTCAGTACGTGTTTATTGCGCTGCCCGAGTATCAAACAATAACTAAAAGCTGAGCAAAAATATAAATATGCGGGCTACTGGCCATGAGCCTTTCGGTGAAACCTGGCAGTTGTGACCGAGGACTGTGTGTCCTGTCCTCAGAGCCTCCAGGAGACCCAGAGGGTTTGGGGTGTGCCCCTTCCAGCAGGGCTGTGGAGCAACGGGATTCTCCTTTCCCCAATCTATTTGACTAACCTGGAAGCCAAAGCTATCCCGTGGATAGCCGGGACACCCTCCCAGGGTTGTTTCCACAGGCATGGGGCCGGTGTGAGGGTTGTTGGAGGGGGGTTTAAGGGAGGAGGTTTGAGGGAAGTGGGGGGGTTGGGAAGGGAGGCAGCTTACAGTATTGAAGGGCAAAGGGTGCTATGACCAAGGAGAAGGGACACATGGGAAAGTCCAAAACCCACCCACAGAGCCAGGGCAGATAAATTGAGGCTCCCAAATCCCTTGTTCATCTGATTCTTGTAAGATTGACGGATGTAAGACCCTCCTACCAGGCCCTGCCTTTTGGGCTTCTCAGAGGTACCCCATGAGACTGTGGGCACAGTGGAAGCCTGTGAAGGCAGATGGCACAGAAGGACTGGGAGAGAAGGCAGAAGTCGCTGAGGGATCTTAGGGGGACTGAGACATGAGGAAGAGGAAACAATGAGGGGGCGGGGGTCAAGGGGGAGAGAGAGGCTGGTTGTTTGGGGTTTTTTGTTTTTTGTTTTTTTAATCAAGAGTCACTGTTGCTCCAGAGACAGGAGGAGCCTGGTGGTGGCCCTCTAAAGAAGGCAAGGGGCTGACACAATCTGCGTCTGCAAGATGCCACACAGTCAGCTAAGGCATAGTGTGGGGGGAGAAAGATTATGAGAGACTGAGCAGACTCCAAGCCTGTGACCAGCAGAGACAGCTGCTGTGTTTTGACAACTTGACACAGGCTAGGGTCATTTCCGCAGAAGAAGGTCAACTGACAAGATGTCTCTGTCAGACTGGCCTCTGGGCTATCATGTGCGGTGTGTCTTGATTGGTGATTGGTGTTGGGGGCACCCGGCTTGGGTTGGGGGCTGCCACACCTGGGCAGGTGGTCCTGGGGGGTATAAGGAAGCAGGCTGGGCAAGCCAGGAGGAGCAAGCCAGTAAGCAGCACCCCTCCATGGCTTCTGCATCAACTCCTGCCTCCAGGTTCCTGCCCTGTGTGAGTTCCTGTCCTGACTTCCTTTCATAATGGACCATTATAGGAATGTATAAGACAAATAAACCCTTTCCTCCCAAGTTGTTTTTGGCTAGTGTTTTCTCATAGCAACAGAAAAGCAAACTCTCACACTGCTCTTGGACGGCCACAGCTGAGTATGAGGGCTCCAGAAAGGGAGCCCTCCTTTCTCTGCTGTTTCCCAAGAAGGAGGAGGGTTGGAGTGGGGAAACCAGTGGTCCAGGCCTTCAGATTACCCCAGGCAGCAGAAGTCGGCCACTGGGTGGTGCTAACCAGTTGCCTTGGGCTGGGGAAAGGAAAGGAGATGAAAAATGTCTCAGAAGCCAACCTTCTGCCATCCTGGCACCCTCCTGGCCCCAGATGGATACCATCAACAGCCCTTAGAGCAGTGGTTCTCAACCTCCCTGATGCCGGGACCCTTTAATACAGTTCCTATGTTGTGCTGACCCCCAACAACCGAATATGTTGATGCTACTTGGTAACAGTAATTTTATTACTGCTATGATCCGTAATGTGAATATCTTTGGAGATAGACGTTGTCAATGTGGTCACGGTCCGCAGGTTTAGGACCAATGCCTTACACAATGCTGTGAGGAAAGGTTGTGCTGGAGCCTCCCTGCCCAGAGCTGCCCCGTGGAAACACTGTTTCCTCTTTCAGTAACTTCCATTTGAACTGTTATTAAGGATGCTCTCAAGCCAAGAAACACTGTTCAGGATGCAGGCCCAGGCTCCAGGCCCTCCCTGCTCTTGTTCACATCAGGAAAGGGAGGCAACCAGTGGACATGGAGCCATGTCAAAAGTGAGTAGCTCGTGGAGCATTTGGTAAAAGTGACAGGTTTGGTGAACTGTGATCAGAAATCATGTGTTGATCCTCTCAGGTCAGAGGTCAGAGTCCTTTGAGTTCTTTAAAGAGAACTGAGTGAACAGAACCCTAGAGATGGTGGGTTCTGAAGTTCAGTAATGCAGAACACTGACATTGCTACAGTGCCCTGAAGTGTCTCCAGGGGCTTACTGCTCTCAGAGGGGATGAAATGGTGTTGAGTCTGTACCTCTTACACATGTGTGCATGCACACATTCATACACTGTTGTTCACACATGCACACAGCAATGTATTCACAAACATGCACGTATTCACACACTTGTGCATATACCCATGTACACACCATGTAGTCACCCCAAGTGCACAAACATACACACACACACACACACACACACACACACACACACACACACACACACATACTCCCAGACATACTCACACATTCACATACACACTGCCATCATCCATCTGCCTCAATGAAACCAAAATAAAATTTGCCAGGTTTTAAAGTTTTCTTTACTAGGAAAAATGCCGTCTCTGGCCACTGCAGAGGGTCAGGATGGTTTATGAAAACTCAGAAATTGATGGAGTCCAGCTGAGACCTTTTTCTTCTGGCTTGCAGCTCCCAGGGAACCAGCGGCTGGACAGCACGACCTCTCAGTAATGGCAATCTGGAGGTGGAAAAGCAGGGTGGTTGGTAAGCATGCCAAGGAGCCACAAGTGCCTGTGCTCAGAAGTGTGGCCCGCTCATAACCAACAGGTGCCGAGGAAGGACAAAATGGGAAAGGATAACACCCAAGCCTCGGCATTCTCTCAGGGCCTCTTCTCCCAAACACTAGAAATTTCCCAGAGGAGCCTGTTGACCAGTGTGTGTGGTCACAGAACATACCACTGGCAGATGACTCAATCAGTAAAATACCTGCTCCCCACACATGAGTGTCAGAGTTCCAATCCCCTGAACCCACTCAAAAAGGCAGGTGTGGTGGGACATGTCTATAACCTTCCTGTTGGGAGTGGGTTGAGGTGGATGTAGACAGACCCCTGGAGCTCACTGTCCATCCAGCCTATCCAATCAGTGAACTCTAAATTCAAAGAGGGACCTGGTTGAGAGGGGCTAAGGGAAGCAACCTGTAGCTGGAGTTTTCCTGCCTGGCCCACAGTCAGGACAAATCTCTCTCACCCGCCAGTCCCACAGCCTCTCAGACCCAACCAAGTAAACACAGAGACTTATATTGGTTTCAAACTGTATTGCCGTGGCAGGCTTCTTGCTAACTGTTCTTACAGCTTAAATTAATCCATTTCTATTGATCTATACCTTGCCACGTGGCTTGTGGCTTACCGGTACTTTACATCTTCCTTGTCCTGATGGCGGCTCGCAGTGTCTCCCCCACCCAGCTTCCTGTTCTCTCAGCATCCCATATCAAACTCCAGCCTCCACACTTCTGTAAATGTACACACACACACACACACACACACACACACACACACACACACACACACACAGAGGAGGGGTCCTCAGCAGGTGGGAGGTCATGGAAGTAGCTCATGCCAGGCCCCAGGTTGGCCCACACCTGCCACCATTTACCTTCCACAGACTGTGGTGAGAAACACCAGGGCACCTCAAAGATCAGGTTGGAAAAGCAGCAGTTTCGAGCAGCGCAATCCTTGGGGCTGATGCCTGGGTACCCACAGTTCTTTCGGGCTGACACTTCCATGACACACTGCTCTGATTCTGGTCATTGGGGAAGCAGCATACAAGACTGTCAGGCTAGCCGCACACTGAGGGCCACCAGTCCCACCTTCCCAGAGACATTGCAGTTGCAGCCTCAGTGTGTCCCAAGGAGCTCCTTGGGTTGGTAGCTCTCAGCACAGTATTGCTAGGGACTGGCTGTGCTTCCCACAGGAGGACATGAGTGTAGAGAAGTCAGCACAGGTGGAAATATCTGCAGAACCAGAACCTTGGGAAAAACCATATCACCCTTTCTGGACTCAGTGCTCAGCTCTGTGAAATGGGAGTAGCCTACTGTGCCCAGCCCAGAATAGGCTTGACATACCTGATTGTGAATGATACCTAACACATGGTAACCCACCTACCTGTTTTTTGGGGTTTTGTTGTTGTTGTTGTTGTTGTTTTTAAACTACACTGAACCCTGGGAACAAAGTTCCCTATGATGAGTGTGTCCCAACAGCAAGGTCCATGCCTGGGTGAACACACACACAAACGGTATTCATAGGTTGCTCTGGCTTGAAACACATTCCAAAAAAAAATTGCCAGAAGCCTCAACACCCTTCTTAAAGTCTGAAGTCTGTTTACAAGGATGGTGATGCCATCTTACCTGATGTCTCTATTTCCTCCAAAGCTTCTTTGGAATTATGGTTTTATATATAGGTGGAAAACATTTAGGTCTGCTCACAGGCAAGTGTAGAAACGGGGCATGGGGGTGTCGAGGAAGGTCTAGCAGAGGCACTAAGGCTTCCTTTTCATAAACTTGGGCTAGCTCTAGACAGACAACCAGGCTTCCAAGAACTTGCTCTAGACCTTGCCAGGGCCCAGCCCTAAAGTGACAGCTGGAAGGAGGTGCTGGGTCTCCAAAGTTTACCTTGTTTTGGAAGTGGGTGGAAACACCAGGGGACCCCACCAACGCTGGAGTCAAAGCAACATCCGAGATCGAAGCACTGGTCGGTAGTGATGCCCGGGAAGCCACAGTTCTTTCTGTTCTGTGGTGTCATCCTAGAACACTGACAGGCAGCTGTGGATAGATCCATCCATGGTTGACCCTGTCCAGGGTGCCATAGGCCTGCCTCATCCTGTTCTTGGCCCTCAGGGACCCCCAAAGTCCCATGTCCCCAGGAATGACATGGGGTCTTATTTTGCCCACGTTAGAGCTGTCTGGCTTCCTCCTGAGGAAACCACAGGATTTTATAGAAACAGCTTCATTTGTTAAAAAACGAAACAAGGCCACACAAACCTTCTGTAAAGAAGATGTCCCTGTGGACCTGAGCAGAGATCAGGGTAGAAGGTGAGCAAGATGGGCCCAGGGCAGCAGGCCCTGCTGTCCTCCTAACCAGGCTGACACCTGTGGACCTTGCCCTTCTGAATAGAGTCCCTGGTTGAGCCCCACACAGCAGCACCCAGACTGCAGGGTGCTGTTTAGCACCTTGCAAGCTGTCACCTGCCTTTGTCCTTTGAGGGAACATCTAGAAAAACCCCACCTAGTACAGGTGATGGGTGACCCACAGCCCACCACTCACTTGGACTTAAACAGGTTTCACCTCCCACCAGAGGGTTCAGCCCTGGAGTTTTACTTACAGGGTTTCTCGCCCTCCACCAGAGCATACAGCCCCAAGACCAGGACCACTGCCAGGAGAGGGGTGCCTCGAGGTCCCATGTCTGTTCCTCTGTACCTGGGCAGCCTGCAGAATGTCCAATTCCCACTGCCTGGTGTTTTATTGGCTCCGCTGTGTTTGCTCAATGGTTCTGATAACCACCCCCGACCAGTGGCCCCAGCCCTCTGGATCCTTTGTGCTGAAGAGGTGACATAGCTCCACGTGGAGGCCTGGAGGAGGTGGGAGAAAATCTTGAGAGTTCAGTCACACAAGGCTTCCAGGCTGGGTCAGGCTGGCCTCCATAAGCATAGCTGCCCCCTGCCCTTGGCAGGAAGCATGGTCCTGCCAGGCTACTGACGTGGGGAATGGGCCACGTGTACAGCTGGAGCTGGGCTCTCTCAGGGTCACACCCAGGAAGGGATTAGCCATGTGTTGCCCTGAATAAAGTTTGTGGCTATCATAGTGACATCTATTTTTTTTTTTAATATTTGTAGTGAGGCTATATATGAAACAAACAGCACAGAGAAGGACATTCCATACAAGAGGTTTCTGGGGTTGGGGAATCACAGGACTATGGGAGGCACATTCGCGGTACCTAGTTTCCACCCCTGATTCAGAGCTTACCCTCCCTCACCTTGTTCCCTGCCAGCCTCAAGGACTGTGTCCACAGAGACCAGATGACAGGGCCCAAAGGAGCAGTCGGGACAGGCTGTTTTCTTTTTTATCACCCCTGAAGTTGGACATCCTTTGTTCCACCGGGATCCTTTGCATTCCCTCAGATGGTTCCAGCACTGAGATGTCCACAGTGAGATACCCTGGCGAAGGGCTTTGTAAACTGGACACAGAGAACAAAACCCAGGGGTTCATGAGAACTCAAAGGGGAAATGACAACTAGAGAGGAGAGAGGGACTATGTGTGTTCCTTGGGGCTGAAGGGATGTGTCTAGCTGTGGGTGACAGGCTACAGAGTCAGTGACTGGGATACAGAATCTGAAAGCGTTGACCTCACCCCAGGCTCTACAGGCAGACCTGAATCCTCAGTGCATTCTCTTAGATCAGTCATGACTCTGCAGAGATGTGGTTCTTCTCACATCTACTCTTCATCTCCCCACACCTTGAGGGTGACAGTGTCTATCCATCCAGGAATATTAACAAATGGGAACTCTGGGTACTAACCAGGCATCTCCTTCTGCCCACATAGAAAGAGATCCAGACCAACCTCTCTAGTACTGGATTCTAAAACACTCTCCAATGACAAGGATGCATGAGAGAGGAACAACCAGGTAAATCCCCCACCGCCCCGTTTTCTTCCTGGAGGTGGGGAGACCAAACTTGGCACAGTTCTCTAGTTTTGTTGCAGAGATGTGAGAATTAGGTGCTTCCAGGCTCAGACCAGAATCAGGGTAGCTAGGTAGGAGAAGGGAGTAAATGTCATCCCAGAATGTGAATGGGAGTCACCTGAGTTAGTTGTCAAATCCTTAACTGCCTTGACCCGAAGGCCAGTCAAACAGGATATTGAGGAAGGAATGGTGGCCAGGGGGCTGAGCTGAACATGTGCTGTGGTTCTTATAGTCTAGAATCACGTGGACTCTGCCCTGCCTGAGGAAGAAGTCTATGAGCCTCCCAAGGATGGGTTAGAGACTCAGAGGCACAGCATAGGAACTGACTGACTCATTCCAGAGTGGGGTGCTGCAGGCCCATTCTAGCAGAACTTCAAAGCAGGTCTTGAAAGAATCAAGCTCTTCTGCAAGTAAATGAGCTGCCTGAGTTAGCTTGCTATGGTGGCCAGGACAAAAGACCAGAGACCCAGGTTTTGACAGTGCTCATGTGTCCTCAGACTTCTGGAGATTGGAAACACAAGATGAAGGTGTCCGCAGGGCCAGTTCCTTGTGAGGCCCCTCCTCAACAGGAAGAAGGCAGCATCTTCCTGTGAGCATCTTTCTGTGTTTCACAAGGAAGATGCTGTGGATTTTGACTGCTTCTCTTCGGAGACACCTGCCTAACCTCACAGGATTTTTATCTTGGAAACTTGGAGCAAGCCTCCATGGTCCCATGACTCTTACATGCTGCATTTTATAAAAGCAGTGACCAAGGGGATTGATCTGCCACCAGACTGATAGGTAGCCATGATCTCTGGGACCACTGCTACCATGACCCCCAAGTGCCTCACAGCTGAACCTGGGAACCCTTTTCTTGCATGGATCTCTTTGAACAGCAGGGCCTGGGGACTCTCTCCTGTCCTCGACTCCCTTTGCAGTGACTCTTCATTCTAATGGAAGTCTTTCAAGTGAGTGTGCCATGATACACTCAGGAGTATTTGGAGGGCGGGATCCTGCCCTTCAGTCACCTTCTCTCCTGGTCCAGTGCAGAGTGTGAGGGCTTTTTTGAATGGCACTAAACTCCTTGACAATTGGATGCTTCCTGCAACCTTGCTTTGTGTACAACTTTCAATATGATTGCATTCCTTTCCTTGCCAAACTTCACGTGGTTCTTGTCAGGTTTTTTTGCTTTTGCTCTGGATTCTCACCCTAAATTTGTGTAAAAGCATCATGCCATAGCCGCGCCATAGCCTGAGTATTATCCTGTCTTGAAATTTCCACCACCAGAGAAAATTAGTCCATGCCTTTGAATTCAGATTCACATGATTGTTTAGGACATGGGCAGAATGTGTCCAAATTCTTTAACAGAATAGAAACAAACGGACTCTCACTCATTTCCAAAGAAGGTTTCTTCTCATCTGAGCTCCCATGAGCATGTCTTCGCTGTGAACATTTTTATCTATATTCTGGCAGGGATTCTGAACTCCTGCCAGAATGTCCCATTAATTTCTGCTAGCAGGATTCTAGGATTTGTCTAACGTCATCTACAAACTCTTTTACATTGTTCTCGGACAAGTGGCAAAGGCTGTGACCATGAGGTCAGGTTTAATCACAACACTTCTCTCCATACTAAGTCTTCTATTAGTTAATTTCCCTCTTGGAGTGATAACATATTGACAGAAGCAAATCCAGGGAGCAAATGTTAACTTTGACTCACAGTTTGAGGAAGGTTTCAGCGCATAATAGCAAAGAAGGCAAGCGTGGTGTATCGACTCCATGGACGTGAGAGTGTGGGGCGGAGTCTTCATGTGGCATCCAGACCAGGAATCAGAATTCTCAGGCTAAAATAGAAGGTGATGTTCCTTCACAGCCTCTCCTAGTAGCCTAGCTCCACCAGGTAGGCATCATTTCTCATATGTTCTACAGCCTCCCAAACCAGATGTCCATTAAGTGACCAAACATTTGAGCCCGTGGGAGACTTTTCAGACTCAAACCGTGACAACGTGTAAACACAAAAATCAAAATCTACTATACACACAACAAAGCAAGAAAATACATCCCACGGTCATTAGAAAGATAAAAATACACAAATACCAGAAACTCAAATAACTTTAAGGAAGATAAGTTCAAAGAAAAAAAATGTATCAAATTACTGGAAAATGATAATTAAGAAAATTCTTAAACTGGCCAGGAAAGCCATCGCATAAATAATGGCTGACTTTTTCCTGAAAACAATGAAAAGCAGGAGTGATAGCACTATGAATTCAAAAGGCTAGGCCAAATCAGAGCACTACACTCTGTGAAAACATCCCTCAAAATAGAGGGTTGTTATTAGATGTCCAGAGGAAGTTGCAATTTGCAAACCTGTCCTCCAGGGAACTTCACATGGCATCCAGGCTGAAGCTTCTCCACATTGCCCCACCCAGCGCTTCTCCCAACCCTCAGGCTGGGTTGACTCAATTGCAGCACCTGCTCGGTTCTGCTAGCTTTCACTACACTGCTTGATAGAGTCAAGTCTGCACAGTTTCTTATTTGGTTTGTACACTGCGGGAAGCCAGACTGACCCATGACTTTCTCAGAAGGGACTTTAGTTCTGTGTCCTTGTCCAGGAGTGGACTTGAGAAGGCTGGTCTATGGCTGCAGCCACAGCCTCCGAGGACTCAAGGTGGTAGCTTCTTCTCCCTGGGTCGTGGTTATCAGTCCTAAGGCAGCTATGTCTGGGGTATCCTGTGTTCTCTTTGCCAGCATGATCTGATTTAGCTCTCTGCTGATTTTTTCATCTGTCCCCCCTGCCCCCGCCCCGGACCCTTGCAAATAATATATAGGATGCTGTGCTTCTTAATAAACGTGCTTGGCATAAGTCACCAGCTTATGCACGAGGTCCCAGTCATTTCTTTTGTCTTCTTGATCTCTTCTTTATTTCTCATCTCTGTTTCTCCCCCCTGACACCCTCTTCAGGACCCTTAGTGCTGTGGGTTCAGGCCAGTATGTCAATGACTTGGCATGTTGGTGCAGCGGAACAGCTGGTAAAAGCTGTTTACAGCAGGTGGGTTTATTTGGCTCATGGTTCTAGGTCTTGCGTGTGAAGAGCTGCTCCCATGGCATAAATCCTAAACATAATGCTCAATGTTGAAGGAGTCCATGAATCCTGGTTGGATTTGGGAGTTGTGAACGGCTCGGACACAAGTGCCACTTCCTCCTGCTTACAGGTACTTCTCTTCAAAGGACCAGTCCCCTGTGCCTGCTCATCCAAAAGTTGCTGGTTGGGTCTCCAGCCCATTTCCCACCCACAGAACAGCTTAAAGACATTAATTCAGTCCATCTACAGAAACACTGGCCATCACCCCTTGACACTGAAGAGCCTGGATCCTATTCACACCAGCCTGAGCGCCTCGCCATGTGGCCCTGCCTGTGTGCTGCGTCCTTCTCTCCCAGCTGTGAGTGTGTGTCACAAACTCATTGTTCTCACTTCCACTTTGGGTGAAAGGTGTCCGACCAGCCCCATAACTCTAGAAAGGGGTCCCTCCCTCGCCAGAAAGCTATGCAGTCTTCTCTTTGTACTATCTTCAGGGATGTTTGTGGAGCAGATAACCTTGGGAGGTAGATAAGATGTCTCTCCCAGAGCAAAGGGTCCCCAGGGGCAGGGTTCCGCCCTAAGACACAATTTATTGTATCTGGGGGTCCCCCCTGAGCCTGTCATCTTGGGGAGGTGGTTTCAGAACCAAGGATTTGGTTTGTGCTGCTTGCTCGATAGTAAGTAGCAAAGCCTTTGTCTCTAGCCCAGGAACAGCCCGGCTCCCACTAGGGCTCTCGAGACTCCACCATGCTGACTTGACAGCATATATAAAGCCACATGAAATATTGTCCCTTCTCAGACTGAATGGATTCACCTCCTGAACGTGTTTAGACAGGCCCTTCCACACTCTCTACTGACTCCAATGAGGTTCACACCCTGTACAACTTGTGTGGGTGTGGGTGTGTGTGTGTGTGTGTGTGTGTGTGTGTGTGTGTGTGTGTGTGTGTGTGAATGTGAATGTGATAGCTTTGCCTAATTGAATCTGTCTGCCGCTCAGAAAAGACCAGCTCAATGTTAAGAACTGAGGAAAGAGGTTAAGACACATCTATTCTTTGTCCTTGGACCCGTGACCACAATCTGCCTGGTAGCTGTCAAAACCTTCCAGGAAACTCCATGGCTGGCGCTTGATGTCTCCCTCCTTAGCTTATGTTTCCTACCAGGCTCCCAAGCAGTAAATAGTTCAACACGTGGCCCCTCTCCGCCTTCACACAGTCAAGGATGTTTTCTTAAGTTAGCGCTATCATTCTCCAATGTTACAAATGACCCTACAAACACAATCAAAAGCCACAACTTGACTTGAACTTTAGTTCCTGGTTTGAGCCTCAGTTTAACCCTGAAGAGAAGCCCAGGGGTTGTGTGGGGTGTTATCTGGATTCAGTGCTCTGGAGCAGCAGGGCTCACAGACCAAGCGAGGGTACAAACTACACGGTGTGTTATGTTACCCTCAGTGCACAGTAGAGATGGAGGAGAAGATTTTGACAGCCCTCTCTGTCCCTTATTGGGACACTTATGGGTCCTTCCCTGCCCCAGTTGGTGGTCTCAAGCACCAGAGCGGAGACTCAAGTCAAAGGTCCAAGCGGGAGCATGAGCCATGCTCTCAATTCACCTCTGCCTCAAGGGTGAGGATGCCTGGTCACCGCCGTTACCCACAAAGCACCGGGCTTCTACTCTGAATGTTAGGCTGAGCACACATGGCCCTAATGCCACCCCAGAGGATCCCGGGTGTGAGGTTGCCACAGGCAAGGCAAAGCTGTGACCCATTTCACCCCCCATGCCACCCCCACCATTTCTTCAGAGCTGGGGATTCTAGGGCCCATCCATGTATACGGCAAGCACTCCACCACTGACTATATCCCAGCCTATATTGTATGTTTTCTTTTGAGACAAGTCTCAGCAAGGTAGTTGGTCTGGTCTTGAACTCATTCTGTAGCCCATACGGGACTTGAACTCATGATGCTCCTGCCTCAACTTCCAGAATAGCAGTGATTACTGACATGGACCACTAGGCCTGACCCTTTCCATCATGTCTGTCTTTCTGACTCCTTCCTTCTCCTTGACATATGCAACATTTTAGACATTACCAGCTTACCATCCACAAGGAACACGTCTTAGGCGTGTGTGTCACTCATGGCTCACACACGTCTCTGGGTGCCCACTGTCTACACTGACGCTTCTTCAGTTCTATGGACTTCCCATTCATAGGAGAGTTAGCCAGTCTGAAATGACAGCAATCAACTGTACCATCAAACCTTTGGTGAGTGCATTGATCAGGGCCCTGGGGCTCCAAGTCACTACATTTCCTAGGATGGCCTTGAACTGGTAGTGATCCTCCTGCCTCAGCCTCCTGAATAGCTGTGATTTCAGGTTTGAGCCACCAGGCTGACTTAGGATGGGCTGAGTTTGTCCTCCAGGCCCCCAGATCCACAATCTGAAGCCCAACTCTAGTGCCTTTGAGCTGCCTGCATTTGGAGACAGTGTCTTCTTCTCATCCATCTTGTTGCTGTTTCCAAAGCGATTTATTCGTGGAATTGTTCCCTGGGCCAGCATCGGTTGCCCATGTGTGACTGTGCTGGCAGACTTCAAGAAGACTTAAATGAAGAGGAAGTGTCTGGGTCTGACTTATTCCACCATGGGGTTTATGTCTTCCAGCACCTGTTGAAGGTGCTTTATTTTGAATGGATCTTATTTTTTTTTAAAGTCCTCGATTCTGAGAATTCTGCACAAGCCAATAGATGGCAAGCTGACTTCCTCCTTGCAAAGTAGGGGACAGAAGCCGGAAAAGCAGAGGGGCTGTGAGTACAGAGCAGAGCTCTGTCCACAAAGAATGGGTGGGCCCCAGGATCGATCCAACTGCAAAGATTAATGACTGGGTGACGTGGCAATTGCACAACACGCTATTTGCTTTCATCATCAATAGCTTAAACAGCACTGTGGTACTAATTGCTGTTCAAAATCAGAACCTTGTTTCTGCATCCCCAAGGAGGTGGCCTGTGTACACAGCCATGCCACCCTGTACTTAGGGGTGTGTCATTGTGTATGCCAATGGAAACTCTGCCTTTAGAAACGAGTCACAGTGTTTGAAAGAATGGCTGTAATCGTGATCTTTAAGTGCATGGAAGGTGGAACAGTTTGCTTTAATTAAATAGATAGCACAGCAGTGGTCCTGGCAGTGGGGGGAGTTACTGCTGCCATGAGGAGAGCTAACTCATACTCTGACAAGACAATGAGCCTAAAGAGCAATTTCACTGAAATAGAATTTTAAAATAAAAACCATTCCCAGGGTTTTGCACCAATGTGTGTGTTTATGCCAGTAATTTGCACAGCCATGGAGCACCCTAGGGCTCTCTCTACAGCTGCTAAAGAAAATCAGCTGGAGCTGGAGAGCTGGGTGAGCAATGAAGAGTGCTTGCTGCTCTTACAGAAGATCCAAATCCAGCGCCCAGGACTCACAGCAGACAGCTCATAACCGCCTGTCACTCTAGCTCTCGGGGATCTGACTCCTTCTTCTGGCCTCCTGAGGCACCTGCACACAGGTCACACACACACACACACACACACACACACACACACACACACACACACACACGTAAAATCTTTTAGAAAAAGAGCATAAGTATTTATATTATTAATGGTTTGCATTAAATTTAAAAAGCTATCAAGTACACATTCACCCCTCAGATGGGATTCTGGTCGGCAGTGTGGCTTTATCAGTAATGCTGTTTGTGAAAGGAATAGGAAATTCAAACGCAAAATCCAAGCACTGTTTCTTGGGAGTGGAGACTCTCTCATCAGAACTGGAAGGAGGACCCCACATAGCACAGATCCCCATGAGCAGGCAGACCAGGATGCAAACAGTGCATTACAGCTTTATAAAAGAAGGTCTGTGTTGAGTGTGTCCAGTCCTAAGGAACTGGTGTCAAATGCCATCAGCAGCTCAGCTTGCTGTGTGATTGTGCACTTTGGAGGTAGGATGGCTCTTAGGTCAGCTTCAGCTCCCATTCTGTACAGGTTCTACAGTCTAAAAGAAACCCCTGATGGCTTCACCTACATTCACCATGTATCTGTACCATCAGACCACACCCTTCATGATGGTTGAGTGTAGGAAGCAGACACATTGACCCTAGGGGGAAAAAAATCCATCTATCTTCAGTTACCTTGATCTGCCAGGCACACTGGCCATATGACTTGCCAAATCTGCTCACCTCAGGAGTGCACCTGCCATTGCCCAAAACTGAACCACAGTTTCATCAACTATGAAGGATGATGCTGGCATTGGGAATGTGCTGAGTTCCAATGGAAATCCCAACCTGCAGTGATTTCAGCTCTAGCAGCACTCTAGTTTACTTAACACAAAGTGTGGGAGTGTGTGGTGGGGAGGTCAAGTCAATAGCTTGAGGAAGTCCAAGCTCTAGCTCTGGGCTGTTCCTCATTATCACAGAATGGCTGCCTGAAACACTTTATACCTTCATTACCACAGCAGCCAAAGTCAGGCTTCAGGGATGTCCAGGGAGCCAGAGGGCACTCTTTCTTCAACAAGGTAGAAAATCCCTAAGTTCCTTCCCCACAGCCTTCACACAGACGCCCCGTTGGATCAGGACCACCTCTAGCTGAGAGGGTTTGGAAAGGGAGTACTTTTTCTCATTCTCCATGAGTGAAAGCTAAGTGAGAAAGAAGGGGAGGTGTGGGAGGTGGGTACCCAAGGAACAGGCCAACTGCAAGATGTCATGGGAAGCCCCCTTCTTGCCACTGAAGAGTTACTAGGAGAAGACAGCATGAGGCATACCTGCTGGTTGGACTCTAGAGGACACTGGAACTGTCACTTCACCCATGGCTCAGCACACTGTGAGAGTTCAGGGCATGATGCAGACTCTCAGCTCTTTGTCCCAGGACTGTGGCCCAAAGAAGCTATGTAGATTATTCCCAATCTGGGGTTTATGAAATCCCTCAATCTGGGGTTTATGGGATCCTACCAAAGACAGTTCACTTCTCACCAGCAGCAGGGGCTATGGTGGTGTGAGTGAAAATATCCCCCCTTTGGGTATTTGAACACTTGGTCCCTAGTTGGTGTCAGTCTTTGGGGAGGTTTAGGAAGTGGATGTGGCTTTGCTGGAGGAAGTACGTCACTTGAAATTAAAAGCCTTGTGCTACTTCCGGTTTGCTCTCTCTGTTCCATGCTTGCTTTTGAAGATGGGAGCTCCTAACACCACATCTGCAGCTTGCTGCTCTGCCTCCCTGACGTGATGGACTCATCCCTTTGGAAATTTAAGTCCAACAAACATTTCCTTCTATAAACTGCCTTGGTCAGACAGCCATAAAAAAGTAATTGTCAACTTGACAAATTTAGAATCACCATGGAAACAAATCTCTGGGCATGCCCATGAAGAAGTTTCTAGATTAGGTTAACCAATGTGGGAAGACCTACCATAACTGTGAAAGTCACTGTTCTTGGGACTAGTCCTGGACTGAATAGAAAGAAGAAAGCTGGGTGAGTGGAAGCATGCAACTCTCTCTGCTTCCTGACTGCAGATGCAGTGTGACCCCTCAGCTCTCACCACCATGCCTTTCCCACCAGGATGGACTGTGTGCCCTGCAACTGTGAGCTCAAACACACCCCTCCTTCCTCAAGTAGCTTTGGTTAGTTGTTTTCTTACAGCAACAAGATAAATAACAAATGCAGACTGTACGATTAGGTAGTCTCCAGACATACTGGAAAGGGAAAGAACGTCCCTCCGATCCTAACAGCACATGCATGACACAGAATATGTGATTGCAGAGCATGGGTGCCGTCAGCTGCTGGTACCCATGAGCTCTGATTCTGAGTATGCACAGACCCTTTTCCTTGTCATCATTTCCTAAAAGATGTGGTAACACCACTATTTAGGACTGCGCTTCCACAGTTGCTGGTATTTCGAGTAACAGGTGATTTCAGCCATGTAAGAGGACAACATAGGTTGTGTGCAGGTTACCACACCATTCCATCTAAGGGTATTGAGAGTTCACAGACTTTGTTGTCCTTGGAAGCTTCTAGAGCTTGTCTCCCAGGGATACTGAGGGATGACTGTGTACACTTGTTATAGGGGACAAGTTCCTTCTGTTCCAAGTACTTCTCCTGGCTGCTCTCATCTCTCTACTCCTCATCCTGGTGTCTAACTAATATAAAGAGAGCGAGGGCCCCACAGGGTTCAGTCCTCCCCTCTTCCTTCTGGGAACCATGTACACTAAGCACCTAGGAGTCTTGTGGGAGGAGGGATCCAGATGCTCCAGCCTTCTTTGTTGTGCTCCCTGGTGGGCTAGCTGCCTCCAAAAGGACCCTTTCCTCACCCCATGAGAGCTCTTAGAGGTAGTGACACCTGTGATCCCTCAATGAGGCTGCTCATCTGTCATGGCCATACCAGACCAGCAGTGGCATTGGCAGCCCCCAATGGCCCAGTGTCCCTTTATTTGGGCTGTTAGAACTACAGTGAGGAGGGGACTTTGAGCTTCTTCATCTCTTGGCTCTTATTCTATTTTCCAGTTCTTTTGTTTGCTGGGGGTGGGTTTTGATGCATGACCACACTGTTTTTTTATTAACTCATTCAGACATGTGACTGTGGGCTCACATCCTAAGCCAGTTTCTGTCAGGAGCAGTAAAGGCATTAGTGCGGCCCCCTTAGCAGAAGTGAAGATGTTTCAAAGAGAGGACTGTGTTCCTTCATTTGGTTGCCTGTAGTGGGTGACTGTTTGAGCCATACCCTGAAGCATTGCCCCTAGTGAGGCAGCTGTAGCTGTTACACCTGCCTATGACCTTGAGGCACCTGCCCCTGGGGCATGGCCACCTGGAACCCTTAAGACCTGGGATGCACATATGCCCCCTCTATTGGCTACCTTGTGATTTTGGATGCTGTGATCTTGGACCAACATAAAAAGTTGCACGATTCCATGAACTCTCTAGAATTCTTTACAATAGAGGAGGTGCAAATGCTGCAACAGACCCTAGGTGCTTGGTTACAAGCTCTGGAAGAATCTCTCAGTAAAGATGACAATGAATCTGATGAGCAGAAGGGCAAGGCCATAAAAGTCATAACATCACCAGATATCTCTTATACAATGGCTTATCCTTTCACCATTCATGAAAAGTCAGCAGATGATAAACATCCTGAGCCATACTGGAACATATTTTGCAACCTATTCTTATGAGAGATTTTAAAAAGCATTAAGGAAGCAGTGGTCACCTATGGTATACACTCAACATATGTAAAACAGATGTTAAATATGTGGCCTTTTACAAATAGAATCATACCAGATGACTGAAATCAGTTAATCTCAACTGTTCTAGAATATAGCTAGCAGTTACAATGGAAAGGCTAGTTGAGAGAGAAAGCTAGGATCCTAGATCAGCAAGGTAAGATCAGAGGTTTTGAGATCTCCCAAGATCAAATTCTTGGTGAGGGACATTTGCTGATAGAAATGCACAAGCTACTTTTCATGAGAATACAATGTCCCTATGCCATACAACAGCTTTAAATCTTGGGGAAAACTTCCAGAATCAGGGAAAACAACCAGAAGATGTGGCAAAGGCTGACATTGGGTTGATGAATGTAGATCAACAATGGATATATGAGACAACCTTTACTGGTGGGAAATGCCTCTGGGGGCCTCACACAGGCCCCCAAGCTAGACCTGGTCCAAACATTTCTAGCCATTGTGGAGGAAATTCCTCTCCAGGACAATTAAATAACCCAGTGTCTAATGTAAAAAGTAATACTGCACTGGATGATAGAACAACTCTGATAGATGGATCAAAAATTCCAAAAAAAACACCATAAAGTGAATATTTAGCAAACTTCCATAAATGAACAAAGACCAAAGCTTAGAGTATGAATTAATAGCATTGTTCTGGAGGGCCTGGTAGACACAGATGTGGATGTGACTATAATTACACCAAAATCATGGTATCCAAATTGGCCTCTTCAAGAGGTAGATGTCCAATTTCTAGGGATTGGAACCCTATCTCAGATAAAACAGAGTTTGAGATGGATTGAATGCATAGGTGCCCTGGCCAGCAGGGTCTTTAACAGGGACCTGGAGGGAGGGCCGGTGAATGAGAGGGATAAGAGACACAAAGAATGAGAGCAAGACAGGATGTCTGATCAAGCTCCAAAATTTTATTTTCCTCTTAAGGCATATATAGGTGAGGGTAAGGGGAAGTGCAAGCAGGGAGGGGACTTTCTTAGTCATGGGTTGTTCAGCCAACAGGATATGTTGCTATGGGGATTATCTATTCTTGCCTAACTGCCTAACTGCAGCACAGTCACCTGATTTCTGAGAAGAGGTTCTGGTGCTATAGAGACTTAAGCAAGGCCTAGATCTAGGAAAAGAGGAGAGAAGCCCAGATATGGCAGCATGTGTGTCAAGGGTCACTTAGGCTTATGGCTCCCATCACATAGGGCCAGAAGGACAGAGAGGAAGGCTTAAGCCATATGTGGAAAATGTAGAGGTGAATCTTTGGGGTTGAGATCTGTTACAGCAGTGGAATACCCAGATTAAAATTTCTGCAGTCTCAGAAATGGAATGCAGACCAATGCATGTTTCTAGGAATAGCATTATAAGAGACTATAAAAAACAGCCACCGACCATTCAGGTTGTACATAAACAGAGAACAAATGCTATTGAACTCTCAGGTACCAACAGCCTTACCTTTAAAATGGCTAACTGATAAACCTGTCTGGGTTGGACAATGGCCTCTGACAAAAGATAAACTATGAAACTACAAGTTTTAAGAGCAGTTAAATGCTCAACACAATGAAGAATCTACCAGCCCTTGGAATTCTTCTGTATTTGTTGTTAGAAAGAAGTCTGGTAATTGGAGAATTCTGACTGATCTGAGAGCCATTAATAAAGTAATTCAGCCTATGGGCTCCCTACAGAATGGGATGCCCTTGCCCTCTCTGTTACCCAAAGAATGGCTTATTATAGTTATTGACTTAAAAGACTGTTTTTTTACCATACCTTTACACGAAAAGGATAGAGAAAAATTTGCCTTCACAGTAACTAATTATAATAATTCCCAGCCAGTCAGGAGATATCAATGGAAGGTCCTCTCACAGGGAATGTTAAATAGTCCTACCCTGTGCCAATATTTTGTGCAAAAACCACTGGAAAAAATTCATTTGAAATTTCCACAATCTATAATTTATCATTATAGGGATGATATCTTATTAGCTGATCCAAAGTTAGGTACCTTATAGAGCATGTTTGAAGAAGTAAAGAAAGTTTTGCTTCACTGGAGACTACAAATTGCTTCTGAAAAGATACAAAGAGGAAATTCTATTAATTACTTAGAATATAAGATAGATCTCCAAAAAAATTAGACCTCAAAAGGTACAACTCAGGAGAGATCAATTGTGGACCCTTAATAATTTTCAAAAATTGTTAGGAAGCATTTCCAACTTACAGGCTATCATTGGAATACCTAAAGATGGACTAGTAAGTTTGGCTAATACCATAAGCTGGGACAAGGATTTAAATAGTCCAAGAGAATTATAAGCTGAAGCTGAGAAGGAATTGGTTCTAGTAGAAAAGAAAATACAAGAAGCACATGTGGATCATGTGAATCCAGAACTTAAATGTATTCTGGTCATACTCCCCTCCAGACATTCCCCCACAAGGATTTTGATGCAGAGGGAAGATATTATATAAGAATGGATATTTCTGCCACATAAACTGGGTAAGAAATTAAAAACTTATGTGGAAAAGATCTCTGATTTGATTCTAAATGGAAAGTTAAGGCTTTGTCAGTTGACAGGACTGGACTCAGTCCTGTACTTTTAACTAATGAGGAGATTTCCTCTTTATGGAAAGATAATGAATATTGGCAAAGAGCCTGCAGTAATTTTTTGGGAGAGATTAACAATTGTTATCTCAAAAGCACAAGAATAGAATTCATAAAGAAGACTAAATGGGTCCCTCCTCACATTGTATGACAAAAGCCAATTTCTGGTCCCCACACTCTATACTGATACAAATAAATCAGGAAAAGTAGAATATAAATCAGGAAACTCAAGTAAAGTGGTTCAAAGCCCATACAATTCTGTACAAAAGGCAGAACTGTATGCCATTCTTATGGTACTAATGGACTTCACAGAATCCCTCAATATTGCCACTGACTTTCAATATGCAGAGAGAGTTGTTTTATGTATTGAAACTGCTAAATTTATTACTGGTAATACTGAATTAACTTCACTATTTATACAATTACAGGAAATCATCGGAAATAGGGAACATCCTATAATATATAACACACATCAGATCCCATATGGGTCTGCCAGGTCCTCCAGCACACGGTAATGAGGAGATTGATCAGTTATTAATAGGTAATGTGCTAGAAGCCTCAGAATTTCATAAGAAACACCATGTAAATAGCAAGGGTTTGAAGAAAGATTTCTCCATCACTTGGCAACAAGCCAAGGAAATTGTAAAAAAAAAAAAAAAAAAAAAAAAAAAAGTCCTACTTGTTCCTTCTATAACCAAACTCCATTACCCACAGGAAGCAATCCAAAAAGTATACAAAGAAATGAAATTTGGCAGATGGATATGTTTCATTTCACAGAATTTGGAAAATTAAAACATGTACACTGTGGTGAGCCACAGGAATATGAAATAGAAGTCCAGCTGTATATTATAAGCTATACCTTGACAAGACCAAGGGTCAGTCAAATGGGAAGACAATTGGCAAGGACTATTGGTGTTGTGGAGCTTAATATTCAGTTGTGCCTTGCTGTGAGTTCCTTGTGCTCATAATTCTCCTACAATGTGTATATGTGTGTGTGAATCTCCATTTCAAAGCACCTGGATAGTCACATAGACAGAACCTTCTGCCTCTGAGCTCCAGGCTTCCTCTTTAGCATTTGTTTTGGGTATCTGCCATTTGCAAATACACTCCTTGAGCTACTTCCTAAGATAGAGTCAACCCCAAGCAAAGCCTTAAAAGACAAGCAAGGAACAGATAGCTACCAGGCCATCTGTTAGATGCCTGAAACCTCCCCAACTAAGGTAACCTCTTAGATCAAAAGAGGTTTCCTCTTACCAGGCATTTCAAGCTATGATGCAGATTGACTAGCTATCAGTACTCTTCCCCTGCCCTGTCAGGAAACTGGTGGCAGAGGAAAAAAGTGACAGTTTTAACTTTTAGTGACCTACAGACCTTCTCTACCCTATCACCTGTAAGTTTATAATTGAACACATTTATGATAGACTCATAATGCCTTCATGTAACCACAGTAAGGATATATTCATAGCACATAAATTCCTTTTCTGGTTTATCCCAACTGCTAACTGACTCCACTCTTATCTCTCTCCTTTTGGGTTGCAAATAATATTGCCAGGAAGCCTCTAGCAGGGACCCCTACAATCTTGTACTGTATACAAAACACAAGGTATTGCTGCTTGGGATAGGAGGGGAGAAAAGGGAGGAAAGGAACCAAGGAAAGGAGAGATTGGAGAAAGTTGAACTGGTGCTTGAATGATGGTGACTGATGAATAAACAAATTGAATGAAAGAGCTCTGAGCAACTGGATTCATTCCTGCACCGATGGTAGCATCTCTCAGGGGCCCCTGGAATTTTATAAATTTAAGGCTGGACCCTTAAATATTATACAAAAGTACATCATACCATTGATACCTATTCAGGATTTTAATGGGCAACTCCTATAAGTTCTAAAAAGGCTGATTCTGTGATTACACCTATTAGAAGTTATGGCCATCATGGGAATACTTGTACAAATTAAGACCAACAATGCCCCAGCATATGTCTCAAATGAAATGAGACAGGTTTTTTTGCATATTACAATATAAAGCATATTACAAGTACACCACACAATCCTACAGGCCAAGCAGTCATAGAAAGATCTAATTGAACTTTAAAGGATATGCTAAATAAACAGAAAGAGGTAACAATGACCCTTAGAAATAGATTGCATAATGCTTTATTAACCTTGAATTTTCTCAGTGCTGATGAGAAAGGGACAACAGCTGTGGAGAGACACTGGACAACAGACAAAACTTTTGAGCTAAATCAACCTGTTTACTTCAAAGATGTGTTGACCTCAGAATGGAAACCAGGATACATCCTACTTTGGAGAAGAGGTTTTGCTTTTGTTTCTGCAGGAGAAGAAAAACTATGAATACCAACAAAATTAATAAAAATTTGATACAAACAAGAGAAAACCCTTGATGAGGAGAAGTAATAACTCATCCACCGATGTGACATCTCTACAAGTTGTAAGAAAAACTCAACAAACAAGGGTTGTGGCAGGGTTCTGTTTTCTGTCTTTATAGGATAATAGAAATACCTATATTCCAGGAATCATAAGGCCTTAGATACCCAGATAGCTACAGCAGAAGGAAAGAACCTATTGGTACCAATGTACACAGGGTAATATCTCACTGCCTAACATCTATATCTCTTTAACTCTAGAAAAGTTATGGTCCCAATTCAATTATAAATCAAGCTGGTTTTGGAGTTGGAATGTGGTTCTCTCCTTCTCTAAATCCAAGCATATTGCTAAAGGAAAAACCAGGAGATTCTGTCTCATATCAGAAGAGCCAACTGGTGTGAGAGAGAAGAAAACCAATAATCTAGGGACCATAGTTGTCAAGATTCTATTTCTTTCCATGCTTGTCCTTGCTTTTGAAGGATTCTTTCTCTATCCAAAATAAATCTAAACTTTCCATTTTGATATTAAAAATGTTCAAGTTTTTCATGCTAAAAAATAAGTCTTTCCAACAGCAATCTCTGAAATCTCCAGAAGGAAGACGGGGCCCCACAACAATGACTCTACCCAGTCCAGCATGATGCCATGGTACTCATGAACATTACTCAATGATCAACCTTGGACTGAAAACTCTCCAGGACAGTTCCAAGATGAGATGGTTCATCATACTATACTTCTAGCCAGAATCTCAGACAACCTTACCCATTACTCTGAGACTAGCTGTACAATCTACAGTTAGTCCAATTGAGACCTAACTATTGGAGCTTTCTTATAGGACCCCACAGAGATGCTGTTGCCCCCTAAACAGTATCTCTAAACAGCAGGAAGCAATTCTAAGAAAACGATGCCCTTTCTCCCAAAGGTTTCATGTTTCTCAGAGTTATGGATGATGGTTATAGGGTTGAGGGTAGAAGAAAATATACTCAGTACTCTTCTTAAGAAAAGAAAGAGGGGATTGAATAGGTATAGGACATTAAGGCAGATTATTGTATATATTAGTAAACTAATTTAGTAAAATATCAGCCTTAGATAATTTGCACTGTTATGATTTCTTGTATATTGATATAAATGTAAACTATTTTTATATTCCTATTTAAGATAATTTGTGTATTGATACAAATACAGAACTGTATTTGTTGTAATGTACATATATTTCTACTCTTACTTGAAATATTTTGTATATTGATACAAATGTAAAATTATATTTGTCATACTGCATGTATGTTCCACCTCTGTTTAGGATATTTTATATATGATACATATTTAGGATTGTTATCACATTGGATATTGCACTATACATTTCTACCTCTGTTTAAGATATTTTGTGTGTTGTCACAATTTTGAGGTCATTGTCTTTTTACTGTACATTTGTTTATAGACTGTTTATATGAAGCCTTAGTCCTCAGGTTATTTAGGTAGATAAGACTTACAGATTTATAGTCACCCATGCTTGTCATCTCTATAGTTATGTTAGTTAGGTTGTCCAGATTTACAGATACATAGGTTAGATGGACAGGTAATCTTCAGACAATTCATAGAGCTAAAGAATGTAACATTTAAATAACTTAGAATTCTGTTGACGTGAGACATGATTGCTCCTGGAAGCACCAATCTGATCCCGAGAGAACGTTGGGCTTTTAAGATACTCCATTTGGAAGTTTGTCTTCTTCCTGGTTGCATAATGCCCTGCTGGGCAAAGACCTGCCCTTACCTTGACTGCTGACAGTACAAATGCTGTCCTTTCCGGATGAGCAGGACACAAGGAAAAGAGACTACTGAACTCTGCCAAGACAGGGTAAGATAGTCTTTCAAAATTCCTGCTTCTGAAAATGGTCTGTCAGGTATTCTAGGCCTGTAGCCAAATTGAATGCCCCAATGGTGCAGAGAAACTTTAGGTGACTGTCCAGGCTACCAGCTGTCTCTGTCTTTTCTGAGAAGATTTCTGAAAGTTGCTTGAGTACATTTCCTGTTTTCTCAGGTATTCCTTCTCAGGTCTTTGATGGGGCTGAAGACTAACAGTTACAGTTACAATCTTATTGTATCTTAGCTAGAACATACTAAGTACTAGATTCAGATTCTTTGGGATAGTACAGCTTTTGGAATGATCTCTCTAACATACCATTTACCTACATTCTGGACATCTCTGGATTTTAGTATGTGTCTCTTGTTTGACGTTGTTCTTGTTGGTTGTAGTCTGATTTGTCTATGTCATTACCCTTTATATCTCCTTGATATTCCTATTGTATATAGTTTTGTGTTATTTTCTTATTTAGACAAAAGGGAGAGATGTAGTATGTAGCTGTTTGAGCTATGCCCTGAAGTGCCTCCCTAGTGAGGCAGCTGTAGCTGTTACACCTGTCTATGATCTTGAGGTACCTGCCCCTGGGGTGTGGCCACTGGGGATCCTAAAGACCTGGGACACACATACGCCCCCTCTCTTGGCTACCTCATGGTTTTGGATGCTGAGATCTTGGACTAAGCTCGTTCAGTGTGTGACATAAGCTGATTCAGTGGATTACTAGTGATTTAATCACATTAGTTACCAGATTGAGACATACACCCCCAAGGAACTGTAATTCCCTAGGAACCTCACGTGGGGGAAGGGAAGGCTGAAGCCTGGTGGTAGCCAAGGGAGAAACTTGTCTCCGTGGAGAGATTTACCACCTGTCAGACCATCTTGTCTGAGATTTACCACCTGTCAGACCATCTTGTCTGAGATTTACCACCTGTCAGACCATCTTGTCTGAGATTTATCACCTGTCAGACCATCTTGTCTGAGATTTACCACCTGTCAGACCATCTTGTCTGAGATTTACCACCTGTCAGACCATCTTGTCTGAGATTTACCACCTGTCAGACCATCTTGTCTGAGATTTACCACCTGTCAGACCATCTTGTCTGAGATTTACCACCTGTCAGACCATCTTGTCTGAGATTTACCACCTGTCAGACCATCTTGTCTGAGAAACTGGAGCCCAGATGAGGTGGTGGATGGAACCACATTTTGACCATATTGCTTAGCTGTGCACACTTCTTGCCCTCTATTTAAGGCTAAACTTTATCTCAGGATCCCAAAGATGGATTAGGGATGGAGGGTCACCGGACCTCTTTGTTCCTCTTCCCAGTGGGACCATATTAAATGGACCCCTTCCTTCTGCTTTTCATTGTTGTGTCTTTAATGGTCTTCCCGAGGACCAGAGGCTGATCCTGGTTTGTTAGAATTCACAGTAACTCTAGAGACATTGGAAGATGGGTCTCAGCTCTTGGTCAGTCCCTCCTGCCTTGGATGTCATGGAGCACTTGTGCTGGAAGCCTGTGAGGTCCCTCATCATGACCCTGAGACCTCTGTCCTGGGTCTCAACACCAACGACAGGCAACAACACTGCATTGGCTGCAGGATGTGTCTCACGTACTTCATCCTCCCAGCTGCCCACCCCTGCCTCCCCTACACAGTTCCAGCTAAGGGCTGATCCATGACAAGGAGTTAGTACCCAAAATATTGCATGTGACTATCAAAGAGAGGAAAATGGCTTGTGGTTTTTTAAAAGAATGAACAACACAGAATAGCATTCATCTCTTTTAATTCTCAGGCCGAATTTGTGTTCTAAAAGTCAGAGAGGTTGAACTGTGACATCAGGCCAGATCCAGCCACAGAACAGGCGTATATGCAGTGGGTGGGCCAGATGGCTCTGGTGCCCAGGTGGGGTGGTGGCGCCAAGTCTCGATGTAACCGACTCTCTCGGGGGACTCTAGAAGGGACAGTCCTCTACAGGGAGAAGAGACAGCAAAAGGTCCTCATGAGTGTCGTCTTTCTCTTTAAACAACTGTAGGAAGCTTTGACTCAAAGTGCTGATAGGAAAACTCTTCGTCAAACACGAACTGTCAGGACTGGGGAAATGGCTCAGCTGGCAAAGTGCTCACCTGGCAAGCAAGAGGACCTGAGTTCGATCCCCAGCCCCACACAAGAAGTTGCACTGTGGGAAATGCTTATAATCCCAGTACTGAGGGGATGGAGACAGGAGGGTCCCTGAGGCTTGCTGGCCAGCCTATCTACTCATCCCAGGAAGAGACCCGTCTCAGGAGAGAAGGTGGATGGCTCCTGAGTAATGACGCATGAGGTTGGCCTCCACACACATGCATGCCCATGTGCGCATGCACACAACCACTTACACAAATGCACACAGAGAAGCTGTCCTGGCATTTTCTTGCCATCCCCGCCCCTCCTGCTCCAGCCAGCGTTCCCAAGGATGTTGCTTGGATTCAGACTTGACAAATGGCCAAGTAACAGTGGGCCCCTCCCTTGCCAGACTTTCAGGCCTGACCTTTCACCCCTAGACCTGGATTCAGCCATGTCACGAGCATCCAGGGCCCGCCAGACAGGCAAAGACCTACCTACCAGTGACCCTGACTGGCCCCACAGTCTCGTAGAGTTCTCCCTACTGACTAACTAAATCCTCACCCCGTACTGTGTTGAGAAGTGACTATACCTTCCGGAGGGCTTTCGATGGCCAGAGGCTGGAAGCACCATGGGAAGCCCCGGACAGTGTCATCGAAACAGCAACCTTTTTGCTTGCACTGCTCGGCAGTAACACCGGGGAAGCCGCAGTTTACCCTTTCCTGGGGGGTCATGGTACATGTTTTTACTGTGAAGACAAAAGTAGAGGAAGGTCATGGGCTACATTCCTGAAGTTGTCCACGCTCTCTAGGCAGCTTCCTTCTCCTTCTCCTTCCCCGAGGAAACAGGACACTGCCTGCTGGGAGCCAGGTTTGAATATGCAAAGGGACACAGGCCTCATTTGCAGATGTAGGAAGACCGATACATGGGGGTGGGGGTGGGGAGGACAGTTCCAGGGCCCAGGCTTGCACAGCCGCACCTGCTAGTTGAAAGATAGATGTACTGTTCTCTTGTTAACCTCTGCAGTTGGTCAGTGAACTGTACTCGCCTGATAAATACTTACTGAGCAGTATGCATTCTGGCTACATGTAGAAACTGGCTTGGCAAAAGCCAGACATTGTGCCCAGTGACAGAATACAGAGATGAAAACAGAGGTCTTGCCATTCCCTTCCTTTTGTGCCAAGAAGCTGGTGAGCATTCCCAAAAATGTAGCTTTGCTTCAGATTTGATGAACAGCCAAGTAAAAGAGGATCCCTTGCCAGATTTTCAGGTCCAACCCTCCAGCCCTAGACCTGGATTCAGAGGCTAACACACTCATGGAGGATGTGAGCCACACAGAGCAATCATCCCAGTGTGCGGAGGATAAGCATGGGTGTGGTAGTAGCGCTCATGGCAGGTGGAGGGTCATAAGACTGAATGAAGCAGAGATGGCATCTCATTAGAGGAGGCTGAGTGGGTGACAATAAGTGTCCCAAGCAGATGTCAGAGTCCAGAGGCCTGGGTGTGCATCGGGGCCTGCTCCCAGGGCTGTTTTTCTTGTGTGGGGATCTATTGAAACATTCTTGAGGAACTGGCTCTATCTTTCAGGATAAGATCAGGACCTGCTATCCACTTGCTGGTGGCCTCTGGGGGCCACCTGTCTCCAAACTTTGGTTCTATTATAAAGCTAAGGTGACCACTGGCTACCCAACGGGATAGTCAGGGGTCACAAGTCCTTAAGCCATTGAGAATCAGCAGCCAGGAGAGGGAGGGGTGTTTCGGCTCTCCTGTGGCCTCCAATTCCCTTTCCCAGTGGGATTTAAAGATCTCTGTCCTGCTCACACATTTGTGGCCAATGAGGGAATCATTGAAAGCGAATTCCCTTCAGGATCGGCACAGGCAGCCACTATATTCTATAGGATATATCTTTATACATCTACAGATATATCTCTATGGAAACAGGGTCAAGGACACCATGACCCAGAAACAGGTGCTGAGCCCTGGTCCAGGAAATGGAGCAGATGAAAGCAGGGAGACTGCATGATGGATGGAACTGGGGTGGGGCGAGGGGCTGGAGAGAGCACAGAACAGCAGAGGGAGGCACCTTGCTCTCTTCACCATCTACTCCAAGGCCATTTCTCTCTCAGGCTCACCCCCCATCCCCGACTGGCTCCTTGTTCCCAGCCACGGGCTGATGCAGTAACATGGTACTTCCTCCTCCCTGCTCTCCCAACTACTTGCTCCCACTCAAGGGGCATAGAAGGTGCTGGAAGGTAAGCAGAGAGCCCTTAACTCTTCTCTCACGCTCATAGAAATCCTTGACTTGGAAACTTTCCTGTTCCCTCTTCCTTAACGCTGTGTCTAAGAATCAAGCTCGTCACAGCCAGGCTCGCACACGGCCACTGTCACACTGTCGCATGCCTGTTGTTGATGCCCACGGGGCAAACACTGTTCCCATTCTAAAGGCAAAGCAGCTGAGACAAGGTCACGGGTCACAAGGCCCTCCACCCCCAGGACGGATGATACAGGGCTAATAGGAGGGGTTGGATCCCAGAGCGGGGTGCATCCTAGGGATCCAGGGGCTCAGGATATGGATGAATCTCTTGAAGGTCCAATCACAAGTACTTGGGCAGGGCTGCCTGCCAGGGAGAGGCTGGCAGGGGCACGTGGGCCTTGCTCTAAACCACCAAATGTTGCATTTTGACTTGAAGCTCTAAGAACAGTGCGATATTGACATCAACCAGGGAAGAGGGAGCCCAGCTGTGAAGCTCCATTCTCCCTGCACTCTCACAGGTCCCCGGACTCCACCCCACTGCGCCAGACTTTCTTGCTTTTGTGATCTTGTAAACTGGGTAATGGCCTTCAAGGACCCAGACCAGCGGCTGCATAGTGGAAGGCTGAAAATAACAGGTCACAATAGTCTCTGGGCCTGATGTCTATGGCTGTGACCAGCAGGAAACAAGGGGGTTCGTCTTACCTGCCTGGTCCTGGGCGAGGCTGCTGAGGGCCAGCATGAGGACCATAGCGAAGACACAGATCACCTTGTGCTCCATGGCAGCTTCACAGGAAGACCACGAGTGACAGATGAGCCTCTACTCAAGTTCTTAGCTTTATACCGCTGGCCTATTTGCCTAGAGTGAGATATCATTTACCAAAGGAGGGTCCACGCTGAGTAAGATTACAAAGTGTTTCTGAGACACAGTCACGGGCTGAAAGTACTGATACAGGAAGGCTAGTCCCTCTCATAAGATACACTGGGTAGCCAGTGTATCACCCCTGACATGGCCCTGATCCAGAAAGCCCTCCTGCTAGGCTAACACTGCTTTCTCAGCCAGAGCTGATTCATAGCAAGAGACCACAGGAAGTGCCTGTCTCAACAACGCCCCTTCCAAGTGATCCAGGAAGAACCAGTGAGCCCCCATCTGCTGACCCTGTCCTTCCAAAGTGGGTATTCGCATAGTGTCCGCTACTTGGAGGATCCAGGTCAGCCGGAGGCAGGAAGTGTGTGACTGGACAAGAGGAGAGGGGGAAATAATGGGCTAGCTCCCTGCTGGCATGGCTCTCTCCACTCCAGGGATGAACCCCTAGGCTGCAGCTTTTGGGCATTTGCTTCATCCTTACATGTGCATATGTGAGCAAGGCATTCTTAGGCCCCTTACTGGGGAAGCCTGCTCAGTGGGGGCCTGTCCCAGTGACAACTTGGGGCCCTGAAAACTTGGCAAGAGCTTCGAGTCCTCATCAAGGCACTGCGCATGCATCTTGAGCTCACCTAAGTGATAAATATGCCTGTTTTAGTCATATATTTATGTCATATATATGACTAAAACAGGCATATTCTGGATGCCATGGCCATAGATTGTTATTCCATCTGCAGTCAAGTCCTTTTGAAAAAGAAAGAAGGAAAAATAATCCTATACAAGAGCTAAATGGAAAACAGACACAGTATGCTCACCCTGCCTGGCACCTGCGGCTCCCTGTCCTCCAGCCTCTGCCTCAATGTCCCCCAAAGGCAGTCTACCTCCTGAGTCATAGTCTCTAAGAGGATGCCCTGTACCCAGGGCTCTGACTCACCCTCCACCTCTGCCTTCATTATTGATCTCATGATCTAGCGCATGCAGCCACTCTGCATATCTGCTCATTATTTATACCCCTCCCCTAGCCTGGACGGTTCACGAGAGCATCAGCAGTAGCTGTGAAGACTTGAATGAATGAATGAATGAATGAATGAATGAATGAGTGAACCACAGCAGAAGTGCTGTGCCTCTGGCGATAGATCAAGGGACCTGCCTGCTAGCCTGGAAGAGGGTCTTACTAAGTAAGCCCCAGAGACCCTCGGGGAGGAGAGCATGGATCAAAATAGGAGCACCTCCTTCCTTTCCTTCCTCGTTAGTGCTCAGCTCCCCCTTAAGCAGGGCCACCAGAGAGGGGCCGGACAGACAGAACTGGGGACCTTCATCACACACCAGGGATGCGATGCAGGGTTTCCTTGGTTCGCAATGAGAGGGCTCGGAAGGCAGAGTGGAAACTGAGCGACAGCTGGGAGAGATAGAGGGCAAGGCTTTTGGAGCCACACAGAGCACAGCCCACCAGCTCTCCTGGCTCCAGATTCATGTCAACCCCAGATAAACATACACACACGGAGGAGGAAGATGAGCTCTACCCAGCTGTTTGTGATAGTGAGAGTGGAAGCCGGGGAAGAGGAGAAGGGCCTTATAGATGCTCATTAACAAAAGAAGCGGAAGGGGGGGCGGGAGGTGGTGGTGCTCACTTTAATCCCAGCACTTGGGAGGCAGGCACAGGTGGATCTCTGAGTTCCAGGCCAGCCTGGTCTACAAATGGGTTCCAGGACAGTCAGAACTATTACACAAAGAAACTGTCTACAAACAAACAAACAACTACCCCAACCCCCGCCGCCACAAGGAAAAAAAAGAGAGAGAAAGGGAGCTTGAAGTATATGGAAACATCACTTTTGTGCCTATTATGACCTAGTCTACATGCAGCATGTCTTGAGTACCTTGCATAAGACAGAAATGATAGATAACAAGGAAATATTGGGAACACAGTTAAATGAAGAGTCCACTAAGTTGTGGATGCTCAAACTTCCCAAACGCTGGCCACACTGGAGCAGCACCCAGACCAGATGCATGCGAACACAGATGAGAAGGGACAGGCTCAGCCTCAGCACTGTGGTACCCAGAGGGAGGAGGAAATGGGGACATGGGAGGGGCACAAGTGCCTCCCATGCTTCTGTCAGGCTGCGTTTTGCTGAAGAAAATAAAAAAGAAATTCTCCAGAGGCCAGTGAAAGCCAGTGTCATTAGGGGTGGATCAGGGGATGGCCAGTGAGCCAGGCTCTGTGTAGATAGCCGGTTTCTTTTTCTCAAGTCTGACGTCGTTCGAGAAAAGGCTGGAGAGGGGTCCCTGAGCATCTGGATTTTTTTCCTTGAGGTGGCTGAGTGGCTTAAGCTGATCTTGCAGGGACAGCAGGTGTGGGCTCCATTCCTCCATAATAGCGTCTCCTCCATATCACTTCCAATGGAGGACAAGAGCAGAACCTGCTTTTAACATGGCAGTGGGACTTGGAGGAGAATGCAGGACTGACCACCCACAGTCAGGGAACCTGTGTCAATATCTCACCAGCTCTGACGTTGACTTTTCCTACCTGCAAAATAGAGAGCAGTCGGGCCCCGTGACTCCCCAAGACTCTCACGCACTGCTGGTAGAGATGCAGACCACCGCTGCCACTGTGAAAACATCATGTAAGCTTAAGACCCTAGAAGTACAACTGCTTCGTGACTTTCCTTTGGACACAGACCCCAAAGTCTGTGTCCAAAGGAAGAGATGCCACACGCTGTGTTCTTCACAGCTCTGGTTGCACATGGGTGCAGCCAAGCAGCCATCAACTGATGAGTAGGTAAGGGATGTACAGCACACAGGGACAGAGGGCTGTCTCTCTGCAGTTAAGAAGAGCATGCAACATCCCTTATTCACTCTGGTCCAGCCACTAAAGCTATCAGTACAGGGGGTGGAGAGATGGCTCAGTGGTTAGGAGCACTTACCACTTTTCCAGAGGACCTGAGTTTGGTTCCCAGAAACCACCTATAACTCCAACTCCAAGGGATCTAATGCCTTCCTATAGCCTCCAAAGGCACCATGCACATACATGGTGCACAGACATATGTGTAAACAAAACACACACACGGAAAAACTAAATATTTTTAAATTAAAAAAATCAGTATGGAGTTTCCTCAAAACACTGAAGACAGAACTAGCATATGACCTAGCCTTACTACTCCTGCATGGACACCTCAGGAACCTGAAGTCAACACGTCACAGAGACACCCACACATTTGCATTTAATGAAGCACCAGAAATAACCACATCACAGAATCAACCATGGTGTCTATCAACAGAGGAGTATGTGAAAACGTTATGTCATGTACACGACAGAATTCATGTAGTCATAAAAAAAGATGATTATTTTGTCATCTGTAGGAAAATAGAAGAGACTAGACATTAATGGGAGCAAAAAGTCGGGCTCAGATGATTCATGTTTTCTCCTGTTTCTAAATGCTAGGTTTTATACACATATGTAAAATATATATGTAATATGTATATAAAACATACGTGGCATTGAGGGGAACAAGGGACTAGGGAAGGAGAGGAAAAGAGGGGTGAACACAGTCTAGTACAGGGTACACCTGTATTGGAACATCTGGGAAACCATAACTATAAATAAATATATGCCAATCTAAAAGTGTTAAGCCTCCTGTCACCTATGGAATGGGGATGAAGCAGAGGAAACCGTGTTCCTAGAAATGAGCCAGGTACAGAAAGACAAATACCACAGATTCTCACTCACGTGTGGAAGCTGAACAGCTGATCTCACTGTGGCGATGACGGGCAGAGGGGCTGGCTAGGGTGTCTGGGTTGGGGAGAGTGGATGAAGGGCATGGGGGCAGTTAGAGGGGAGATTTGCTCCTGGTGTTCTTAGACACACAGTAGGACAGCCATGGCTGACAGCAGTTGAGTGGACCCTAGTGTGGCTGTCGTAGAAAGATGATGACGTCAGGTGACGGACACGCCGGTGGCCTCCATCTCATCATGGCACACGGCTCGCACACTGAAACATCACACTGTACCCTATAAACATGTAAAATTACCTTGTCAATTGAAAGCAAAGCGATACAGCTGGGAGGAGGGACCGGTAGGTAAAGTGTGCAAATGTAAGAACCTGGGTTTGGATCTCCAGCACCCATGTGAACAGCCAAGTGTGACAGCACATACCTGTAAATCCAGCGCCAGGGAGGTGGGGATGGGTGAACCCTGGGCCTCTCTGGCAGCCAGCCTAGCCTAATTAGCAAGCTCCAGGTTCAGTGAGACCTCGAGTGAAAAAATAAGGTAGAGAGAGAGACCTGATGTTGACCTCTGGCCTGGCACACCTGCATCGGTGAGTACCCCCACCCCACACACATACTAGTAAATATACGAACAAAGTAAAATTAAAACAAAACAAAACCCACTCTGCTGCTGGGTCCTGTGCCACAGCAGGATTCCTTGCTTTGCAAGCTGGCAGGTCCTGCTGCCCATGGGAGCAGCCCTCCTGTGGCTTCTGTGTGGCTCAGCTAGGCTGACAGTCTACCTGCCCCAGAGCCAGCCACTCCCGGTCCTCAGGGCTAGGCTCCTGGAATGGGGGTGTCAGTTTCTGCCATGCTTCCTGCCATCTCCACCCAACTGCACCCAGCACGGCACACACCCTCACCCGGCCTCCCACCTCCTCTGGCTTGGATGCTTGAGTGGCTCATGGCAGGAGAGGGGTGGGAGGGAGGGAGTTCAGAGTGCGTGTGTCCCCCTACAGTGGGATCGGGACTAGATCTGACCTTCGGACTACATGCCCGGGCAGCCCATCCCTGCTCTTCTGACTTGCCAGGTTTAGGAGCCCAAGGGGGACTCACTGTGTCTTCCTTCCTCCTCAGATGGCCCAGAATGGGGAGGCCAACCCATGTTCTATCAAGCCTCAGGCTAACACAGAAATTGCCACCAGTGAAAATGAAGAACCCCCCCCCAACCACCCCACCCCACCCCACCCCGACATCAAGGTCCTGGGGAATCTGAGGGACCAAGCACACCCTAGTCAGGGATGCTGAGACCCTGCTGAGCACAGCATGGAGCTTCAGAATCCTCCTCAAGCCAAAGTGGGAATGGATGAGCAGTGCCCTGGGAGTGAGGGCGCCAAGAGCAGCTGTTTCTGGTAACAGAAGGATGACAAGGACTGGGTGGGGTCCACTGACTTCTGAGAGACTTCTGCAAGCTTCCTGGAAGAAGGAAGAAACAGCTCTGAGAACGTCCCCAAGAACAAGACAAATCATGGGCAAGGAGGCCCCAGGCAGGAAGGATAAGGAGGCCAGTGTAGTGGACAGGAGCCGGGACAGGAAGGCCATGGATGGGCAGGGATGCTGGGCCCAGGGAGTCTGCAGGCCACTGTCTCCCTGAGCTGCACACCGTGAGTGTACATCATATCCAGTTCACTCGCCCCAAGGTCTCAGCTTTGATGAGGAGGACATGAAACTGGGAATCATAGGATGGGGTGTTAGAGTGTGAGCTGAGATTTACACCCCCAGGAAGCTCCCGACTCCTGCCGGAAGTGGAGCAGCCTTCCTCTCTGAAAGCCTCCAGACAACAACACCAGGAAACAATCTTGTTCTGCTCAGTAAAACGAGTCAGGCGCCGACACATGGACACGGCACAATCTCATAGATCCGTGAACCGGTAAAAGGCTGAACTCTGGAGCCAAGTCTAGAACGGTGGTTCTGAGGGCCAGGAGGGCATGTGGGCCCATGCTAGTCAAAGCAGGAGAAAACTAAGTTTAAGAGATCTTTGGAGCAGTACTGTGACTAATGATAATATTAACACGGGAAATTCTGAGAGTTGATTTTAACTATTCTTACATCAAAACATAAGTCCAGGTGGTGATACATGTGTTAAATAACGTGGCTTGGGCCAGTGAGGTGGTTTCGGCGGGTAAAGGGGCCTGCCACCAAGCCTGATGACCTGAGTACCAGCTCCAGGACCCACATAGTAGAAGGAGAGAACTGACTCCTGCAAGTTGTCCTCTGACCACAGATACAATGGCACACAGGCACCATGGCACACAGGCACCATGGCACACAGGCACCATGGCACCGGTGCACCCCCACAAAAATATAAACAACTGTATAAAAGAACAGTTTGGCTTAACTGGCTCATGAGGTACACATTTTGTTTCTTATTTGTTGGCCGCAGCAGTGTAGAGGACACGAAGTCCTCGAGCTCACAGAAAAGCACCAGAAAACCAGGGATGTGAAACATGCAGGTGTGTCTCTTCAACAGAAGGGATGTGTGTACTGTTTCCCACCTGGAAAGTGGGGAATGGACATAGTTAACAGCCTGGTGAGCTGTGTTGTCCGTAGGGCCAGGCCTCACTTATCCCCCCAGACTACTATGCTTATCCCAGACTCTTTCTCCCTACACTTTTATCCTGAGCATTGCTTCTCCATCAGGAGAGCCCATTCATATGGAAGAGGGCAAATGTACTTTGCAAAGGACTTCTACTGTGCAAGGAATTGGATGTAACCATGCTTTAAGCTTTATTACGACAAACGTCACCGAGAAACGTTTCTCCGAAGTTGTACTGTGTTTAAATATGTCAAACACAAGCTCCGCAGGGTCACACTCTAAGAGGGTGAAACAACACCTGATAACTAAGTCGTGTTGCCCTGGATTTTCTTCTTGCCTCACGTGACCATTACTCTGCTGGCTCTGTTGTTTGCAGAGACCCACACACAGCAGGGCCTGCACATGTAGCACACCCTGGCCTTGAACTGTGATCCTCTCGACTAGTCCTCCCTGGGACTGGGATAACAACAGTCAGGTACCACCAGGTCTAGCTGTACACACATATTTTGGAACATTATATTATTATATATCATAAATGTATATAGTTTTAACTTCTTGGTTTTAAAATTAATTAATAAACTAATATATATACAAATATATATATATATATATATATATATATATATATATATATATATATACACACACATATTAGTAAGGGGCCCACAACAGCTTTCTGAAGTCTTGAGGCTCCAGACAGAGCTGATGTGAGATGCAGAGTTCCTCAGCTGGAATGGGGGCCAGGTCCCTGAGAAAGGGCCCTAGAGCAGTAGTTCTCAACCTGTGGGTCATGACCCCCCCTTTGAGGTTTGAACGATCCTTTTACAGGGATCACCTATGACCATCGGAAAACAGATATTACATTACAGTTTATAACAGTAGCAAAATTACACTTACGAAGTAGCAACAAAAATAATTTTATGGTTGGAGGTCACCACAACATGAGGAACGATATTAAAAGGTCACAACACTAGGAAGGTTGAGAACCACTGCCCTCAGGTGAGGCTGTGAGGCCATTTGCAGGTGTCTTGCCTGCACTATACCGCAACCTTGACCTCCAGCATCTGACACCGTGCCCTCATTTGAAAACGGGTCTTTACAGATGATGGAATTCAGATGGAGACATAAGGTAGATGTGAATCTTTCCCTACAAAACAAGCAACCTGGACACAGACACATCCCTGGGACTCCACTGAGGCAGCCCCAGAAACCAGTGCAATCTGGGTCCTGGTGAAGAAAATCATGTAGACTTTCTGAGACCGTCCAAGCTAGCTCTGAGCTGACCCTGATCCTCAGAAGTCCAGATTCCGTCCAGATCTCCAGAGAGCAGCTGTGGACTGGAGATGCCACTGGCCTCACCACGTGGGCAGTGAGGTTTCATGTCTTTCTGTACTGGAAACCTCATTTGCAGAATTTTAAGGATTGTCATCATACACGGAGAATCATTGTACTGCAGTGTTACATCCAAAGGAATGTAACAACCTGAGAGAAAAGGGAAGACTTGGTACAAGTGTTAGAGCTGACAGGGTAAGAGAAGGTAGGTCTGTGGTTCTCTCTGAATTCTGCTTCCCTATCAACTACCAGACATGAAGAATTAGCTGTCGTCGCTGAAAAGGCAGTATTTGATAATGTAGTTCAATAATTTTGCTCTCCCCAGGTCAAAAAGAGAGCAGCTACCATCCTCTCCTGGCAGGTGAGTCAGAAGGTAAGATATGGGGCTAGTGTTTGACTTTGGGGGGTTCCTTGGGCCCACGCCCCACTGATGTGCTTGCCCTGAAGCCGTTTCCGCACACCTTCCCTGAAGTCAAACACAGACCTGAGGTGAATTGTGAGTGCCTGTAATCTTTCAGATACCAAGCACTGGTGAGTGGAGCCAACCATCCCTGCCCGGTGAGTCCTACTTACCCCACCCCGTAAATCCCAGAGCCTCACTCCACACGGGCCAATGAGGGGACAGAAGATATACAGTCCTATCCGTGGTAAAATGGGGACCTCTGAACCCCATGATGTGTCCCCTTTGCCTCTTGTCACCCTCTGCCTCTGCTTCCCATTGCACCGGCCTTCATTCGGACAAGCAAGACATACACCAGAGCCCGAAAACTGACACAGCCCTCTCTCTAACCTCCTGAGACTGTGAAGCAAGAGTCACCTCTGGGACTTCAGTGCTGACCCCAGCTAGGCCACGATCATGTCACAAGGGGGACACCATGATTGTGAAGTGTTTTAGTGAGAGGTGTGGATGGTTTCTCTGCAGGCTTCTTTGACGCTTTTGGTCTTTTCTCTTTTTCTACAAAAGGAGACAATGCAAAGGGACTTCACACACACACACACACACACACACACACACACACACACACACACACACACAGGGAGAGTTAGTTCCTGAGGCTAGACCTCCAAGGACTTAGCCCCCCCCCCTCTACACTAAGGTTGGTGTTTTGAGGGAGTTGAATGTGGTCCAAATGGGGCAGGGAAAATGGGAATATATTCCATTGGGGACTTCAGGGTCCCTTCCCAGCAACTGATAACATCAGAGTGACTGGGTAGAGGATCAGCAGAAAAATAGAAGGGCAGAATTGCCCGGTGGAATCTAACTAGTATGTATAAGACAGTCGAGGCAACAACAGCTAAATACAGCTCTCCAAGACAGACCCTACAGAGATGAGACCACAAAATACACATCAACAAAAGCTCCCAGACTAGTGGAATCAAACTGGGAATTAGCATCAAACAACAGTGTGTGTGTGGGGGGGGGAGCTGGCTCGAAACACATGAAAAGGGTGTTTCAAAAGAAACTTAAAAATGTATAGAACTAAATATAAATGAAAGCACATTTCATTTCAAAACTCATAGGGCTCAGCTGAAGCAGGAGTGAGATAGGGTAATAGCACTAATGCATATCGGAAATGAGGACATTCTCAAACCAATAACAAACTGATTCGCTGATTAAAAAATTAATAGGGTCAGGCATAGTGGTGCACACCTTTAATCTCAGTACTCAGGAGGCAGAGGCAGGCAGAGCTCTGGGAGTTTGAGGCCAGTCTGGTCTATGTAGTGAGTTCCAAGCCAGCCAGAGATACAAAGTGAGACCCTGTCTAAAACAAACAAAAACATCAATAATATTGGCAAGCCCATATTAAAACTGACAACATTTAAGAGATGAGACCCAAACCACTAATACCACAAATACAGCAACAGACGTCACTACAGACCCTACAGCCATCTATAAAGGATCAGAGAAAATGGCTTGTTTTGTTCATGATGTCAACAGATAAGAAGGAACAGACCAATTCCTCAAACACTGCAAACTACCAAACACAATGAAGGTGAAAGGTTGCTCTGAATCATCCTATAATCCTCAAAGAAATTGAATTCATAGTTGGGTTTCTAGGTTCAGGTTTAGAATTAACACCAATTTCACATGATTTCTCTGGAAAACAGAGAATGGTGGACACTTAACTCATTTATGAGATCATTGTCTCCTAATTTCCAAAGCTAAGCAAGGTCAATGTACAACAAATAAAGCAACAGAGAAGTATTATTCATAAACTTAGACACCAACTTCTTCAATAAAACATCAGGAGCTTAAGTCAACAATATATAAAAAAGAAGTGTATATGAAACCAATTAGGATGTCTTCTAATTATGTAAGGTTGCTATAACTCTAAAAATGACCACCATAACGAGAAACTAGAGAAGAAAAGTTATACAACCACATCAACTAAAGTAGAAAAAATAATTAACAAAATTTAGCATCTGTTTGTGACTTTAAAAATCTCTTAGCATCTTGGATACAGATGCAAATGATCTCACTTTGAAAAAGAGCATCCACAAAGCGCTCACAGCGATGTCACATTTACTGGTGAAAGACTAGATGCTTTTATTCTGAGATTGGAATGAGGAAGGACTGTTGATCCTTATTCGGTGTAGTAATAGAGACTGTAGTTATGTAATCAAGAAAATATACACAGCCGGGAATAAATAAAGCTGTTTGCAGATGTCGTGCCCACATCTACATAAGGTCTCAAGGAGGCAGGGGTGCAGCTCTGGGGTAGAGTACCACATATTTAGTGTGTGTGAGGCCCTGGGTTTGATCTCTAGAACCAAATGGAAGATCAAATTCTAAGGAATCTAAAAAGAGCTAGAGATGGACAAAAGCCAACTGCTCTTCTACTGTTCCGTCAGTGAGGGTGCAGAAACATTACAAAACACAACTGCCTTTTACAGTCATTCAAAAAAATAATATACAGGCTGGGCGGTGGTGGTGCACGCCTTTAATCCCAGTACTCGGGAGACAGAGCCAGGCGGATCTCTGTGAGTTCGAGGCCAGACTGGTCTACAAAACTACACAGAGAAGCCCTGTCTTGAAAAAAAAAAAACTAAATAAATAAATAAATAAATAAAATACACAATAAGACCTGCGTGCAAAACAAAAACAAACAAACAAAAACCTCCAAAGCAATGACAAACACCTAATGAAAGTTAGAAGGAAGTGAAAGGTGATGGATACCGAAGAAAGATGATGAATATTGACCTTGGCTCTGGACAGGAGAGATGTCCATTCTCCCCAGACGGAGCCAGTTCCTATGGAAACCCCATAGGTAGACGTAAAGAAGCTTATTTTAGAATCTACTTGGAGAGATGCAGGCCACGGAAGAGCTGAAACAATCTTAAAAACAAAGAGTGATGTGGGGTCTTCAGGTCTGCTGTTGTGGGGTCAATCCTGGAGACAATGCAGGGGTAGCCGAAGGGAGACACATGGGTCAGTAAAGAAAAGCTGATGACTCGGAACAGACCTCACACATAGGCTCAGGTTATTTTGACGAAGGAGTAGACACAGTCTAGTAGAGACATCTCTGGAGGAGTGAGAGGAGTCTGTGCTGTGGCTGTGGGGGAGGGGGTTGTTTCAATTACACCTCACACCTCATACAGAACACAATATCCATCCTAGAACTAAATGTAAAACATAGAACTTTTAAGATAAACACAGGCAAAAAAAATCTTCCAGGACCCGAAACTAAGCAAACCGTTCTCCAGCTTTTTACTGTAAAATTGAGAACTGACACAGCTCCAGCAACTGGATGTCATCACTTGTCATTGTCAACTTGACACCATCTAGAATCGTCTGGGGAGAGTCTCGGTGAGGGACTGTCTAGATCAAGTTGGCATGTGACTGTATCTGTGCTTGTCTTGATTACATTAATTGAGGCGGGAAGACCCACTCACTCTGGGCAGCATCATTCCCTAGACAGAGGATCCTGAACTGTATGAGTACAGAGGTGGGACCGAGCACAAATAAGCATTCATTCATATCTCTCTGCCCTTGACTATGGATGTTGTGACTAGCTGCCTCAAGTTTCTGCCCTCTGGCCCTCCCCACAATAATGGACTGTAGCCTGGAATTATTACCACCCCCCCCCATTTTTTTTTTTTTGGTTTTAGACCTTGTTGTCTGAGTATTTTACCATAGCCACAAAATGAAACTAGGATGTCAATGTTAACTTTTTTAAGACTGGTTTTATTTTTAATGAATGTATGTTTGTGTGTCTGTGTACATACAAGTGCAGTTGTCCACGGAGGCCAGAGACATCAGCTCACCCTGGAGCTGGAGTTACAGATAGTTGTGAGCATTAGTGCTGGGGACTGAACTCAGGTCCACCAAAAGAGTAGCTCCTGCTCACTGTCGTGCCTTCTACACACCCCGGGTACCCATGAGAGCAAGGAAAGGGATGATAATAGGGACAGGGGCTGCATCCTTCATCAATCGTTCTTGGTACCAAGGGGAGATGGCAAGGAGCCAAAACGCACATAAAGGAGACAGTAAACCCAGCTCCCCCAGAGGGTGAGAGCCTCCAGTAAGCACCAAGGTGCAAAGGAGAGAAAGGAAAAACCAAGAGACCACAACCGAAAAAGCCAAGAGTCCAGGTCCTATCCCTGAGACACGCCCCAGTACTTAGAGAATAGCTCTGAGACAGGATCACTATGCTTTGCTTGCCATTCTAGAAGAAGAGGAGGAAGAGGGAGGGACGGGTCTTGGGGACAAGTGGGGGACCAGCCCTGTGCTGGAGACAGGGCTTGGGGAGAAGCAGGGGACCAGCCCTGTGCTGGAGACAGGGCTTGGGGAGAAGTGGGGGACCAGCCCTGTGCTGGAGACAGGGCTGGGGGAGAAGCGGGGGACCAGCCTGTGCTGGAACCCGTCTGCTGTGATACTGAGTTGTAACTCCTCCGCTGTGATCGTACTCTGGCCATCTTCTGTGAACTACACCTCGAATCGCTGTTCCTACATGACTCACACCACTCAGGCAGCCTAGGATATAGTCCAGGTCTACATGGTGATATCTCAGAGTCCAGTTTTCTCATATCCACTGATAACGTTTGTATTTTTGAGTGGAGAGACGTGGAGACTTTTTTTTTTTTTTTTTTTTTTTTTTGGTTTTTTGAGACAGGGTTTCTCTGTGTAGTTTTGTGCCTTTCCTGGAACTCACTCTGTAGACCAGGCTGGCCCCAAACTCACAGAGATCCGCCTGGCTCTGCCTCCTTGAGTGCTGGGATTAAAAGCGTGTTCCACCTCCACCTGGCGAGACGTGGAGACTTTTAAAACAAATCATGATGTTAAAGTCTCTCTTTGGTTGCTTCTCATTGTTTTCAAGCCAATGTGCTGGTGTATGAAATGACAGCTTCCAGGAAAGTCTGGTGGTAGCTCGCCCTTATAGAAATCATTCATCCCACCAGAATGTGTGAGCATCGTGCAGGTCCTGGGCTCCATGCCAGGGACACAGGCATCAGTGGACCAACTTCCTTCCCAACGGCCTCTCAAGTCAGAGCAGACAGACAGGCTCACACACAAGTGCTGATATTGCTAGGAAAGGTTACTGTCCATGTGCACACTCGCGTGCAACCAAGCACACACATTACTATCACACACATGTACACTCAGACATATATTATGAAGGTCATAAAGAAAGAGTGGATGTAGTGGTTTGGCTGAGATGTCCCTCCTAGTTGCAGGCATTTGAACACTTGGTCCTCAGGTAGCGACACTTTGCGGGGAGGTTTGGATGGTGCAGCCTTCCTGGAAGAGCTATGTCACTGGGGATGACGGACTTTGAGATTAAAAGCCTCCTGTCATTTCCAGCTCGCTCGCTCTCTCTCTCTCTCTCTCTCTCTCTCTCTCTCTCTCTCTCTCTCTCTCTCTCTCTCTCTCTCCTGCATTTGAAGATGTGAGTTCTCAGCCTCTGCTCCTGCTCATTTCCAGTTCTCTCTCTCTCCCCTCTCTCTCTCTGTCTCTCTGTCTCTGTCTCTGTCTCTGTCTCTCTGTCTCTCTGTCTCTGTCTCTCTCTGTCTCTGTCTCTCTCTGTCTCTCTCTGTCTCTCTCTGTCTCTCTCTGTCTCTCTCTGTCTCTCTCTCTCTCTCTCTCTCTCTCTCTCTCTCTCTCTCTCTCTCTCTCTCTCCAGCATTTGAAGATGTGAGTTCTCAGCCTCTGCTGCTGCGGCCATGCCTGCTGTTTTCTGCCATACCTTTCTCCCACGATGGACTCTAATCTCCCTAGAACCATAATTCAAAATAAACTCCTGCTTCTATGAGATGCCTTGGGCATGGCGTTTTATCACAGCAACAAAATGTAACTAACACAGAGGCAGTTTGTGAATCTCAAGAAAAACCTAGTCTGTATAAGCACACAGAAGACATAATTAAACTAGAAAGTACCCCATCTCTGGAAGGTGCTGCAGGACAGATAAACAGCATGTCTCTGTATGCTGAGCACCCCACAGGCTCTGCTTGGACACAGAGTGTGGTCTGTGCTAAGCTGCAGCCCCAAGCAAGCTGAGAAATGCTTTCTTTTGTATGATATGTGGGTGAGGATGTGACCCAGTGAGGAAGTCTCTCTGAAGAGACTGGAGTTGGTGTCACTTAAAGATTTACGGAACAGCAGATGACTCGGTGGGTGTGATGGTTTGAATAAAAATGGCCCCCATAGTCTCATAGAGAGTGGCACTATTAGGAGGTATGGCCTTGTTGGAGTGCATGTGGCTTTGTTGGAGGAAGTGCATCATAAGGGGGCAGGCTTTGAGGTCTCAAATGCTCAAGCTAGGTCCAGTATAACACTCCCTTCCAGCTGCCTGCTGATCCAGATGTAGAACTCTCAGCTCCTTCTCTGGCACCATGTCTGCTTGCAGGCTGCCATGCTTTCTGCCTTGACGATAACAGACTAAACCTCTGACTGTAAGCCAGACCCAATTAAAATGTTTTCCTTTATAGGAGTCGCCGTGGTCATGGTGTCTCCTCACAGCAAACGAACACTGGCTAAGACAGTGGGTAAGAGCGTCTGCTGTGCAAGCAGAAGGACCTAAGTTCAGATCCCCAGAACCGGGTTTAAACAAACAAACGAAAAAGTTGGACATGGACTGCTGTGGGATGGTCTGTATGTCAAATGTGTTGCTGATTGGTCAATAAATAAATCACTGATTGGCCAGTGGCCAGGCAGGAAGTATAGGCAGGACTAACAGAGAGGAGAATTGAGAGAACAGGAAGCTGGGTGAGGGAGACACTGTCAGCCGCCACCATGACAAACAGCTTGTGAAGACGCCGGTAAGCCACAAGTCATGTGGCAAGGTATAGATCTATGGAAATGGATTAATTTAAGCTGTAAGAACAGTTAGCAAGAAGCCTGCCACGGCCATACAGTTTGTAAGCAATATAAGTCTCTGTGTTTCCTTGGTTGGGTCTGACGGCTGTGGGACTGGCGGGTGGCAGAGATTTGTCCTGACTGTGGGCCAGGCAGGAGAACTCTAGCTACACATGGACACACACACTTGTAATTCCAGAGCTGGGAAGGGCAGGGCAGAAACAGGAATGGGTTGCTGCAGCTTTGCTGGTCAACAAACTGCAGACTCCAGATTCAGTGACAGACCTTGTCTTTAGGGAATGGGGAAGAGAGTGACAGAGGAAGACACTTGACATCAGCTCCTAGAAAGGGAAGAACATGGCCACCCTGTTGGACTCTGCCTAGAGCCAACAGCTGTCTTTAGGAAGACCAAGTATTTTCCTGGAGCAGTGGTTCTCAACCTTCCTAGTGCTGCGACCCTTTAATACAGTTCCTCACGTTGTGGTGACCCCCAACCACAAAATTATTTTTTGTTGCTACTTTATAGCTGTAATTTTGCTACTGGTATGAATTGTAACGTAAATATCTTATATGCAGGATATCTGATATGCGACCCCTGGGAGGTCACAACCCACAAGTTGAAAACCACTGCTCTATTGGGAAAGCAACAACTTCCTGGTTCTCCACCTGTGGTCCACCTGGAGGAAGGTGAAGTCAGTCAGGACCTGGGATCACAAGCGCTTTTTTTTTTTTTTTTTTGGTTTTCCGAGACAGGGTTTCTCTGTGTAGCTTTGCGCCTTTCCTGGAACTCGCTTTGGAGACCAGGCTGGCCTCGAACTCACAGAGATCCGCCTGGCTCTGCCTCCCGAGTGCTGGGATTAAAGGCGTGCGCCACCACCGCCCAGCTCACAAGCGCTTTTGATGGCTCTGAATGGGTAGCAAAATGCCAAAGTGTCTGGTCCCACATTGCTTTCATTTCTGCTGATACGATGAACTATTCTGAGTCCATATATTGCTGGACCAATGTGTGGCCTTGGGAAAGTGCTTCCATTCTTACACCCTAGACACCTCATCACAGAAGAGGGATCACACTAGCCCTGTCCCTTAGTGTCCCTGGACTAACATCTGGGCATCTCACTTGAAAGCCAATGTTTGGGAGATGAGAGCTGGTGGGAGGCAGTCAGGTTTATTCAAGGACCACCGCCGCGGTAAAGAGATAAAGCTGTCCTTAGAGGTCTGCCTTGGAGAATCCAGGGATGCAGCCGATGTTTACAGGGAGGAGAGGAGCAGAAAGGCTGAGTCCAGAATGCAGTCTTGACATGCAGCTCTGTTCCCTTCTGGCCTGGCTGCAATGGAATTCAAGCTCCTGAGAGGAGTTCCTGCGCTCCCTTCTGAAGGACAGGGTGTTTTCCTGTGAGCCAAACCTCACGGAAATGCTCATGTTTCTCGTGAAAGACTATGGAAAAGAGGTATGTGTTTTAAGTTACATGAAGAGCGCTAGGTTGTTCTGGACTCCATAAATCTAAAGAAATATGACTTAGCAGTCAGCATGTTGATCCTTCAGGCAGGTTTCTTCTTTAGAATTTTGAGTGCCAGGCAAAAGGGAAGGGACCTAAGGTTTGCAGGGAACTAGGGAGATGAAGCAGGCCTTGAGGTGGGGCAGGCTTAGGGAGGGGATGTCTTGGGGAGGGGATGGCTTGGGGAGGGAGGCAGGCCTGGAGAGGGGAAGCAGGCCGGGAGAGGGCCAAGACGAAGGAAGTGAAGGTGACTGCCAGGAATGGCTCCCAAGGAGCAGCCCAGCTGTCACAGCAGGAGTTCAGTGACAGAGAGGTGAGCACACTGAATGTGCAGGGCTTGGAGCAGGCCCCCAGTCCATGCTGGTTAGCTGGGTGCTGTCTTACTATCCAAGACCGGAGTGTAAGCATCCAAACAGCAGCGGTCAGAGAAGCATGAAGTCACAGCAGGCTGGACGTGTCCTGCTGCCAGCCTCACAGTCCGGCTGTCTCGAGTGAGGTGGCTACTTAGGAAAACTCCTCGTTTCACAGCTTGGTTATATCACATGGAAACCAGCAGTATTTTCGCAGAGAATTTGACAAAACCCACCTGAAACGAAAATGTCCTCAGCGCTTATCTAAGGTTTCTCTTTCCAAAGTTTCGGTTACAACAGGTCAACTGTATGTAGTCCAAAGGTATTAAACAGGAAATTCCAGAAATAAACTCCTAAATAAGTCTTCAGTTACACACTCTTCTGAGTAGCATGAGGAAATCTCATGCCTTTCCCTATCCCCTAGACATAAATCGTGCCTCTGTCCAGTGTGTCCACGCCATATATGCTACCCACCCACTCGTCAGTTAATAGTTACTTCATTTATTGGGTGGAGTCTTGGTAGAGCAATGCTTGTATTCAAATGGCCCTTCTTTTACTTCGCAACTGTTAAAGGTATAAAAAAGGAAGATATTACAAGTTTGTGGCTAGGAGCTGAGACAAATTACCCTTCAGAAGAGGCTTACTAAGATAGTTACGGCAGCGGGCCGGGTTCTGAAGGGAGAGAGCCTCCAGTTTCAGAGCTCAAAGGGAGTTTCTGGCTCTTAGAGGTTGGGGGGATGAGGGTTTCATACCACACCAGGGACCTAGCCTGAGTGTTAGGAATCGGGCAAGAAGGCACCAGATAACAGGGTGAAGCTGAAGCATGGGGAGCCTGTGGCTGCCTTTGGCTGCAAAGAGGAGAGAGAAGAACTTTGAGGCCACCGGAGGTCTCCCCTGCCCGCTCTCTACCTGAAATGGGCGAGGCTGTGAGGGACACGGCTTGACTTCCTCGTGGCTGCAGCATCTGCTTTCTGTATTGTCCTGGCTACTTAATGTCCACTTGACACAAGCCAGAGTCATCAGAGAGGATGGAGCCTCAGGTGAGAAAATGCCTCCATAAGATCTGGTTGTAGGGCATTTTCTTAATTAGTGATTGGTTGGGGTGGGTCCAGCTCATGGTGGGTGGTGCCATCCCTGAGCAGGTGGTCCTGGGCTCTATAAGAAAGCAGGCTGAGCAAGCCATGAGGAGCAAGCCAGTAAGTAGTGTCCCTGCCCTCCCACCCCAACCATCCCAAGTCCTCTGTAACAGCTCCTGCGTCCAGGTTCCTACCCTGTTTGAGTTCTTGCCTTTACTGCCTTTGATGATGAATTGTGAATGAAATAGACCCTCCTTCATCATGGTGTTCCACCCAGCAACAGTATCCCTAACTAAGACATCTATTTTTTTTAAGATTTATTTTATGTTTATTTATGTATATGTATGTCTGTGTGTGTGTGTGTGTGTGTGTGTGTGTGTGTGTGTGTGTGTGTGTGTGTGTGTGCGCGCGTGCGCACATGTGTGCCTGGTACCCTTGAAGGCCAGAAGAGGGTGTCAGAACCCTGGAACTGGAGTCACAGGCAGTTGTGAACTGGGAACAGACCTCAGTCCCCTGCAAGGGCAGTCAGAGCTCTTAACTGTTGAGCTGTCTATGCATCTGGTTTGTTCAAGTCACAGCATCTGAGGTCTGCCATGGATGATAAAGACCTCCAAATGCAAAGCACAATGTGGTGTTGTCTGTGACTGGGGCGCAGCAGAGAGAGGCCCTGGAACACTTCACTGAAGTGTGGTAAGACATTCGGAAGACAAGCAGCCACTTGCATTCAGTATTGATCGCCATATGGTTTTAGAGCTGCCGTGTTGTATGATGAGTTATGATTGTCCATCTCTTCCTGTGACTAGCAGATATACTACACCACAGGGATATGTGCACAGGGAAAAGGACCATCACTATAGGGCTCAGAGTCAGCCGAAGATTCAGGCACCCACAGGGGTTCTTGGGACATTTATTCTAGTCACAGAAATCTGAGTAGTGGCTCTGATCTGGACAGGGTTGAGTCCAAGCACAATGGCCATGTGGCAGTTTGTTTTGGTGGTGTCTCCCCTACCCAGCACCCCTACTCACACACACACACACACACACACACACACACACACACACACATTTTCTTTTGCAGCCACAGAGCAACTGATTCATATTCTGAAGACCTAATCTGTGACAAGCTTGAATGACCAATGGCTACTTCCCATGTAACCCTCCTCTGTTACTGGATAATATGGGGACCACAGGATTGTGGGCCATGCAGGAGGGGCCCAGATGCCATCGGCTGTAGTACATTAGCAGAGTGCATGGAGGTGTGACAACCCTCGATGACTTAGGACCTTCTATTCAGCTTGCTTTTAGTGTCCTCTGGTCTTGTCTTTGCCCAGACCTGTGTCCCTTACTCTGCTTATGAGTCCCATGATGCAACATGGGATACCTCTAATGTGCTGAGAAACCTGTTCTAACAGAAAAATGCGGACTCCTGACATGTGCAGGGTGGTCTTTCGATGCGGGCCCATGGTTGCGGTTTCTGCAAGCTGCCACAACTCATTCACGTAAGCCCAAGGACAAGCCACGCTGAGAGACGGGGCACCTTCCAGAAGCTGGCAGTTCGTCAAGCACCAAATGCTGTGAGAAAATAGTGGAACAGCTATTAAAAACCTTAGGCTGAATCATTCACAAGCTAAGTTGTCCCACTCCTGAAGTGGGCTGTTGGAAGCAGAAGTTCGGGTTGAGAACTGGAGCCCAGGGACAGAAGGAGGAGGTGACTACATCTGTAACAATCCACACCAGCAGTTCCCGCCTCGGGTCTGCACCAACTGGCGTCAGTGGTTTTGCACAGGAGGTTGCCTGTGTTGGCAGCGGCTCTGAGGGGAAATCTAGGGGGATGGCAGGGAAAGGTGCGCTGCGAGTCGGGGGTCTTTCGTCCTTGAGAAGCGCAGAAAGCTCCGAGGTCATTCCATCACCACACCCCACTGGCCAGAGGTTTTAGCAGCAGACAGCTCTGGGTATCCATGGTAGCGAGGGTGCTCTTCCCGCTGGCTCTGCCTCAGTGCAATGGGCAGGGCACTAAATGCTGGTGCTCGCATCCACCATGCCCACACAGGAGTCCAGGGAAGGCTTGGGCTGTGTCCACCCTCAGGAGCTCAGGCTCTGGCTTGTTCCCCGTTCTTCAAGTCTTCAGGTCTCTCTAAAAGTAAAAACAGAGGTCACCATTTTGCCCCTGCAAGCCATGTCTTGGACACTGTGACCCCGTGGGCACCTAGATTTCCCATTAAATGTTATCAATGGTCACTGTGGAGGGCTGGGTCTCTGAAGGAGGAGGCTGCAGCTCTGGAGGGCTCCCACCCAGAAAGGCCTCTGCACTTTTCATCTCTGCCTAAGATTGTCCCCAGACTGCTATGTGAAGGCACTGGGTCTCAGCTGCATATCCCTGAGGCCTCATATGAGCCAGAACTATTTTGTTTTAAGCCCTAACTGGATAGGGAAATGTGGGGAGTAGAATGAAGACGATGGGGTGGGGATCTCTGGGGCTGACAGGTGGGACAGTGCGGCCAGGTGAAGGGACTCTTGGAAGGGTCTCCAGTGAGACAGTCAAACCTGGGATTCCTCCTACAGAAGGGAGGGGGCTTCCGGTTCTTCCCTGCACTACTTGGAGAGAGATTTGGAGCAGGTGTGTCTGGCAGGTGACATCTCCTGAAGGTCCTTAGTGGTCAGAGACAGCTGATGGCTGAGACGCCCTGAAGAGACCCTCAGAAAGCCTAGTCAGCCATGACGGCGAAACCCCTCAGAGAACAGACAATTCCAGAAACTGCCAGGCCTTTTCCTGATGGCCAGGGAGTCTCCGTATGGCAGCCTTCCTAAAGTGGTATTCGAAACATGAAGATCACCTGGTCCCTGCCCCAAATCGCCAGTGGGATTGGCAGGAAGAGGGAACTGAGGATCTTCAGTTTTAGCAAACAGCCAAGGAAGGCTTTGTCGAGCCCAAGTTTGCTATGTGTTTATCTCTCTGGGCAGAGTCATGCTGAGGTCCTGGTCTGGGCTTGGCTGTACTCCTATGTGTCCTCACTAACTTGGGAGCCCTCACTTGTCCAAGATCCCCATCTATCATGAGGAAGGTTGTAGGACCCACCACAATGTAGAGAGCCTACTGTCTAGGACTCCATCCCTGCCATGACTTCCCAGCCTGAGCCCCTCGCTGCCCCATATTCCTCAACAGTGTGAAGCGCCAGGGGAGCAGCTTCTTTGCTTTGTAACCGCTGTTGGTTTAGACTTTCAGAAGAGGCTCAGTCACATGGGAGCTCTGTCCCAAGAGCACCCACATAAAGGCACACTTGCTTTCTTTTTTTTCAGAGGTGGGGGTGAGACAGGGTTTTTCTGTGTAGTTTTGGTGCCTGTCCTAGATCTTACTCTGTAGACCAGGCTGGCCTCGAACTCACAGAGATCCACCTGGCTCTGCCTCCCGAGTGCTGGGATTAAAGACGTGCGCCATCGCTGCCCGGCCACACTTGCTTTCTGAAGTTCCTCGATGGCTTGCTACACCTCCCATGTGCACATGGCCTGGCTGCATCCTAGTCTCACGGCACAGTGTCAGTGGCCTCTGCACAAGGAAACCACCTGCTCAAATGCCCATTTTCATATCTAGCAAAGGGAAGACAAGTGTTGGCTAAATGCTGTACTGTCGTACTAAATGCGTAGTGCCCGCAGACTGCTTCCACAGGCGGCTTCCTGCCGGCCTGTGACCAGCAAGCCAGGCCTCCACTGGGCCAGCCCTAATGGGCTCCATCATGCACAGTAGATGGAAGCAAGGCTGCAGAAATGATTAGTGATGCGAAGACCTGAACAAGCCCAGGCGTCACCTGCCACTACTCCATCCCTACCCCAACCCCAACACAGGAACCATGTTCAGTGCCCTGCCTCATTTAAGGCTGAAATTCAAATGAAGAAGTCGAGGGCTGGGGTGCAGCTCAGTGGTGGAGTCCCATCTAGTACACCCAAGACCTTGCATTCAGTCCTCGGTACTAAAGAAGAAAAAGAAAGCTGGGCAGTGGTGGTACATGCCTTTAGTCCCAGCACTTGAGAGGCAGAGGCTGACAGATCTCTGTGAGTTCAAGGCCAGCCTTGGTCTACAGAGCAGGTTCCAGGACAGCCAAAGTTACACAGAGAAACTCTGTCTCAAAAACCAAAACAATGAAAGGAAGGAAGCAAGGAAGGAAGGAAGGAAGGAGAGAAGGAAGGAAGGAAGAAAGGAAGGAAGGAAGGGAGGGAGGGAGGGAGGAAGGAAGGAAGGAAGGAAGGAAGGAAGGAAGGAAAACTTGAGTTAAATGAATAATGAAGAAATAGTAATTAGGGCTGGAGAGATGGCTCAGAGGTTAAGAGCACTGGCTACTCTTTGCAGAGGACCTGGGTTTGATTCACAGCACCCACAAGGCAGCTCACAACTGTCTATAACTCCAGTCTCAAGAGATCCGATGCCTTCTTCTGGCCTCCACAGGCATCAAGCACACACATAGTGCACAGACAGACTTGCAGACAAAACACCCATGCACATAAAATAAAGATAGAACTTTAAAAAGAAAAGAAGCAGAAATGAACGCCTGAGGGGTGCTAAGGCAGTTATTGAAGGTAGCTTTTCTTAGTCAGTTGCTTCAAATGGCAGGAGCTCCTTTAAAAAGATCTTGGAGGTGGCTCAGTGGTTAAGAGCACATACTACTCTATACTGGAGAGGACTTGGGTTTCATTCCCAGCACCTACATTGAGCAGTTTACAACAGCCTGTAACTCTAGTTCCAGGGGAATCTGACCTCCTCTTCTGACCTTGGAAGACACTATACACACACACACACACACACACACACACACACACACACACACACACACACTATCAAAAATTAAAATAAGATCTTTAGTTAATTAAATAATCTTTTTTAAAGGTCTGTGGTGTAGCTCAGTGGTAGAGTACCTGCCAAGCATGCATGAGGCCCCGGTTTGAATCCCAGAATTCCATTAGCCAAGTATGTTGGTACATGCCTGTTATCCCAACACTTGGGAGGTGGAGGCAGAAGAATCAGAAGTTGGAGATTATCCTCAGCTACACAATGAGTTAGAGGCCAATCAGGGTTTCATAAGACCCTGTGTCAAACACCACACACACACACACACACACAAACACGGTATATATAAGGTTTTGGAAGCCCACAGCTGATTGCTGGAGACTGGAGGGTAGGAAGGGACATGGTTTCCCACTGGGATCATAGGAAGGATTTTGGAACTGAACAGAGGTGGTGGCCGCACACGTTAGTGTGTCAAATGCCCTGGGATTGTTGTCCTTTGAAAGTTTGTCTATGCTACATAAAGTTCACCCCTATTATGTCAGGAGAAAATATCTTTGAATCTGGACTAGGGGATGACATGAGACCAGTCCGAGAGAAAGTTAGTAAATATTTGCCTGGTGCTTGGTCCCTGGCTTGGCCTTGCCTTCCTTCAGCCCTTGCCCACTCAGAGGGAGAGGGGTTGTGGACATCTGGCTCTCCCCACAGCAAGGACTGTGTCTAAGAACATCTCTTTGCCTGGTGCCCAGTGAGTTCAGTTCCCTGGTGGCTTAGGGTTTCCCTGTCTTCCTCCTGCTGACCAGGGGGCTCTGTAGGCCTGTCCTGCATCCCCCTCCCTGAAGCAAAGCTACTCAGACCCCTCCTGCTTAAGAACTCTGTACCACTCTGGCTCTGAGCAAGGCATCAACTTCACAGGGGCATTGGGGGCCCCCCTCACCTGACTCTACCTCATCTAGACTCAACCCACCCACCCTCTGCTCCATGTACATATGGCATCCTAAACTCACCCCCACTCCCAGGGGACACCTCACCCACCGGTCAGCTTTCTCCCTGCTGAGTCAAGCAGGTCCGTTCTTTCTGTCCCTCCCTGTGTGCCCGGATCACACCCACGGGGATTAGCTGTGCTCTAGGGCTGATACCCAGAGTTGCCAAATGGGTGCATAATCAACAGTCTTTCCATCCTCTCCTGGCTCCCCCGGGCAGAGCTGCGGTCACACTGGGCGCAGGGAACACGTGAGCTGGAGAGTCACATTCACCTCCGCTGGGGCACTCCACCCACCTCCAACTGTTCATGAATCCAGTCCAGGAAGGAGGTGATGCGAGTGTAGACCCCAGGCTTGTTCACCTCGGCACAGCCGATGCCAAAGCTTGTTGCACCCACCAGCTTCCACAGTCTCCTCTCCTGGCACACCAGGGGGCCCCCACTGTCGCCCTGGAGAGCAGAAGGAGGCAAAGGTCAAGAGACCTGGGCTGGTGACATCGAATTCCCTTTCCACATGGCGAGTGGGTGACACCACGGGGCACACCTCTCCCTGTGTGCTTCTAGAACAGACTCTGCTGTTCTCAAGAGGTGGCCCCTGGCCTGTGTGGGAAGGGTTCCCTCTAGCTGTGTCTCCCTCCAGGTCCCAAACACTAAACTGGGAAGGTCAACGGCTGCCTGAGTGACCCATTGGAGCTGGAAGAGGAAGGGTGTGCATGAGGCAGAACTAACTCACTGTGTCCACAGGTGGTACTGAGTCTCACCCACTCTGGCTTTTGGGGGCCCAGATCCATCAGCTCACACCTGCTTGCAGCTCTAGTTGGGCCCCTACACACTCAGAATCGGGCTGGAGAGGATTAGGAAAGGCAACACCCCATGCCCTGGAAAACTGGGAGCCTGGGTAAACACAGGCCGGGCCACCAGGAAAGCCAGGGATATCTTAAGCAAATTTCTCCCTTATGCCATGTAAATTTGCTTTTTGTTCAGTCACAGGGAAGCTGGCAGTGGCCTGTCCCGTGGGTTGGGTCACTGTGCTGGACCCTTGCCTGCTGCCCTGTCCCCCAGGGTAGCTGGCTGTCCTTTACCTGGCAGCTGTCCACACCGCCCTTCAGATAGCCTGCACAGAGCATGGACGGGGAGATGATGCCGCCGTAAACATCCCTGTGGTTGCAGATCTTGTTTGAAATCAAAGGGACAGCCGCGTGGTTCAGGACGGGGGAGGCGTCACCTGCCTCAAAGTAATGAAGAAATGTGCAGTGAGGAGTCCAACTTAGAAAACAGAGACAGGGACAGGAGAAAAGGGGGCCAGGGACATGCCACCCGACACAAAGCAACAAGAGTGAACACCAGGTCTGTAGCTGGAATGGCAGACTGTCACGGAGCACATGGGCTGTGTGTTCTCACCTCTGCATCAGGACCACTTACACCCCCTAAGAGACCCAAAGGGAAAGAGAAGTGGGGAACAGTAGACAAATGTTTCTTCCCACAGCCAGCCAAGCCCTTGACCCACCCCAGTCAATCCACGTTAGAAAAGGGAAACTCGGGCTCCCGGAGGCCACGCACATCCGGACAGGGCTGTATGCGGTCGGCAGAAATGTGTCCCTCCAAATACAGGTGTGGGCCCTGGACCTGTGGCCAGGCCATCAGCCAGGGGACTTCCCAGGCAGGCATTCAAGGGCACAGGCATGAGATAGCCTCGATGATGTGGGTAGACCCATGAAAACTACAAGGACTCAAAGAAGGCATCGTCAGAGGAGGAGCAGGGCTTAGCATCAGATCAGCCTGTCGGCCTTGAAGATGCAGCTGAGGCCACCAGCCCAGAAGTGTAGAGGCAAAGGTAAGGGGCCAGCTGTCATCAGAGCCACCTGAGGAACCAGCCTGCCGGCATCAGCGACCCCTGAGGCTGGCTGGTGACTTCTGAGCTTTGACTGGAAGGTAATAAACATGAGCTTGGTATCGAATCCCCGAGTCTGAGGGGCTGAGGCTGGAGGGTTTCTAGGAAGTTCATGGCTAGCCTGGGCTACATAGTGAGTTCCTGGATATCCTGGGCTGCCGTGAGACCCTGAATGAATATGTCTCCTAAGGAAAACATGGGACTTCCTGCATGGGTTGAAGTATAGCTCCCTTCTTTATTTGTCTGCCTGTAACCAAGACATGTGACCCTATTTGGAACAGCCTCTGCTGGGTTTGCTGAAGTACGATCTCAAGGCCAGGTCATCTTGCGTGTAGGGCAGGTTCTAAATCCGACAACTGATGCCATGGAGACAGGGATCAAGGGACTGAGGAGATGGGTCAGTCGGTAGAGTGGTTGGTTCAATACCCAGAACCCACCTTGGGCGGGGGGTAGGGGGGTGGGGTGGATAACCACACAACAAAAACTCAACCATCTAGCCACCGGGACTGGAGTGACGCATCAGCCAGCCAAGGAACCTGAGAATGGCTGGAGCCACCAGACGCTGGGGAGAGGCTGGGACAGACCCCACCTCAGGCCTGAGGACACCTTGACCTTAGACTTTAGAACTGTGAGAAGACTTGCATCTGCGCTTTTGAGCCTTTTGAGCCATCCAGGCCACAGTAGTTTGTTACAGTATCTAGTGACAGCAGACTGGCCTGCGTCCAGAAAATGCACGAAGGAAAGTCAGTGCTGGGAACCTTGAGCCTCCAGACCATGTCAGCACTCTATCTTGATGCAAGGGACACAGATGTCCCTGTCAGGTATGTGACCATGACTGACAGTATTGCCACTACCAGCACAGTGGATGCTCCTGGGTAGTGCCTTCTACTCCACCCTCACAGGAGAAAGTAGCACACCCTGCCAGCTCTCACAGACATCAGTTCTTCACCCTGTATCCCTGCATGCTGACTAAAACTTGGGGGGTCATCTAGGTGTGCTTCATACACTCGATTTGCAGAGTGAGAGGAGACAGGAAGGATGGATGGGTGAAGGCCTCTCCATGGACAAGTACCCACACTTCTCCCTCATAGCCCGTTTCTCCCTAGAGAAGCCTCACAACGTCACACTGTCCAAAGATGAGTGACGCCATGGTGGCCCATGGTTACTCAGCAGACTGCTGTTGTGAACAGTTGGTCTGCACTGACCCTGAGCTGGGAACCTCCAAGTATCCTAAGGCGACATCACGGCAGAACATTGGAGGGGCCCTCCCAGCCTCTGGCTTCAGCCCACTGACCTCCGTCCTCTGTGGCCCCCCATCCCGATGTCCAGCACAGTTTCCCGTCAGGAAAGTTCTCTTCAGAGTTGGGCAAACAGACAGGCTGGATAGTCTCTGTTAGAAAGGGAATAATGATGTGAAGTTCCTGAAGCCACTGTCCCAGAAATCAACTGACTTTCTGAACCCATCTCCTAGGGAGGGGTTGGGCCTTGATCATGACAGGCAGCTAGCTCAGAGCAGAGGCTCTACCCACTCATCCCCCAGAGTCTATAAAACTCGAATGTAGCGCTAGACTGTGGTGTGAGTCCAGAGCCAGCAGCAAACCCTAGCTATAAAAGCCTGGATAGTAAATAGTTCAGGCTTGTGGGTCATGTGATCATGCCATCACTGTTGCTGGATCCATAGGAGATATAAACAAATAAAAAAAAACCATAGGGGACTGGTGGATTTATGACAAAATTTTACTTGCTCAAATGTGCATTGAGTCACACTTGGCCCTTGGGACAGAGCTGGCCACTCCTGGTCCAGACTTTGAGTGCATACACAGAACATCACACTGTGGATGTTCCTGCTGCCCCAGGTGTTTGTAGTAACAGCAGGCTGGCCTGTACCTAGGCTGTGCCACTGAGACCCTAGCAAAGCCAAGTGACTGCATGTGCCCCGGGCTTTCATGTGAGCAGTCCTTGAGATGTCCTCCATCTCGCGTGGCGATAACAGAAAGGTGGAGAGGGGTGGAGACATATTTAACTCTTTAGTCAGGTACAGCTAGAGACACCTCCTTTTTCTAGAATCAAATACCACCAAAAATAATTAGCAAGTAACAGCCCTCAAACCCATCCCAAAAGTTTTTTTTTTTTTTTTCTGTGTTGTGCTAGAAATCACACATTGCAGAGAAGGGGAGTCCACCTTGGAAACAGCCCTGCCTGCCCTCCAGTGTGCTTATTCTCAGAAGGTCAGGACTCTCACTGATGGAGCCAATGTTTCCTTTGTTCTGTACCACTCACAGAATGCCAGAGGGGTCTAGCAGGCCTGACTCTGTGGGGGTTTCTATAACAGCCAGAGGGCTGAGCTTGGAACTCACAGGCTCTGTCACTGGAGGTGGCAGAATCGGAAAGAAGGGGAGAGATCGGTTCTAAGAAGGTCCAGGGAGCTGAAGATGCCTAGAAACTTCCAGATGCTGAGGAAGAGGGAGGCTCCTGCCAAGCCCTCAAGCTGCCCCAGGCTGGGACCCTGCTCTTTGCACTGGAGATGCCCTTCAAGAGGCTCCATGTAGCAAACACCAGGACAGGAATGTGCTGTCTGCTCTGGGTCCCTAAAGGCAGGTGACTCTCTCCCACCACCTAGAGGCACCAGGTGGCCTGGCCTAGAGAAGCTCTTACATGCAGCTGGTACCAAACCAGACCGAGAGACCAGGGAAGAACCAGGAAGGCTATGAGATGAAATTAACGCCAGAGCCGCTGTTGAGATCGACAAACCGGATCTAAAGAAGGTAAGAGGACTGAAGTTTTAGGAGAGGGCTCAGTCTCCTAACATGCTCAGATTGAAGACACATCACTTGGGCTGGGAAGATGACTCAGTTGACAAAGTGCTTGCCACATAGCCATGAAGACCTGACTTTGATCTGTGAAACCCATGTAAAAAGCCAGATGTAATGGCACTGAGCCTGTTACCCCATGCTGGAGAGATAGAGACAGAAGGATCCCTGGGACTTATTGGCCAGTCAGCCTATTAGGTAACTCTAGACCAGTGAGAGACCCTGCTCCCCCCAAAAAACAAGATGGAAGGTCCCTGAGGTACAACACCCAAGGTTGTTGGTGTTGGCCTCTGGCCTCCATGTGCATGCACATACATGTGCACACACACGTGCATGTGCATGCACACAACTTTAATGAGCAAAGATAATGCATTGATGTCAATACCCAGCTGAATCAGACATCGGAATTTTCTGGCAAGGATAGTAAAGCAGCAGCCATTAGAACAATGAACAATGCTTCAACAAGTAACCACCAATGCTCTTGAAACAAGTTCAAAGCAACTGTCTGGTGCAGAAGCCCAGACATACCGTCAAAGGTGAGCGGCTCGGCCAGCTTCATGAGGGCGATGTCATTGCCTAGCCGCTTTGGCTTGTACTTGCTGTGGTAGATGATTTTCTCCACCAGATGGGAGGGCACAGGACTGTCCATCAGCGACACAAGACCCACCTGGACAGTCCAGGACTTGGGGTGGTACAGGCTGAAATGCACAGACGGAGAGGTGGAGCTCAGGACAGAGCCAGCCATGCCGAGCTCTAGTGTCCCAAGAGCCCAGAGAGGGAGTGAGAGAGATGTCACCAGGTGGGAGACACCAAGGTCCCGCACATCTGTGCCCCACACTGACCACAGTCCCAAGTCCTGCAGGAACACAGACCACACCCCATGTACATCCCAGACAAGCCATTCTCTCCACACCACCCGAGAGAGATGCATTGGAGGGTCAGGCTCAGCTTTGCTCCCTGCAGAGGCTGGGGGGAGGGGGTTCTCCACCAGACAGTAGCCAAAACAGGAGATAAAAAGAGAATCCGCCACTGGGTTTGAGATGCTTTCTGTGGCTTCCTTGCCATCTAAACTCCTGACAGACACAGCTTGGTGGGAGCTCAGTGTTCTCTGGGTGCCCTGCACTCCCACCCCATGATACCCTGTCACACCATAACATGGATGACAGTAGTGTGCTACAGGAAGGCCTGGGACCCTCAGTTCAAGGTCCCTTTCCTCCCCAATCTTCCTCCTTTTGCTGCCCTCTCTGTGCCAGCCCAGCTCATATCGTTCCCAGACACAGAGACAGGCTCACTTTAAGAAAGGCAGGCATTTACACTGTATGTGGCTTTATGGTGACTGGCTTCCTGCCTTCCTAACCTGCCCTCACCCCCAGATCACCCCGTCTCCATCTGACCCAGGACTAGATAAGGCTCTGGGAAGAGCAGACTCCACATTAGCAGGGCCCAGGCACTCACTCGTAGACACAGTGCGCAGCCGTGACGATCCACAGAGGGGTGATGACAGAGCCCCCGCATAGGTGGTACCCCTGGAACTGGAGACTGACTTGCCAGGGCCACTGGGCGAGCGAGGACATGTTTCCACCCACAATGCGGGGGCTGTAGCCAGTTCTCAGGCCACAGGCTACCGAGGGAGAACAAGGGTTTATGGGCAATGCTGTCATCACCCTAAACCTCCTACCTGGCAATATCCCTGTCCCCCACCCAGGAGGAGAGGGTCAGGCACACAAAAGACTGAGATGTGTGGGGTTTGTGGGAGAAGGGCTGTTTCAGAGAGCAGGCATGCTCACCCTACCCATCAATGACCTCCCGGTGCCTAGCCCCACACTGGCATCTAGGAGACGTGATCTTGAGCTGTCCCCAAAGGGAGAACATGACTCCACAAGGGCAGGCATCCATGTGGCTCCCTACATATTTAGACACTTACCCGAGCACTTCAAGGTGACCACATAGCCCGAGGCACAGCCTTCCCTACAGTAGAAAGAACAGTTCATGGACAGGCCAACAAGCTGCTGTTCACAGAGCAGGGGGTCATACACGTTGGACCTGGGGGCCTGGGTGTCCAGAGGAAAGCCTGGCTGCAAAGCACCTGTGGTATTTTCTCCCTGCTTCAGCCTGGGCCCCAATGGGGAGCTATATCTCCGATCTGGGCATCTGACTGTTGCTAAGGGAACCTGGTTTTTCCTTATCAGAGTTTCAGGGTTGGGGGTTGGGAGTTGGGGGTGGGGGCGGGGTGTGAGTAACTGGTGAATGTGAAAGCACTTTGTAAAAGATGCTGTCTAGCTTTCTCTTCCCTTCCCTGCTTGTTTGCTTACACACACACACACACACACACACACACACACACACACACACTTCCCTGCTGTGAGGCAGGCCCAGCCCTGGCCTGAAGACACGCCTGTCCATCACTGTCCATCACTGTTGCTCTTCTGCTATACTTCCTTCCTTCCCTTGACAGAACTCTACTGTCTGTTCACCCTGCATCCTAGCTTAGACACCACCGTTCTAACCACAGCAGCGAGCTTCACCCTTGCTCGTGGGGGTGACATTCTTGCCCCTCCCGGAGTGCACCACGGCTTCACAAACCCAGCCTTGTGACTCAGCACCGACGCAGACAGCAGCAGCAGCACCTATCGAACGGCTTACCTCACGTACACGGAGTGGTGCAACGTGGTCACCTTGTCATCTGGCAAGAGGTGATTGATGGACACAAAGTCGCCCTGGAACTGCTCCTCCAGTGCGTCCACTCTGAGGTGGTCTGAGCTCACATAGCTGCAGAATCAGAAACCCAGACCCAGCAGTCATGGAGACTCTGAAATATCCATCACCCCACACACACTCACCAGGTTACAAGCATCACACTTGGGGGACCTCCCTGGGTCCTCCCCAAACCATCGAAGGCTTTATTTTGCTGATGAAATGCATACACCTTAGCCAGGCATTCCAGACCGGGTGTGGCCTGGGGACCTGCTTGCTGTCCCCCAGTCCACAGCCTGGCCTGCCCACCCACCCTGCTCCAGCCACAAAGAAAGACCACTTCCTGCTACAGTTAGGTAGTCCCCCACCCACCCCACTCTGATGCACTTGGCTTTGCTGAAGCCAAGCCTCAGGGGAGGCAGCTAGTTGTCTAACTCCCGAGGGTCAGGAGTTCAGGGAGTATGAGAGCCTGTCCCACTTTGCCTAGCACTCATAGAAAACAGTGACTCCAGGACCCTGGGGTCAAGTAAATGGGCTCAGTCAGGAGATGGGCATATACATCCGTGGTGCAGAAGACAGAGTTAAAGAGACCAGAAGAGGATAGAGTAGGTCAGCAATACCCAGCAATAAAAAAGGAGGAGGAGGAGGAGGAGAAGGAGGAGGAGGAGGAGGAGGAGGAGGGGGGGAGGAGGAGGAGGAGGAGGAGAAGAAGAAGAAGAAGAAGAAGAAGAAGAAGAAGAAGAAGAAGAAGAAGAAGAAGAATTATTTAAGGAGTCCTCCAAGAAGGTGAGGGAACAAAGTGTACTACAGGTGGCTGCAGTCTGTCACACAGGATGCCATCCAATTGCTGTTAAGGGCCACAGAGACTCGTGTAAGTACAGTGCAGTGTTCAGCCAAGCATGGGTTTGAAGAAAACACCACCAGGATGTTTTCCAGGCATTTCCTCCCAGGGGAGGTTGCAGTAGGCTGCCTTGATGTGAAGGAGCCGGCTCTTGTTAGGATGTCAGGTCATGGGGAAGATGGGCAGGGTGATGAGCTCACGAAATGTAGAAGGAGCCTATGTGTCACAAGTGAAGCCCACAGATTGCCTCAGAGTAGCAGACACCCCGACCATGGCCATGATCACCCTAGTGACCACTGAGTTCCCTCAGCCTTTTAAGGTGGGCGCTGACATTGTCCATTCTAAGGGAGGAGACTAGGCAAGTCTCACGAGACTGACCTCAATCTGCACCAAGACTCGGGCCAACTCTCTGGACTGTCTGGTTTGGGTTTTGATTTGGTTTTTTGTTTATTTGCTTGCTTGCTTGTCTGATGCTATTCCAGAGATGAGAGACAGATGTGGCAGAGGAGGGGGAGCTTCTAAAGGGAGAGGAGGAAAGGATAGACAAGAACACGGAACGGAGTCAGAGAGACTGACTGGGGCAATGGGAGGGTGATGTGTTCATGGTGCCAGAGAAAGTGGTACAGGGACAAGGTGTGTCCCCACCATCCTCTCAGAGGAGAGAAATGGAGGCTAGGGTGGGGGTTAGAACCAGGAGCTGCCCACCCTGTCAAGTGGCTCCAACATGCCCGAAGACCTGAAGTTCCTATCCAAGGTCCGCAAGGTGCGCAGAGGACTTGAACAGAGTGTGTCTGGACAGTATGGCAAAGGGCGGGGATTTGGAAGGGGAGAATATTCCAGAAGAGAAGAGGAGGAATGAGAAAGAGACTGACAGGAAACAGATACCTGATGGGGAAACTGGGGCTGTTTGTGTGTGTGTGTGTGTGTGTGTGTGTGTGTGTGTGTGTGTGTGTGTGTGTGTATGAGTGTGTTTTGTGCTGTTTGAATTTTCTCTTCTCTAAGGAGTAAAGCTACACAATTCTCAACATTGTCCCTAGTGACCCTTGCAGCCATCAATGAATTTTAGTTGCAGCTTATTTCGGAACCCAGGCAGGCATGGCATGCAGCGGAGGCAGGCCTGGGGGACCTCCGCTGTGGGGCACCTAGGATGGCACTGGCTTAGATCCTCCACAGATGGTAGCCATGTAGTTTTGAGGACCTTGCTTCCTTGGTTACAGACTAGGATGTACTTCTGAGATTGCCACCTTTGAGCTTGCTCAGTTCCTAAGGTGAGTGTGGGAACTTGGGAACCTGTCTGTGGTAAACTAGGACCTACAGTATTGAGAAGCCAAAAGGTAATGGCACCCTGGGAAACAAGGCAGGGCTCAGGAGGGACGGCCATGAAGGGAAGGGAGCCCTCAGTTGGGCAAAGGCGTGTGGCTGCAGTGTGGAAAGCCAGCAGCCGACTCCCAACGCTGAAGATGAAAAGACACCGTCTTAGATGGTCTCCTAAGGCTAAGGGTGGTTTTGAATAACTGGATGTGATCCTCATGACCATGGGCAACAGTGTCCCAACATCTACTTTTTTAAGCTTCAAAGCACCTAGCCAGAGTATTTATTTTTCCACTCAGAAGTTCTGGGCTTACAAACTATTTGCTTTCTGTTACTGTTTTTTTGGGTTTTTTTTGTTTTTGTTTTTGTTTTTTTTATGGTTGGCATGTTTTGTTTGGCTGTCTTGTTTTGTTTTGTTTGTTTGTTTTTTGTTTGTTTGTTTGCTTGTTTGGTTGGTTGGTTGGTTGGTTGATTATTTGGTTTGTTTTTGTTGTTGGACAGGAACTCACTATTCAGCTCAAGCTGGTCCCAAACTCTCCTTGTAGCCCAGGCTGGCCTAGAACACACATTGTCCCCTCCTCTGCCCCAACAGTGCAGGGATTACGTGTGTGCCACCATGCCCGGTTGTCACAGTGCTGAAACAGAACCCATGGCTTTGTGCATGCTAGGTCAGTGCTCTACCAACTGAGCCCCAGCCCCAAGGATCTAAATTGCTTTTGCACCTAACTGAAGTCCTGTTCTAGTCCTGAGAACTCTCTTCACACACAATGTTCCGTGTGACTTGGAGTCACCGGGCTGCTCGGGCCTTGTCCTTCTCCCTGTGAAGGAAGACAAGGCCAAGGGCCACGAGGTTGTCCTAAGAATGAAGTGTGACATGTGAACGCATCTAGAGAGCTCTTGACTGTCCAGGAGCAATCTGTCACCCTTGCTGTTTGGCCCTGACTCACCTGGGAAACCCCAGCTGGCCACAGGCGACCTTGGCATGGTGGTTTTTCCAGTCATCGGCGCACACGGTCCTCCAGGCGGCGGCCGTGAACACCTGAAGTGCTGCTCTCCGGCCGCTCACCCGCACTGGCCAGGCACGGGGAGAAGGGCGGTGAGGACCCGTGCAGGCTGAGGCCCGGCAGAGACTGACGACAGCCCCACTCACGCCACGCAGCAGCCCCTCTTCCAACCTGGCCCACTCCCACCCACAGCCCCTCCCCCACAAGATGCCGCAGTTCCCGTGGCCTGCACCCTGAGACCCCCTCAACTCAGAGCCTGTCTAGTCCCCCCAAGTGAATGCAAGCACACATAACAGTCCTCCCGGAACCTAGCTAGGCACATCCCAGCTGAGGGCAGGGCGTGGCAATGGCTACGCCCTGGATCCATCTCACAGACGGAAGGGCAGGTGCTGGGTCGCGTTCACTCTCTATTACTTCCTTCCGGGAACGGGTGCGACTCACCACACCGGTACTCATCCTCCCCGTCCTTGCAGTCGGAGACCCCGTCGCACCGAGCGGCCAGTTCGATGCACTTGAAAGATGAATGGCACCTGTACTTCCCAGAGCAGTCGAAGTGGACTGGGCAAAGGGAGGAAAGTGAGAATTCTAGCAAGCAGCTCCGCTCCGGGTGCAGCACTAACAGTAACTAACCTGCTACACGGCCTTGAACTTGCCCCATCAATAATGAAACCTGTAATGAAACTGCATCCCTGACAGCAGCCTGTTTCCTTCAACCCCGTGTCTGTCCTGAACTCCAAGGGGCGGGACTGCTGTACCCACGGTAGCACTACTTCCAGGAAGCACAAATCAGGGTGAACTCAGACTCTAAGGGTTCAAAGTCAAGAGCAAAAAGGCATGGCAGTGGCGAACACACCAAGCTAGCCCAGCAAGAGCCCCAACTGAGACCTTTCAAACACCCTGCTTCCTTTTACTCTGGGCCTGAAGCCAATAAACTGTAGAACACATGGCTGAGCAGAAGGCAAATTGTGCTGCCCTGAGCTGCAGTTACTTGAATGGGAAAATGAGAAACTATATGCTCTAAGAGAGCCCCTTCCTCCCTACGACCCACTTTCTCAAAAGCCCCACATACCTCCCTATAAAAATAGCCAGGGTGCGTGGTATGGCTTGAATGGAAGTCTTTGTCTGCTGCACCCCAGCCTCCCCCTTCCCAACCCAGAGTCCTGTTTCATCAGCTACCTTTGAGTAACTCTAACTGTGCAGGTACTCTGGTGGTAGAGCCCGGAGCACAGCCAGCAGCCCCTGCCCGCCCGCTCCCACACTGGCTTGACATTCACACAGGCAGAGAAAACCCGTAGCCCTCAAACCAAAAGGATATCACCCACCAGTAATTAAGGCCAGGCAACAGCAAGTACAGACGGGGTGGGGGGTGGGGGGAACTCATGCAAGTTTAAATGCCAGAGCAGGTATTCGAGCACCTACTAAATAATGAACCGTACTCACTGCCCAGGCCGATGGCCAGCGCCAGTATCAAGGCAATGATCCCGATGACGATGATCGGAAAAAACTTCAAAGGCAGCAGGGACAAGATCTGCGCAGCCACTGCATCTGCATCTGTGAACCACAGGAGTTGGGGGGTGCCGGGAGGGGGGGCCAGGGAGCACTGACAAGGGGTGACATAAAACTTAAAAAAGTTCAGCCCTGTGTTCCCTGTGCCCTCTGTGCAGAGCAGGTACCAGCCCAAAGACGCTAGCTGACTGCATTAGATGAATGGCCACGTTGTCTGGGTCAGGCTCACCCTCCTAGCTATGGCCCAGCTCTCCGTCCCAGCTTAGGAGACATTGTTGTGGGTTGAAAAGTATCCTCCAAAGGAGCCTTTGACACCCTAACTCCCAACAGCCAAGAATGGGTTCTTACTTGGCGGTCACAGAGAACACAAGTTAGGATGAGGTCCTTAGAGAAGGCACTAATCTTGTATGACTGGTGGCCTCGGGAAGGGGGAAACTTCAACACAGACCCGGACATGCATAGAAGAAAGATGACAAGAAGAGATGAAGGGAACAGACAGCCATGTGAAGATGAAGGCCAAGGGCAGAGTGACATGTCCACAATTCGAGGAGTCCCAAAGGTCGTTGGCCAAAGTTCTATACCTGCACGAGGCCTGGCGGGGCCTGTGTGCATCCATGGGAACAGGGCCTTACTGATATCAAAGCTTTCAGACTTTCAGCCCCCAAAAGGAGACAAGAAAACTCTGCTGACTGAGCCACCCAGCTGTGGCATTTTGTCCCAGTAGCCCTGGGAGAACAGTTTAAGGAAGTTCCAGGTCCCAAGGATGTGTCCAGAATGGGTGGTGAGACAGGAGATTTTTACACCATGTGCTTGAAGCCAGGAGGGCACCAGGCTCTCTCAAATCATCCAGAGCTGGCCTTTCCCAACAGAGTCACCCTCAGCCTTTGTTCCAGGCCATGCACCACAGAGGGGCAGAGGCCACCACATAGGCAGCATATCCCCCAGAGTGGGGCTGTCCAGTAGCTCACTCACTGTCCAGTTTAGTAAATTTCTTGTCTGCCTCCAGATCAGAGCTGGCATAACTCGGCTTGCAGCTCCTAAAGACTAGATTACCTGGACTCTGATTTCTTCAGCTGTCATGGAAAAAGGGAACTGGCCTTTGGGCATATATATGGAGCATTTTCTTGATTAATGATGGACATGGAGAGCCTAGATCATTGTGGGTGATGCCACCTTGGAGCAGTTGGTTCTGAATGGCATAAGAAAGTGGGCTGAAGAAACCTGTAAGCAGCACCCCTCCATGGCCTCTGCTTTGGTTCCTGCCTCCAGGTTCCTGCCTTGAGCTCCTGCCCTGACTTCCCTGGATGATGGACCACAGGCTGCAAAGCTTGCATAAACCTACCCTCCCCAAGCTGCTTTTGGTCATGACGTTATCACAGCAATAGAAAAGCACATTCAGACACTTGGGATGGTTGGGCGGTGGTGGCACACGCCTGTAATCCCAGCACTTGGGAGGCGGCAGTGCCCACAAAGGACAGACAAGCAGGAAAACCTCCCAACCTCCCTGGAAATGAACCAAAAAAAAAAAAAAAAAAAAAAAAAAAAACCGACCTAAATTCATCCTAACATCACAAAGACTTTGCTGGTACCACATCCACTGGTGCTCACAGCGAAGGGACCAGGGACCGCAGGCTTCTCACACAGCACAGGGGCGGGACATTGTTCGCTTCCCATTTGTGTGAGATTGGAGATGTCTCTACACGGCTTAAAAAGCAGATGCCATTTTTGACCCAGCAACGTCACATCTGGGAAGGTATCTTGAATGTTGTCATGGGTGTACACAGATGTCCGTCTCCACACACCTTGTGGGGGGTGGGGGTGGGGGTGCCGTTCCCCAGAAACTGGCAAACAGGAAGCAACCTGAACAGCCAGCGAAAGGGCAGCAGGAAATCCTCAGCATCGCCGTGGTCCGCATGGGATGGAGTTTCTAGGGGTATTTTCCAATTTCGTGAGCCCACGCCTCCCACCCTGCCCTTCGTACTCTGTAGCAACCCAGATGGCTTAAAAAGGATCCTTAGGGGATCCTGGATGCAGGGTGTTCAGAGCTACATCCTGAACTGTCCCAGTTCCCACCCTCCCCCAGCCCCAGGGGTCATCATTCCCATTGCTCCTAAGCCGGACTCTCCAAACCAGCAAGCCACAGACGGCTCTCAGCACAAAGACCCCACAGGAACAGTCGTCAGAGGGAAAAATGCTTTACCTAGTAGGCAGGTGACTCATGACACCAACTGTCCTTTTGGTGGCTATACCTCTCACTTTTAACCGGGCACTTAACCTTTGGTGAGAAATCAGCTTGCCTGGGTTTTCTAGAAGGGCTACGGCCACTATTCCTAAGGACTTCCTGGAGGGCTCAGGGTTTTCCTGGCCAGCATTTGACCTCCTTCAAAATGAACCAGAGCCAATGTGGAGCTTGGGTCTCTGAAAACCTCCAAGAAGAGAAGAAAGCAAAACAAACTAAAAAATACCGCCCCCAGGGAGTTAGCAAGTGCCCGACACAGAGGGGATCCTCCTGAGCACCCTCCAACTCCTGCGTTGGCAAGATCAGGAAAGGGACATCAGGAAAGGGACGCTTCCGGCTACTAATGTGAAAATACCCAGGGAAGGTGGGAAACAGCAAAGTCACAGAGTGCCTATCTAGCGTGTGTAAGGCCTGGTTCAGTCCCCAGTACAGGAAAGAGGGAAGGAGAAGGGAAGAGATAGACGGACAGAGGGAGGCGGGAGAGAGAAAGAAAGAAAGAGAGTGAGAGAATATTCAAGGAGATCCCCCCCCCCAACACACACACACAGACATACACGGACACTTTACCACATTCCCCACTTCTGCCCAGTGCCCACATCACAAAGTCCCACCTACCTGGTGCCACAGGACTTATTTTCAAATCATCCAAGCCAAAGAGTGATCGGAAGGAGAAGGGGGCTTCGGCTGCCGGAGGATCATTTTCCCCCATGGTGACTATCTCAGGGCCTCTGATGTTGGCTTCTGGCTCCACCTCCACCTGCTTAGCCAGGAGTGAGCAGGATTGGTCCCTGTGGGAAGCGTGGGCACCAGGGGTGCCTCTGTCCCATTTGAAATCCTTTCAGTCAGCCGTGAAGCCCACTCCCTGTGGGTTTGTCCCAAACATCTGTCTACTGAGAACACAACTTTCCTTGGACCACGGTAAACAGTAGAGATTATTGATTTAAAAGAAAAAAAAAACTAGAGTTGATAAAAGAGCGGAATTTTAATTCCTCTCCAATAACAACGGTGGCAGCCAATCTTAAAAGCAATCAGTGACACTTTGAAGATAAGCCCCTTTGCCACACAGAAGCCACTGTGCCGGTCTTCTGTAGAAGACAGTGAGCATCTGAGTGATTTCTACGGCTGTCTTCCTCTGCCCTTCAACATTTTTTCTTTCTAGCCATAGGATTTACCTGTCCTAGACATAAGATGTTCTGAGACTCAATTTGTTTGTTCCCAAATGCAAGCAGCACGAGAGGAAGCCACGGTCCCGCCGGCAGTAGCTTCCCACAAACACAGCCCTTTCCTGGCTCGTGCAGACATGACCTAATTGAAAAGGAAAGTATCCAAGCCCTGGGGACCCAGGCCACCCAGCCAAGTGAGGAGTGGCTGGGAGTCTCTGCCTCAGGCCAAACCCACGCAGGTCTCCGTTTCCTACGGTAGAGACTTTCCAGAGAGGGTGAGCAAGCACAGACATGAAGGGCGCTCTCAGGTGACTCCCAGGTGAGTCCTCCCAAGTACACAACCAGGGTGTTTAGGAATCTGCTTCCGTCCAGGCTGAGGTCCACAGAGACCCCCTGATTGACCCCCTGGTGAGCGCCAATGATGAACCTATGTCTGCCTCCTTCCTGGCTACCTGTTGTGTTTGCCCACATTCCAAATGGAGCTACACACCATTAACAACTACCCTTGTTTCTCACAATATTAGTAAATGCTAAGCTTTCTGGAAAATCGGCCCTGGGGGAGTATCCCCTCCCAAGCAGGCCTTGGTTGGCAGGTCTCACATGGGGAAGCTGAGCCCTTACACAGAGCGCATCCTGGAGGTGCCCTCCCCACCCCCGGCCCCCCTTACTTACTATTTCTGGAGCCGCCATCGTGTGAAGCAGTAATAATTTCCTTTTTCATTATAAAAACGAGCAGGAGGGTGAGCAGCTGGCAAAGGGGAGTCCAGGAGGAAAATATTTCCACCAAGTCACTCAGCCTTGTGGACTCTGAGGCCAGCGGCATCACCGTGGCGGCGCCTCTGTAACTCGATCTGGATGTGGTTATCAGGTGGCCCTGGTGGTATGGCCTCAGAGATGGAGAGGACAGCTTGTAAACGAACAGAGCCAGACTCATAGGAGTGTCACAGAAGAATGTAGGGCCCGAGGACACTCCTTTTGTGAAGATGACCAAAGGGGCCATATCCAGTGCCAAGCAGACAGCCCCACAGAAGGGCAGGTCAGCACTTGGCTGGACAGTGCTGTCCACCCAGGTGACTGAGTCCCGGGTTTAGTCCTACGGCTGCCCTGAGGACAAAAGACAGAGACTAAACCATTTGCCTGCAGTTTTCTTGATGTCATTGTTTTTAATAGCTGAGTAATACTCCATTGTGTAAATGTACCACAGTTTCCTTATCTGCTTTTCGGTTGAGGGACATCTAGGTTGCGTCCAGTTTCTGGCTATTACTAATAGAGCTGCTATGAACATTCATTCAACTTGATACACCATGTTTGGTTGATATCCATGGGAGGCCTGTCCTCCTCTGAATAGAAATGGAGGAGGAGTGGATGGGGGGGGCAAAGGAGAGGTGGGGGTGGAGAGACTGAGAGGAGAGGAAGGAGGAGAAACAGTGGTCGAGTTGTAAAATAAGTAATAAATAGAAAATAAACAAATAAATGAACGAATAAATAAATAAATAAGACAGAGACTGCTGGGTGTGGTGGTGCACTCCTTTAGTCCCAGCACTCGGGAAGCAGAAGCAGGCAGAGCTCTGTGAGTTTGAGGCCAAGCCTGGTCTACAGAGTGAGTTCCAGGACAGCCAGGGCTACACGGAGAAACCCTGTCTCAGGAAAACAAAAAGACAGAGACTAAAGTTCTCCGCGCTTATAGGTCCTTTCTTAGCTCTGACTACTCTCCCGATCCCAAGATGAACGTTTGCTGAGCCGGTGATAGGAGACTTGGCTCTTAAAGCTTTCTTTCTCCTAATTGGCGATCTTAGACGGTCCCCTAGAATGTTCTGTCACAATCCCCACAGTGACCAGGGCCAAGAAGGGCTGACTGTGAAACCTAAGAGGTCCAGCAGTACTGAATAGACACACAGACAACCAAAGCCAACAAGGAGGCATGCAGAAGTCGCACGGGTCTCCCAGCCCCCTCAGCGCCCCCTGCACACGAGCGAGTTCTCTTGGGCGAGTGTTGAGATGAGCTAGCTATCCACAGGGAGGGCGTCCTTCCTCTGTCTGACCTGAAAGACAACATTTAAGGTATGAGGAAAGGAATAAACCAGCTAGAGGATTTCCTAGCTGACGTGAATGACCTTTCCCCTCCCTCTTCCCTGTCTCCTCCCTCCCTCCTTCTCTCCCTCCCTCCCTCCTTCATTTTGTTCTTGTTTGCTTGCTTCCTTTTGTGTTCTGAGTCAAGGTCTCATGCATAGCCCAGGCTGGCCTCAAACTCACCATTCTGCTGTCCCAGCCTCAAGTCCTAGGATTACAGAGAGATGAGTAGAAACATTTCATATTTTAATATATTATAGATATAGATGTAATTGTTCAAAAAATGTTATTTAGAAGACAAAAAATCATATTTGAATAGAGCTATTTATCAGACCCCATATTTACTTTTTTCTCTTCTGAGTAATGTGGGTTGAAGCCCCTGTGCACACACACCTCACAAAGCCTCGCCTGTGTTGAAGTTTTTATAGACTGACTAGAACTTCATGGGGTGTGTTGTGTGTGTGTGTGAGTGAGTGTGTGTGTGTGTGTGTGTGTGTGTGTGTGTGTGTGTGTGTGTGTGTGTGTGTGTGCTGGAATGTGGCGGGTCAAGAACCAAATTATCTTGAGCTATCTTTAATCCCTTCATGGACCTTTATCATCCATCTCTTTGTCAGACCTAACATCCTTTCAACTAACAAGTAAAGCCCCTGGGATGTATTAATTTAGCAGACCACTGGCTTCTGCCAACCCTAAAGTTAAGAATGTCCTCAGATAGCATCTGAGACTTATGGAAGAGATGTCTCCGCTTTCCTGCATCCCATCTAGTTGATGTCCCTGGCAATGTGTTTGAAAATGCCTTCGTTTAGACCGCCTTTTGTTCTGTGACTATAAAAGTTCGTGTAATGTTTCTACAGTGAAGTGTTGTCATTCAGTGCAACTTGGACCCATGTGACTCCCAGATGAATCACAAGGAACTATCTCTCAGTTCCCTTTGGAGTTTTGCCTTGATGGTAGCAAACTTCGTCTATTTCTAACACTCAAGTTCGAGATAAGTACATTGATTGGGAAATTCCTCTTGAATCCCTCAGGGGAAAAGGAGAAAGAGTGGAAGCCTGGAGGTCTCCGTGGCAAAGGAAACGGCCATGCAGAGAAAGAGACCGCCCGGTGTCCCTTGGGTGTGGACTATGCAAAAGGAAGAATGTAGCAGAGAACCACATGGTGGTTGTGGGGTCGGGGTGGAGTGAGGATTTGGGAGATAGGAATCAAAGAGTGTAGATTTAGATATACAGACTGGGCAAATCCGGCGTCAGGTATGGTCTCACAGACACAGTGCTGCACTGAATGCTGGACAGTCTGGAAAACCGATTTCAAAGGGCACTTGTTGCTCCTGCAGAGGATGGAGTTTGGTTCCCAGCAACCATGTTGAAAGGCTCACAACTGCCTGTAACTCCAGCTCCAGGGGATCCCCAAAAACCTTCTTCTGGCACCCTCACACATATGGGTGCACAAACACACAAATAAAATTTTTAAATTTTTAAAATTTATATTTTTATGTATGAGTGTTCTGCACATATGCCTGCATGCCAGAAGAGGGCATCAGATCCTATCATAGAGGGTTGTGAGCCACCATGTGGCAGGGAATTGAACTCAGGACCTCTGGAAGAGCAGCCAGTGCTCTTAACTGCTGAGTCATTGCTCCAGCCCCCAAATAAAAATTTTTAATTAAAAATAAAGAATGAGACTATTTGATTTGAGAAGTCATATATATATACACACACACACAGAAAGAGAATTTTCTAATTAAATATAAGTTTAAAGATATTATAATATAAATAGAATAAACTCACATTTTAAAGATGAAACATTGAAGTCCCTCCTCTACAGGAGGGAATGGCATGGAGGTGTTATCACGTATATTCAGCATCTTATTTGGGGTCCAACATAGTACAATCAAGGCAGAAAGAAAGCCAGAGAGACAGAGAAAAGAAGAAGATTGGGAGGAAAAAGGGACAGACGAGATGAAAAAGAAGGAACTATATAGAGAAAGATTGTAAGAACCGGTGAGCAATAAGGACATGAAGCTGAGTGTGGTGGTAGCACACGCCTTTAGTCCCAGTGCTCAGGAGGCAGAGGCAGGAGGAGCTCCCTGAGTTCAAGGCCAGCCTGGTCTACATAGCAAGTTCCAGGCTAGCCAGGGCTACATGGTAACACCATAACTCAAAATCGGATAAGAATAACAATTTAAAAATAATAAAATAAAATGTCATCATCACTCATAGGTAATATCTAGAATTCTAGAGATAAATTATTAGAATCAATAAATAAATCTAGCAGGACTTCTGGATATAGAGCCAGTAGGAAAGAGTGCAGACACGGTGATAATTTCCCCCCAACAAAGCACAATCATGGACATCTTTAAAAAGATACAATTTATAGGAGCACCAAGGTTTGCTCATTACGTAAAAATAGTATAATATATACCGCATGATCTCTACCCAAAAACCCTGCAGCAGAAGTGAAAAGAACTAAAGACTAGCAAGCCTGTGTCAGGAAAGTTAGAAGGGATAAATTCCTTGAAAAACAATTTAACAAAACAGATTATATAAATTAATTCATATATTAAAACTTGCCAGTAAAGAAACTTCTAGGCCCAGGACATTTGACTGACAAATTTGTACAAATATTTTTTAAAAAGAGAAATTATACGGTGCTTACAAAAATTCAGATAACTGGGAGAAAGGGAGACGCCTCTTCGCTCATTCTTTAGGCTATGGGAAGACTGGTCCTGAGGGGGGCACCCAGCCCTGATCTGCAGGGGTGCAAGCTTTGAGCACCAAAACCTACAAAGTCCAGGGGCAATCCAGGTGTGGATCACCTGACTCAGACACCACAAGAAAAGAAATACGCCAGATAGTGGTGGGGCATGCCTTTAATCCCAGCACCCCGGAGGCAGAGGTGGGTAGATCTTGTGAGTTCGAGGCCAGCCTGGCCTACAGAGTGAGTTCCAGGACAGCCAGAGCTACCCAGAGAAACCCTGGTCTGGTTTCTACTGCGCCATCAATGCTGGGCCCTCGCAGAGACTCTTCTTGGATATCCCGTTGTCGCCCTGTGTTGTGGAGATCCTGCAGCTTCGGGTCTTTGAAATGAACACTTGCAAGTAAAGCTACATGGACAAAAAGGGACTTACTGTGTGACTCACTGTGTCACATGGCAGCTTCCATGATGAGATTTTAAATTCTCTTAAATTTTGTTTTATTTGTGGGGGTGGGGGTTGCAGGGGCAGAGGGTGGATGCAAAGGGACAGGGAAATGAAAGGGATCAAGATGCATGATGTGAAAGACACATTGAACAAATAAAAAGAAAGGAAAAAACCAACACAAACAAAGAGAAACCCTGTCTTGAAAAAAAAACAAAAACAAAAGGAGTCAGCCAAGCGAGTTCACAGGCACAGATACAGACCCCCTTAATCAAGTGTCAGTACACTGAGTCCCCGAAAGCAAAATGCATAAGCATACACACGCATATTGCATATACGTTTATAGAAAAGCATGTTGGGACTTGAGGATTAACCCTAGGAAACAAGGTTGACTTAGCATTGAGAAGCCAATTTTGCCTTCACTGGAATAATATGGCAAATTATGGCACAATAAAATCATATACAGCCCAAATATTACAAGAACAGTTTGAAATGAAGACGAAAGCCACTGTTATTTATTTGGAGATCAGGTCACATGATGTCTGTAGAAAATACCAAAGAATCCCTGGAGTTCTAGGAGTGATAAATCAACTTAGCAAGATCCTTATACAAAAATCAGTGACACTTCTCTACCACTGCCAACAATTAGGAATAGATAGTGTTTTTAAAGCATCATTTACAGGGGGCTGGAGAGATGGTTCAGCAGTTAAGAGCACTGGCTGCTCTTCCAGAGAACCTGGGTTCAGTTCCCCAAATCCACATGGTAGTTTACATTATCATGGTAGCTCACAACTGGTTGTTATTCCAGTTTCAGGGGTTCTGACGCCCTCTTCTGGCCTCCATGGGAACCAGACATGCATGTGGTGTGCGTACACTCATGTAGACAAAAGTACCCATGCACATAAAGATTAAATATATATTTAAATATTATTTAAAACCAGATATAGTGGTACACTCCTAGAATCTACGAATTTAGGAAGTAGAGGCAGAAGGATCAGGAATTCAAGGTCATACTTAACTACATAATGAGTTTAATGCCAACCTGAGCTATATGAAAGCCTGTGTAGATAGATAGATATATTAGATAGATAGATAGATAAATAGATAGATAGACAGACAGACAGACAGGTAGGTAGGTAGGTAGAGAGATAGAGATATATAATTTATAATAGCACAAAAACATAACTGAAGGAGCCAGCAAGGCTCAGTGGGTAAAGTACTTGTCGTACAACCCTAATCACCTGAGTTTGATCTCTAGAACCTACACAAAGATGGAGGGGAAGGAGCAACCCTACTGTGCCAGAGGTCCTGAGTTCAATTCCCAGCAACCACATGGTGGCTCACAACCATCTATAATGAGATCTGGTGCCCTCTTCTGGCCCGCAGGGATAGCTGCAGGCAAAATGTTGTATAGTAAATAAATAAATAAATAAATAAATAAATAAACCTTAAAAAAAAAAAAAGAAAAAACCTGAAAATTACAAAACACTACTGGAAGAAATTAAGTAGAGAGCTAAACCATATTCCTGGCATTGAAGACATAATACTATTAAAATGTCAATTCTCCTCAAATGATATGCAGATTCAATCTAACCTCACAGATTGTTTCTGGCAAAAATCAATAAATTAATGCATCAGTTTTTTTTGTCTTTAGCATTCCTTTCATTTCTCTTTTCTTAAAATCAGTTTCATCAAAAGGCGCCCTTTCTAAATACTCAGTTTGGTAATCTTGGAAAAAAAGAAAAGTCACTTGTATAAACACTACTTAGTCAATTCCCTCAGCCCTTAACTCACTCTTACCCTACCTCAGGCAACCGCTGATCTGCTCTCTGAAACTGTAGCTCAATCTTATCTTGTCTAAAATGGCACCTAAATAAATCCACACAGCAAGTGTGATGGCGCCTGGCCCCTGGCACTCAGTGTGATAAGCTCCTCTGTTTGTTCACACTGCCAGAAAGAGGGCAATGATTCTTCCTGTGGGTGATCACCGCTCCATAAGCTCATGACTGTGTGTGTCTGTTAGCAGTTGGGTTTCACTTGGACTATTTGGATCATTTCCAGTTTGGGACTATGATAAGTAAAGCCACTGCGGATGTTTAAAGACTTTTTTTGTGGGGGCACACATTTTCACTTTTCCCTGGTAAAATCTCAGATCAGAATTGGTCACGGAGTCAGTGTATGTTGGTTGATCTTTATAAGACATAGTGTCAACATGTTTTCCAAAGTGGTTGGACAAATAATAATCTCACTAAAAACGTGGGTGTTTCAAGCATTTCCTCATCTCGTTAAAGCTTGACTTTGTCGGTCCTTTTGACTTTAGCACCAAATCTAGCTGGTACTGTGGATATGTGCTGGGGTCTTTATTTACATCCTTCAGTTATGAGTGAGGCTGGACATCCTTCCCAACTGCTCCCAAGTCTTCTTTGTCAGGTGTCATTTAGATGGTGTCCCAATTTCAAACTTGCTTATTGGTTCTCTCCTTAGCTGTAAGCATGCATACTTTGCATATACACTGTATATTCTGGGTATCAGACCAAGTACGTAGGCGGAGAACATTTTCTCCCACTCTGTGGCTTACCTTTTCTTTCGTTTCCTTTATGATACTTTTCAAAGAGTAGACGTTTACGACTTTGATGAAGCCCAATGTGGAACAATAAAAGATCATGGATTATGCTTGTTATGCCCTAAGAAAGCTCTGTACCCTAAAACACAACATGCATTTTTCTTCTAGGCTTTCTTTGTGGGGGAGGGTTGAAGTTTCAGATTTTACGTTTAAGCCGGTCCTCCATTTTGAACGAACTCCATGCATGCTGTGCAGTTCCCCAGCACCGTTAGTGAAACAGCAGCTCCTTCCGGGGAATTACAGTGCCTGGTTATTGACAGGTGACTGACATGTATGTGAGTCATCGGCACCCTCCACGGTGCACATGTGGCTAAGAATGTAGAACAGTCTCATAGACACAAAATCAGAGCACTCCCACACCATCGTGCCTAAAGAATGAACGAACACAAAAATGAATAAATCAGACGAGAGAACACGACAGAGCCAGAAGCAAACGACATCTGTTGGTCACGTAGCTGGCAATCCACTGGCATATACTGGTCTTGTCAAAGGGAAAATAAAGAACCTTTAGCCTGACCTCACACCATACACAAAGTGGTTTCTAACCGGCACTGAGCCAAACAGGAATGGCCCCAACAGCAAACTTTCTAGAACAGAGAGGAAGACGCCATGTTCACCCATGCGGATAAACAACGTTTTCTCAAACAGGGGGCAGAAGATGCCGACCAGAGCTTCCACAGAGTGATTGAAAAAATAAAATAAAATAAAACCCAGCAGCCCAAGGGCGGAAACGAGCAGGGAGATCCAAGCAGACTCTTCCCCCAGAGAGGCTAACCCCAGGCCAGTAAGCCCGTGCCACAGCACTGGTGTCCTAGTCCTTCGGGGAAATGCAAATTCCAACCGCAGTGAGATGCCTCTGCACACAGACCAGAGGGCTGAAAACGCCAGGCCTCCCATCCTCCGCTGGCCAGAGGGCAGACTGTCACCTCTGCCTGTATGTACATCAGCAAAGAATGGAGGAAAAAGACGCCGTCTCGCAGGATGTTATTTAGCGACAGCAGTGAATGAACTACAGAGCAAGCAAGACCATGGATAACTCCCATAGTCATCATTTCAAGCAAAGAATCAGGACATGAAGAGCCAAAGGGTTGAAGCACTTGCCTAGCATGGTTGGGACCCTGAGTTCAATTCCTGACACACATCCCCAAAAAAGAAAGAAAAGAAGCATGCCATGACACCACATGTGTTCCAGTGTTCTAGCAGCATGAGGAGATTTGTGGGGGAGGGGGACCCACAAGAAGAGCCAGGGTGGGGCAGATCCTCCGAGGGAATGGAAAGTTCTGGAACAGGGTTTCATAACCTGCATTGCTTGCACTGGACAAGTTCACCCTTTGCTGTACAGACTGTCCTGGGTACCGTGGCAGCTGGCGGCAGCTGTGGTTGACATCCACTAGTTGTCACCATGTTCCTGCCCCTCTCAGATTTTGGCAACCACAGATGTCTCCAGACACTGCCAACTGTCCCTTTAGAGAGGGGCGTGAAACTAAAATGTCCTAGGTTTTACATTATGGTTTCATTGGTCCTGGGGGAGAGAGGGAATATGCTCACTTTATGGAAATTCCTCATGCTACGTACATAGCACTGGACTTTAAAAGTTCTTACTTTAAAAAAAAAAAAGGCCAATAAAAACTAAAAAAAAATTTTTTTTCTAAGATTTTACAGCAAGCAGGGATAGATAGTGCAAGGAGTGAATTTCAGGGTCTTGTCTGCAGACATGGAGGCTAAGGTCCAGGGTGGCTTGGGGTGGGTGCCCGGCGGAACCCACGAGAGAAGCCTGCTCCAGACTTCTGCTTCCTCCACCTTCTCAGATATCCCTCCTCCCAAACGCTTCCCAGGTACACAGCAGATCCCAGTGATGAACTTGAGGGCAGACCCCGCTGTGGAAGCAGCTGGGCTTGGAAGACGCCGCTGTGGACCCACCAGGAGAATTCAAGCCCAATCATTGTGCAAACAGGATATTCGCTTGTGTCAGGAAGATCAAACAAGCCTTGAGGTTTTTCTTCACAGCCTCCGCCTGCCTTCTTCGCCGCCGATCTCACCTTATCTGGTCCTTGCAGTGAGCAGGCGCCTCTTGCCCAGTAAGCAGGAAGACATGGCTGCTGGGGAGACACAGCTCTACGCCAAGGTCTCCAACAAGCTCAAGGGCCGTAACACCTCCTCGCTCCTGGACCCCCTCCTAGCCATGGGCTTCCCCACACACACCGCGTGAGTACTTGCAGCTGCCAAGGCCCTACAGCCTGGCTTCCCTGCCCGGATAGACCCCTCCCCTGCACCACCTGCCACGGCTACTTGATAAGCAGATGTTGCTGACTTCCTGGTAAAGTGGTCACCTTACAGTGAGAGATGGTGTCTCAAAAGAGGGCCCCTTCCTCCTGTTTATACATGGGATGGTCTTGACCCTAGAAGGAGCAGCTCTTCCCCCTGACTGATAGAGACCCTGAAACACGTGCACAGTGGAAGCCATGTGGGTCTCCGGCTGCCCACTTGTGGAGCTTGGGGGAGAGTGAGGGCAGATGTAACTCCTGCAGATCAGTGACTCCAAAGGTGAGGTTCAAGGTCTCTGACTCTGATATGAGCTTCTGTGGCTAGGACCCCCTGATAGAACTACCATTTGAGTTTCTAAGCAGCCCAGGGAAAACCATTTGTCTCTAGGGGAAAATATCTGGAATGTCCGGTAACAAAAGAGAATAGGTGAGAAGTTCCGGAGATGGCCAGCCTGGGCACCACCTGGCTCGTCCAAGTCCCCATGCACAGAGAGGGCAGAGATACTGCTGACCATGGTCACATCATCCATTGCAAGCCCGGTTCTTAGCTGTAGTCCTTATTCCTAGGGAGACACAAGTAAGTGTGCTTCTGGGAGCCCAGGGCTCAGGGAGTGAGCCAAACGCAACCTTCAATGAGATAAAAAGACCCTGGCCACTGCAGAGGACACAGTATTGAAGCTAGTCCCTTCTCCTAATATCAGGAGGGCTTTGTTGTCACCAAATGGGGAACAGAACCCAGTCCATCAGTCACATGTTCACCATCCCGCTGCAGATGAGAATACCAAGGCCTAATGTTGGGGAATATCATTTTAAGCTGTGTTACTTTTGTTTATGTTGCATTTGTTTAACTCTGTGAAGCTCTGTTACTGTGCCTGTCTAAAACACCTGATAAAGAGCTGAACAGCCAATGGTGAAGCAGGGGAGAGAAATAGGTGGGGCTGGCATGCAGAGAGGATAAATAGAAGAAGAAATCTGGGAGAAAAAAAGTATCCAGAGAAGGAGGAAGATCATCAGGTGCCAGCTACCCAACCAGTAATGGAGTAAGAAAGAAAGGTATACAGAAAAAGAAAACAAGAAAAGTCCAGAGGTAGAAGGTAGACAGGATAATTTAAGGAAAGTTGGCAAGAAACAAGCCAAGCTAAGGTTGGGCAGTTACAAGTAATAATAAGCCTCCATGTGTGATTTATTTGGGAACTGGGTATCAGGGGCCCCCAAAAGAGTTAAAATAAAATTAAATTTTAAAAAAAAAACAGCAACAGCCTAAAGAATAGCCTGTGGCAAGCCTAGCACAGGAACCAGCTCCCAATACCTCCTAGAGCCACTGTTTTGCTGCTCAAGCTGTGTGGTGGGCTCGCCTTCAAAATCCCTGCTAGCTCAAACAATAAACACCTGCTTGTCTTCAAGCTCTTACTTAGGCGGGGCTCGGAGTAGGGCTCATGGCATGGCCTCTCTGTCATGGCCTCTCCGTGTGGCTACATCCCCACTGCTCTTCACACAAATAGCTGTAGTGCTGGGTAGCACCACGTTGGGTTCCACTGGGGACCGTGGTATCAGCCAATGACTGCTGGATCTATGGGCCACTCTGCTCTGCTTAGCCTACCTCAGCCAAACTCAAGTCAACACATCTACATCCCAGGTCCCAGAATGAATAAGACACATGGAGCCCCGAGGAAAGCCCCAATGAGCATTTGAGAGTGGGGGACACAGGAGAGGGATGTGGACCAGTCTGCCCAGTGGTTGGGTAAGGGATGCTTCCTGCTGAGCAACTGGGGTGGGGCTGCATGTGTCAGGGAGGCACATGAGAGCCAGGAGTACAGCCTGGCCCAGCTGACTTTAGCAGCCACAGGTAGATAGGGTTGGGCTTTGCTGCAGGGTAGCAGGGTGCAGAGAGAAAGCAAGAGAGGACAGAGGTCTTGAGTTCTAGGACTCCAGGGCCCAGGAAGAAGAGGTCAAACCATGGGAAGGGGGTGGGGGTGACAGGGGCGAGTTGGGACACGAATCACTGTGTGAAAGATGGAGATCAGGTTTGGGAATTTAGCTCAGTGGTAGAGCGCTTGCCTAGCAAGCGCAAGGCTCTGGGTTCGATCCTCAGCTATGGGGGGGCGGGGGGGATGGAGATCTTGGCATGGCCCCGGTAGGACACAGCATGGGTGAGCAGCCACTTCACTATTAGAACTCACCCCTTCCAAAGGAAAAAAACAACTGGGCTTTGACCATCCTGTGTTCACGATCCGCAGGCTCAAAGCGCTCGCAGCCACAGGGAGGAAGACCGCAGAGGAGGCTGCGGACTGGTGAGTGGGACGGGAGCTGCAGGCCTATGGGGGCTGGGGGGACTGCCACCCGGACTCTGTTCCCTGGGTGGGCCCTCGGGGGGGGGGGGGTTGTCTATGAAGTGTAGCAAAACGAGGCTAAAATCTTTTTAGATTATGGATTAGCCTATAGAAAAATGTCTGCTGAAAATCAAACAGTGAAGGAAGGGGAAGATGAATAGGAATCTCACTTACACAACTTAAGTAAAACACAGCTCTCTGAACAGATGAAGATAGGTCTCTTCTGTATCCCAGAATCTAATCAGTATTTATATGTGTAATTCAGCTATCATTTGGCTTAAAGGGGCTTATTGGGAAATGTTATCATTTATACTATTTTCTACAGAGAAAATATTTTACTATTTAAAATAACCTTGGACTTGTAAATTATAACCTGTTTTTATGTTCAGGCTATCTGAGTATTATTTCTCCTGTAGTTGTACATAAAATGCTTTTACATTAAAAAAAAAAGGACAAATACTATAGAATTGTATTACATGAAATATATAGAATATACAAATTCATAGAGACAGAAAGATTAGATGTTATCTCAAGACAGGGAAGAAAGGAATATAGAGCAACGATTTCCTAAATATAGAATCTCTGTTTTGTGTGATGGAAAAACCCCACAAATGGACAGTAGTATCAGGACACAATATCATGAATGTAATAAATCAATACAATTAATGTAATTAATGAATATCATAAATATATTATTGAATTGATAACTAATATCATTTATTAAAAATAAATTTTAAAAAAATTCACTGGGGGTGGTGGCGCACGCCTTTAATCCCAGCCAATCTCTGTGAGTTCGAGGCCAGCCTGGGCTACAGAGTGAGTTCCAGGAAAGGCACAAAGCTACACAGAGAAACCCTGACTCAGAAAACCAAAAATAAACAAACAAGGGGGCTGAAGAGATGGCTCAGCGGTTAAGAGCACTGTCTGCTCTTCCAGAGGTCCTGAGTTCAGTTCCCAGCAACCACATGGTAGCTCACAGCCATCCATAATTCGATCCAGTGCCCTCTTCTGGCCTGTAAGCATACATGCAGACAGAATACTGTATGCACAATAAATAAATTTTAAAAAAGAAAAAAGAAAAACAAAAAAATAAAAATAAAAATAAAAAATTAAAAAATAATTCACTGGCCAGGTGGTGGTGGCGCACACCTTTAATCCCAGCACTCGGGAGGCAGAGTCAGGCAGATCTCTGTGAGTTCAAGGCCAGCCTGGTCTACAGAGCAAAATCCAGGACAGGCACCAAAACTGCACAGAGAAACCCTGTCTCAAAAGAAAAAAAAAAAAATCACCACACTCTCAGACCACTGCAGATGGGAGAATTTAAAGACAGTCCTGAATCCCCATGGTATCTTGGGATACACCTGGAAGGGGGTTAGGGAAGGATGACCCCTCCTTAACTCCCACTCCAGCCACCTGCCCATCACCTCAGCCTCCTGCCTTTGAGGGGTGGGGATCCTTATTTTTAGGAGCTCCTCCCCGGCCTTGGTGTAACATGACACCATCCTTCCACCCCCTGGGAAGTCCCTCCTGCTCTTATCTGAAGTAGCCACAGTGAAAACCAAACAGCAAAAAGCTGATCCTGGGCTTGGCTATGGCTCCGTGCTGAGGGCTTGCCGAGTGAGCTGAGCATGCATGGGGACCTGGGTTCTATGTTAGTTTCCTTTCCTGTTGCTGAGATCAAATGCCTGACAAGAGCAACTTAGAGAAGAAAGGCTTATCTGGGAGTGTTTGGGTGTGCACTCCGTCATGGCGGGAAAGCCATGCAGCAGGAGTGTGAGGCAGCTGGTCTCTTCGTATCCACAGTGAGAAAGCTGAGAGAAATGAATGCATGAAGCACACTCAGGTACCACACACACACACACACACACACACACACACACACACACACACACCCCACTGGTGCTCAGCTCACTCTCTCCATTTTACTCAGCCCCCTACCCCTGTCCATGGGATGGTGCCACTCATTCAGGTTGAGTCTTCCTTCCTCAGTGGACCCAGCCTAGAAGTTCCCTCATGGACAAGCCCGGCACGTGGCTTTAGGATTGATTCTAGAGTCGAGCAAATGAACAGCCAATATTTACCATCCCAGGCTCCATTCCCAGCCTTACCAAAACAAAACAAAAATTCTTCCAGCACTGGGTAGAAGCCTGTGAATGGATCTCGGGGTTCTGTGTTCTAGGAGAGCCTCTTCCTATAAGACCACAGGCCAAGTGTGCACAAGCGGAGGGTGTGCAGGCAGAGGGCGTGTAAGCAGAGGGCACACATTCAGGGCCTCCACTGGAGAGGGGAATGCCCAGAGTCCTGGCAGTCCGACTGCAGACTGAGGGTGGACAAGCAGGGTCTCGACAAGATGTGGGGAATGCCCAGAGTCCCAGCCTCCAGATTCAAACTATACACTATAAGCCAAGCTCAGTGCTGGGAGGGGCCTGGATGTCACCTGCCAGTAACAGCCTGGCCAATGAGACTCACCAAGGAAGAGGAATGAAGCCAGGTCCCCTGCACTTATCTGAGAGCAGTCCTGACATCCTACAGGAACTAGGGAAGCACAGATTACACCATTAAATCAAAAAGTACTTTTGATGCTGTTGGGAGGGGGAGGAGGTGGGAGCCGCTCATGTCTGTGGAAGGCAGTGTACAGTGTCCTTCAGCACTGGGAACATGGGAAGTTGACCACCTAGCTCCACACAGTTCCACCTCTGTGCAGAGATCTTAAAAAATCAGATACACAGGGAGACCTTGATCACTGTGCTGGAAACTTTGGAAAAGTGAAAGCAGTTAAAACGTCCCTGGAGGGGTTGGGGATTTAGCTCAGTGGTAGAGCGCTTGCCTAGCAAGGGCAAGGCCCTGGGTTCGGTCCTCAGCTCCGACAAAAATAAATAAATAAATGAAACGTCCCTGGGTTTGGAAATAGCTGGAAGCAATGTTCTGTACGTGTAAGATGGTCGTGAGGCAGCCTTGGAAAGCCTCACACTGGCAATGTACCTAGATGTCTGCTCTCCACACGAAAGAGCTCATGATGGATACAAACACACACGTGTTCCATGGACCTGCTGCAAATACACCATTGGGGTGAACTCAGGAAAGAGGCACCAAGGGAGCCAAGAGGTGTGCAGGCCCCTCCCCTTTCAACACCACCATCAAGGGAATGGGTTTACACACAAGGTGTCGGCCCAGTGACAGCACCACACTTCCTAGCCCTAACGTGACATCACAGGCAAGTGTCCGTCACAGGGAGTTCTCCAAAGCTGTGATTGCAATGCATGGGTGCTAAGCAAGCTAACTACAGCCTAGCTATTGCCTTATAGGGATTTTCCCATGTGAATTTTGGCCTGTGCTTCTTGCTCCTTCTCCAGGGGACAACCAAATGTCTTAGGGCAGGATTATGAAGACACTGAGTGTTTTCCTCTGCACGTGCCGGCTAAGTAAGGGCTACAGAGCTGTAGCCTGTGGTCTTGCTGCACTTCAGACACATGGAAAATAGCCTTGAACCTTTGAAATAGACACCTACGTTAACTTGACCAATAAAGAGAAATTGTGTCTTTTCCGTTTTTACCTGTTTTGTGATGAACTTCTATTTGGTGCTGTGCATCCAGTTTTCTTGTCTTTAGAGTGATTTTCTTAGCCAGGTGTGGTGGCTCACACCTGTAACCCCAGCAGTGAGGAGGGCCCAGAGGAGCAGACTCACCACCAGACCCACCTGGTATGTGGACAGATCTGCCTCAATAAATAAATAAACGCTCTTTTAATCTAAATATTTCTTGAGTCCCCCCCCCAAAAAAAACAGCAGTATTCACCTAAATTTTGTCCAGTCTTCTGTGGTTTCAATTTTTTCACTTAATTTGAAGTCTGTGGTGAAGTTAAAATGTGAAAAATTTTCCGTGTTTCTATACCACAAAGGTACCTAGACCAGGACTCTTCCGAAGACCGGGGTCTGAGCCCCACTGTCTTTGGTTGCGTTGGCGGACTATAATGGGGCTGAGAACAGGTATGCATTGGTCTAGCCTGGAGCCACACAGCTCCACCACGGGACTCTATCTTTAAGGGATGGCCACAGCACCAATGTGTTTACGTGAGAGCGGCATGCCTCTAACTTTGAGCTGGCGTCCCTGCTGTCGCATGTCCTCGATGGGGACAGCTCCAGTTGATAGGATGGTGTTTTCTGTTGCAGGCTGCATGGCCACGGCAGTGACCCTTCTCTGGATGACCCCATCCCCCAGGAGTACGCCCTCTTCCTCTGCCCCACAGGGCCCTTGCTGGAAAAACTCCAAGAGTTCTGGAGGGAGAGCAAGCGCCAGTGTGCGAAGAACAGAGCTCATGAGGTCTTCCCTCACGTGACACTCTGTGACTTTTTCACGGTGAGTCCACCCCAGAGGCCTTTCCGCGCTCACCAATTGCGGCTGATGCCAATTGTCTCTCATAACTAGGCAGCAATAGAACACAACTGATTTATTTTAATCAAGACACTAGCATGAGCTGGCTCCTTGGTGGGGATGTTTTCCTTTCTCTGTCCAACTTCAATTCATCCTTCAGGACCCAATTCATTTTAGAGTCTTCAGCTCCCCCAGGCAGAAGGAGGTACAACCTCAGGCTCTCTGCGTCTTTCTGTCAGTATCTCTAGGAGTGCATTTGGGTGCTATGAGGGTGATACACCCCTTTAGGAAGGCAGATGCTGCCCTGGTCCTTAACTACCCAGAGATTAGTGAAGTCCTGAACAAAGGAAGAGCCCCCTGTGTGATGACAATATTGAAGTATTGAAGAGTACTGATTTGGGTTGGACATAACCAGGGTCTTCCCTATGTCAGGGCCTGGCCCTCTGAGGAAAAAAAAAAAAAGGTCAAGTCAGCAGCCTCCCCAGGTACCAGGTACCATTGCCAAGACAAGAGGATGCACACTTGCTGGCAAAGAGAAGGTCTGAGTACAAGGAGGATGACCCCAAGCCATTTCCTCTATATCTCTGTCTGATGAGCTAGAGAAGGGCCCGCCTGATCTTGGGACAGCCGGGCAGAGCCTTCTCCCGCCACTCCACGGTGCTAGGGGAACGTAAGGCATAATGTGCAAGAAGGAAGCTTCCAGAAGCTGTCTCCTGGGAAACAACACCTCCCAAGCATCCACAAAGCACCGCTGTGTGCCTGAGACTGAGAGATCTCTGGGGACAGAACTAAACCGTTGCTTTCTGGGGGTCTGAGCTGGGAGCCCATGGGACACCGTGAGCTTCCTCCGAGTCGACTGGAGACTTCCAGAAGCGAGCACACGCACACTAAGACAAGCAAGGAGCACAGAAGGAAAGAGGAGTGACTGGGGAGGTGACAGGGGACAGTGACAGGGGAGTTCCAACCTAGGCACGTAAAGGAGATTATATTCCAGAGAGACTCTTACCCAAGATGCCTCAAATAACCAAGCAGAAAATATGGGGGTGGTGACCCTTTACTCCATAACTGCAGGGGCTGCATAGGAATATCCCAGTGCCTTGGATGGAGAACAGCCCATAGTGATTAAGCCTTGATTCTCAACAGGTGAATTAATTCAGCGAACACTGAGGATACACGTTCTCTGCTTCTCTTCCCTTAGTGTGAAGACCATAAGGTGGAGTGTTTGTATGAGGCTCTGAGGCGTGCAGGGGACAGGATCCTGAGCTCCTTTCCTACCCTGGTTCCTCTTGTTCTCCATTCTTCTATCAGCTACCTCGGCTTCTTCATCAACGACAGCCCTGCTGATGTCATCAGAGAATTCGCCATGGCGTTTGCCACGGAGGCATCAGTCTTGGCAGGTAGGGCACCCCAGCTGTGGGTAGACACATCGTACCCTTTGGGTCCCAGGAGAGCCATACCTAAGGTTTTGGTAGACTAGCTTCTGTCTGTGGTGATGGCTCTTTAATGTCCAACCTCCAGAGGCTAGTTTGGTTCTTGTCCAGAAACAGCACACCAGCCACTGCCCTCAGACAGACACCCATCTCCATGCCCCTCGATGGGTCTTGTAGGCCTCACCTTAAAAAGGGGAAGGAAGTTCCAGGGGTATATATCAGTTGGGAAGAGTGCTGGCCTGGACATGAGGTTCAATCCTCAGTGCTATGTATCCCAGGCATAAGGTCCACATACCTGTAATCCGGAAAGGGGAGGCAAAGAGGATCAGAAGTTCAAGGACATCCTTCACTACATAACAAGTGTGAGTCACACCTTTATTACATGAGACCCTGTCTCAGAGAGAGAGAGAGAGAGAGAGAGAGAGAGAGAGAGAGAGAGAGAGAGAGAGAGAGGAAGGAAGGAAGAAAGGGAAGGGAGGGAAGAATGATGAGGAAACTATACTGCCCAGCAGGAATCCCTATCCAGCATCTCTGTACTAGTTTATACAAGGTCCCCTCCCACCAGGAACCCCAGAATGGGACCTTATTTAACAGCGGGCTCTTTAAAGATGCAATTAGTTAAGATGAGGTCACACTGGGGTAAACTGACCCTAAATCAATACCTGGTGTCCGGAAAAGGACACATGGCGATGACAAGGAGGCCACTTGACCACAGAGGCAGAGATGGGTGGGATAGAGCCATAGCCAAGGGATGCCTGGGGCCACAGGAGCTGGGTGACACCAAAGGACCCACCCCCAGAGCCTTCAGAAGGAATGTAGCCCTGTCCACACCTGGATTTTGAACTTCTGGCCTCCAGATTTCTAAGACAATAAACTATTGTTTTATGCCACCCAGTTTTGATATCCTGTTGCAGCAGGAAGTGAGTGCCATGCTCCCCCATCCTGGTGGCCTGAAACTGAGCATTTGCCTCATTGAACATGACCAGGGCTCTGTGTTGATAATAAGCCTCACTTCCTGGGAAAGCTGGCCCTGAACTCTGTCCATCTCCTGACCCCGAACAGGCTCTTCCTGGCTTCCTAGGTTATGCCTCAGTCTGACCCGAGAGAGGCTAGGAGACTCTCCTGGGATGACAGCTCAGAAGTGTCCTGAGTCCCTTCCTGCCCACACCAGCCCTCTCGGTGAAACTGAACCCAGGGACACAGGGCAACAGAGGAAAAACAAAAGCCTATTAAGAAGTCAGCATGACTCACCCCTGGGTCTCCGGGGAAGCCAGACCAGATCTTTTCCAGGCTGTGCTGACTCACAAGGGGAACCCACTCTCCCCAACTGCTGAAAAGGGTCACGAAAGGAATTTCCCATCACCTACCCACACCTTCATGCCACCTTCGCAGGCTGCTTTCCCAGAAGCTTGGGGTTCAGGGACCTAGCCAGGGTCTAGCTGGTGCTAAAGTCCTCTGGGTGGAGAATGCTGTGGTGAACCTAGCGTCATGGTGCCCGCACCTTCCAGAACTTTCGTTAGGGGGATGACAAGTCCTGTTTGCTTCATGGCCTTCACGGAGAGGTGGCAAGCAGCTTTAGAGCATTGAAAGTCCTCCGTGGACTCCAGAGTCTGGAACGAGCTATCTTTATCCTCAAGTCCTGGCCATCAAAAAGGAAACCAAGTCAGAGCATGACTGTCAGTCAAGGCCCCTGTGGCGATGAGGACAAAGGTGAGGTCAGGTCTCTCCACAGGCAAGTCTGTGCCATTCCTGTGAAGACACCGGACTGCCTCCTCAGAGTCTGAAATGCTTTGTGATCCAGCTGACCCCAGACCTGGCTCTCCCGGGGACGCCACTCTCTGTTCTTTAACAACCTAAAAGACTCACAGGCCAACCAGGAGCCAAGGGGTTCTCAAGGTTAGAGGCCATCCCAAAGACTAGGCCTCGGCACGCCCAGGGCGGCCAGTGAGGAAAGGCAAATGAACGTTAGACATGCTGCGGGTTTTACAGGCCAGTGCTCAAGGAATTGTCTTCCTGAGACTCTGCTTCAAGCAAAAGGCATTGGTCTGGAGTGAGGATGTAGCTCAGAGGGTAGAGTGTTTGCCTAGCCACAGTGAGGCCCTAGGTTCAATCCCCGGCAACACACAAACCATGTACGGGAGTGTACACTTATGATCCTGGCACTCAGGAGGTAGAAGCGGGAGATCAGAAGTTCAAGGTCATCCTCAGCTACATAACAAGTTCAATGCAGTCTAGGACACACGAGATGCTGTCTCTAACTAAAACCGAAACAAAAACCTAGTCCTGGAGTCTAGGCCCTGTTGTGTGTGCACCAGAGGATGAAGGAGCCGTTCACTACATTTCTGTCCTTGAAGCTAGCTTGCAGACTAAGAGCTCTGAAGACCTGAGCCACATCCCTGTGCCTGTCTTTTGTTTTTCTTCAAAAACTCTGCAAGCATCCAACCACATCCTTCCTAACAGGGAGAGCCCAGTCCTTGCCTTGTCGAGAAAACGCCAACACTGAGGAGCAAGCGTGGTAGAACCCAGGCATGACCAGATAGGGTTTCTGTCTGTGCCAGGCAGGCAGGACTGACATTCAGGGACACCTTTCAGCACGCCTCTTCTCACCTGACATTCAGAATGGGTACCTAGCAGCCTATGTCCCCTCGACATTCAGGGTGAGATACTCAACATCCTGCGTTTCCTTGACTCCACAGACTGCACCGTCAAGCCCTGCACCAAGCAGCTGCACCTGACCTTGGCCCATAAGTTCTACCCTCACCACCAAAGGACCCTGGAGCAGCTGGCCAGAGCCATCCAGCCCAGCCACACCTGCCAGTGGACAGCTGCCCTATACTCCCGAGACATGCGTTTTGTGCATTACCAGGTGAGAGGACCTGGACCGCCTGGTGGGCTAGCCCAGCCTTCGTTGCTGGTAGGAGGTGAATAAATAAATGCTCCTCTGTCAGCACTCACTTCTACAACCCTCCCTGAAGAGAAGACTGGCCTCCCCTCTGCTAGATCCCTCTCTTCATGTGCAGTTTAGACGTAGCATTCCTTTATAGCTGAGTTGGCCATGCACAATCATTTCAAAAGACAATGAAAGCTCTCCCGTGGTATTAGAAAAGCCCATTGTCAAGATGTGTTAATATGTGGTTTGCTTATTAATTCACCCTGTGTAATGATTTTGGTGGGCTTCATTCCAAGGTTTCTTTCCTAAGAGCTGATTAGTTGAGGAAGAAAGTATGTTACACAGGGAATAAGTATGAAGGAGTCACCAAATTCTCTGTCATAAGAGAAGTTATGAATAGCTTCATACCAAGGAAGATGGATATACACATTTGGTCACACTGTAAGGTCTTTCCTATAAGAGAAACAGATACATGGATAAATGATGGATGAATGGATAAATGGGAAGGTGGGGGGTAGGTAGTTGAATAAGTGGATGGATAGATGGATGGATGGATAGATGGATGGATGGATAATAAAAATGAGTAGGTGAGTGGATGACAGATGAATGGATGGGTGGGTGGATGGATGCATAAGTGGATAGATGGATAAATGGGTGGAATAATGCACGGGTGGATAGACAGATGTCTGAATGGATGGGTAGATGGATGGATGAGGGGAGGAATGGGTAGATGAGTGGATGGACAGATGAATGAATGAATGAATGAATGAATGAATGAATGAATGAATAGGTGGGTTGAGAGGTGGGTAGGCATGTGGATGGATGAGTAGATAAATGGACAGATGGCTGACTAGACAAATGGATGAATGGGAAAATGAGTGGGTAGATGAATGGACAGACAGATGAATGAAAAAGTAGATGGAGGGATAGATGATGGGTGAGTGGGTGGGAAAATGGGTGTGTGAGTGAATGGACAGATGAATGGATGGGTGGATGGATGGCAGGTGAACAAACATGTTGGTGGGCAGATAAATGAATGGACAAGTGGGTTGGTGGATGGGTACTCAAAAGGATGGGTAGAAGAAAGGGAGACAGACATTAAACTTATTGGTATTTGGTACTGTTTCACACTGTTCCACACTGGCTCCACACTGTGCATCATTAGGCAAAGGCATGATGGGGGCTTGTAGGCATAAGACACCTCAGAGGAGCCAGAAGGCTAGACAGAAGATATCTGACTTCCTGCTGAAATTGTTTCCTAGCCAAACTCTCACTAAGACATGGGTCTACCACCTCCTTTCTAGACCCTGAAGGCGCTGTTCCAGTACAAACCCCAGAATGAAGACGAGCTGATGCTCAGGCCTGGTGACTACATCTTCGTGGACCCCACTCAGCAGGAGGAAGCCAGTGAGGGCTGGGCCCTCGGGATCTCACATCGGACTGGCTGCCGAGGCTTCTTGCCAGAGAACTACACAGAGCGAGCCAATGAGGCTGACACCTGGGTTAAGCACAGGTGAGAACTGCCCTCTCTGTGCCAGTTGCCACCTGAAACAGTGGGCACAGTGGTGATGGGCTTCTAGATGGTTCTGTCCTTAGAAAAACAGTCCCCATACTGGCCACATTATCCCTCTGCGCACACAGTAGACGTGTGATCTATTTATGGTTCTGCTGATAACCCTCTGGAAATCAGATGGCTTCAATTGCTCTTCTGAGATAGTACTGTGAATTACTTCCTTTTTATGAACATCACACAGTGCACACAGAGGTCAGAGCTGGGCCTCGTAGCGTTCTAAGGAGGGTTAGGAATTTTCTAGTGTTCTAGAACCAAATGACACAAATTTAAGTGGGTCCTCTGCTTGGGGTCCTACAAGGCTGTGATCCTTCCCTAAGCTCATGTGGTTGTGGGTGAAATGTAGTTCCTGGAAGCTGGCATTGTCCTGATGGTTCGTTTCTTCCGGCACAGTTGGCCGATTTCTTTATTTTAGCATTTAGCACCATCTGTCAAGGCTAAGGATTTTCAGAATGATCAGAACTAGGGTGGTGTTGCTTTTTGAATTTATTAGTTCCTCCCTCAACATATCTGTCTCCTCTCCCGTTTTACTATGAGCAAAAAGGAGAAATTTGGTGACAGCTTTGACACTGGGCTTAGAGATAGCCTGAGCTACTTAGCCAATTTCATTCTTTACCAGGTCTGTTCCCCATGAACAATGTTGCTAAGTGTTTGGCTGCAACACAGGGACCTTGCCCCAGCTTCCTATGTCTGTGTCTCAAACCTTGGCTGTCACCTCACACTCCATATGCATTCTGCCAGTAATAACCATGACTTCTTATTTGCTTTTTCACCGTGTGTGTGTGTGTGTGTGCGTGCGTGCGTGCGTGCGTGTGTGTGTGTGTGTGTGTTTATATGCGCACAAGCATGTTGTGCATGTGTGTTATGCATGCTTGCTGGACATTATCTGTGGACAGATTTTCTAGCCTCTCTATATCCAGGAAGCTTTTTCCTGTATCTCTTCTTATCAAAGCTGGCCCGCAGCTCACAAAGCTGTGGAAACTGTACTGTTTTATTTATGTGCCTATTGGAAGCTAAAGCGTACAGTAAAAGTTCTGGTAGCTAAAACTTCTGTTTAGAGTAAACTAAGAAGCAACGTATTTTGAATATTTGAAGCAAATGATTGATTTTGGTCATTTTTACAAAACCTTTTTTTTAAAAGTGTAGCTGTGGCTGGTGGAAGCTCATGGAAAAAATAACTAGACTTAGCAAGAAACTATTATTTTTTTTTTAAATGGAGATTTTTTTCTGGAAAATATTGAGATCAGAAGAGCCCTATGCTACTGTTTCTGCCCGTTATTTAAACTTACATTTGAGTTTGCATGACAGGCCGGGGACAGCATTTGTGCCCTTGGCGCCCCCTCACCACCAAATGCAGTTACCAGAGTAGGTCCCCCGCCACCCCTACCCAGGCAGGATCTCATGTAACCCAGGCTGCTGGGGACTCACTATGTTGCTCACTATATAGCCAAGGATTACCTTGAACTTCTGATCCTCCTGCCTCCAGCTCCAGAGTACTGGTATTACAGGCATGAGCAATCACATGAGTTTCATGTATGCTAGGCAACTTAGCCAACCATGGATTCTTACATGCAGTTAGGAATCTGTTATATACACTGATATAAAATAGCTTTTAAAATGCACCGATTCAGCCAGTTCTGCAGTGGGTCATTCCATGTCATCTTAGCCTCATATGCTAATTCATTAGAGCTGAGGAGCATACCTACAAACTCAGAAAGGCAAATTCAGCCACGATTCCAAGGTCTTTATATCAACTGTCGGCTCATGATCCACTGAGTCACAAGGGCCTGTGGAGAGAGCTGAAGACCCCCTCCTGTGAACGCTGAGTTCCCAGCTTGGGTGGTGACAGGATGAACAATGTCACAAAAATCAAGGAGACTTTGGTTGCCTGCAGACCCCACGTGATCAGTCAGCGGCTTCAGAAACAGCTGGCAGAACTTAAGACAGGAGATGATGGCGTCAGAGTCCAGGAGGCTGGGGCTTGGGTGGCCTGCAGCCCCCTGTCCTACTCTCCACAGCCGGGGCAGAAAACTTCACTCTGGCAGAGGAGCCACCAGGCAAAGAACAAGCCTGGATTCTGCAGCTACAGCAGAGCCTCTGCAGCGAGCTGTGGCTAGCAACATTCCACTTCCCTGTCAGTGTGTCACCTGCCTAAGTGTCCCACCTTGTGACCTGACCTTCCTGAGAGACTGCTTTCGGATAGGAGCCAGTGTATAGCCACAAAAATTGCAAGAAAAAGCAAGTTCTGGCTGAATGCTGTGGCGTACCTGATGGGGACACCCCCCCCCATATCAGAATCACCCCTTCCTCACAGGATAGCAGCAAGCCCCCTCCCTCCCTGGCTGACTGAGGGGTGACTGTAGGCTGGGAGGTGGCAGTAAGTTGGCTATGGCTTCTCACGGTGCTAAACATCCTTTTAAATGTTTAAAGAGGTTTAAAATCGGGGCATGGTGATGCTCAGCTTTAATCCCTGGACTTAGGAAGCAGAGGCAGGCAGACCTCTGTGAGTTCCAAGGCAGCCAGGGCTACACAGTGAGATCCTGTCTCAAGAGAGGCCCCAGCACATCTGAATGTGTCATGAAAGAGTTAAGCAGGGGGGTGTGTAGTCGGACAGCTGTGTGCACAGATAGTTGGCCAGTGGGCAGACAGCTTGCTGTCTAGACATTTGATATCTATCCCCCAAGGCCACAGGACTCACACAGGGAAGAATCGCTGGTATGCCACCGCTCAGGGGAAGATGTGCAAGCCACGTGGGAAGAGGCCCCTTCCTGCTCAGAGAACACCTCCCCAGCCCTGGAGGTGGCTGCCGTGTGAACACATTGTGATTTACCTACAGCCCACTAGCACCAGTGTGCCTTTAAGCTGGTGGCTCCAGGATTCTGAGGACCAGGAGGCCTGATCCGGTAACACGCCTGTTACCGGAAGGTGGCTGCTGCGGGGGAGGGCACACGCCTGAGCTCCCTGTTTCAGGCTTCTTCACAGGGTGCATGTGTACAGCCTGGCTGTAGCTCAGAGAGGCAACAGCTGGAAGTTAGAGCCCAGGAGAAGCTGAAGCCGTCTTCCAACCACGCGAGGATGATTCCATCACAGAAGACGACATCGAATCCCACAAAGCTGGTGGCAGGAGACGCCCACATAGCGAGGGTACTGTTGTGGGATGAGATGTCTCCCTCCCAAAACTCCTCTCCTATATTGAAGCCCGGGTGGGTGTTTTGTTTTTTTTGTTTTTAAGAAAAGGACCTTTAAATTAAGGTGAAACAAGATCTTACTATGATCCCTTTTCCAGTCTTACTTTGTTCAGAGGGAGGATCATTGAGGACCCAGGGGGAAGATGCCATCTTATCTTCAAGCCCAGGACAGAATCCTCAAGATGAATCACAAGCCCCTTGATCTTGGACCTCCCACTCTCCAGGGCAGTGAGAAAATGAAACCTGTTCTGTCACAGAAGCCCCAGTCTGTGTGACAGTAACCCGAGGATACTAACGTGGTGACTTTGTCTTTGAAATGCCACACACTGGGGTGACCCCCTTCTAAGAACAAAGGAAAATGGAAACATCTATTTCTACGGCACAAGTTAAACCGCTAACTGACTCCCTTAAGTCCAAGAGAAAAACAAAAATGTCACACGCTCCCTTCTCTCCCTTCACCACCAACACGCCCACCACCCTCTTGCTTGCATTTTTAATTGAAAGACTAGTGGACAAACTCGACTTCCTCTCTGACTGTAAAGTTCACAGATGTCACTCAGAGATAACAATGGTTTTACTGTCTGATCACGAGCCCCGGGTTACACAGGTGTCCTCGCCTTGCCCTCGGGAAGAAGAAAGCAACCAGTACTTCCTGAGTCAGGATGTTTCAGCTGTGCCTGCCCTGTGTGACATGCTTATTGAAGAGGGGCTGTAAGCGGCTCCAGTGTATGTCACTCTTCAGCTACGGGATCCACTGACGCCGGCATTTCAACCCACTAGCGTCTGCAGTGTGAGAATGCGTGAGGAAAGTCCATGCCCCTTTGGTTGTATGCCTAGCCTCTAACGGCTGAGCCATGGCTCCAGCCCAAGTCCATCTGGAAGAGCCCATAAAAGATTACAAATCAAGACAGGACAGGACGCAATGACAGGGACAGAGGTCCATAACTTATGGGTAACCAAAAAATACATGGCAAGACTAGATAAATAGCTCAGCAGTTAAGAGCTGAGTCCTCTCAGACGACCCAGGTTCAATTCCCAGCACCAACTTCATGGCTCACAACTATCTGTAACTCCAGTCCCAGGGGATCTGATGCCCTCCTCCAGCCTCCATGGATATCAGGCATATGCATGATGGACAGACATACATACAGGCAAAACTTTGGTATACATAAAATAAAATAAAACATTTAAATGCATGAACTATGTCAAAATCAATAGATTTTTCTATACCTGGATAACAGGTTTCTCTGCCAACGCAGCAAACCAGATTAAGCCGAATTGAAAAATTATAATAACAGGTTTATTTGAGCAAAGCAATTCCCAGGTGGGTTCTCCAGTCCCAGGAATGGAGGCCAGAGAAGCCACACGCCTGAACTAAAGCGAGGAGATTATATAGCCTGTAGGCGAGGGGTGATGACGCATCCGCCACAAGCTGGATTTGTGCCCAAGTAAGGTCAAAAGCTGGAATGCTTAGGCAGGGACTCGGGCTGCTGGCAGCAGCAGGGGAGGAAGTTACAATCTCGTCACCAGGAATGCGGAACTGGGCTTTTTGGCGCCTTTTCTTTGTTGGAGATTCTCTGAGATGGTGGGGTTTGGAGAGAGAGAGAGACAGGATTGGGACTTTCCTGGTCATGGAAGGACAAGCTGGAGGTTCCAACCTACAAAAATGCCACAAAGGTCACAGGGGTCAAGCAGACAGCTATAGCCAAGATGCAGCGTGAATGATGCCATGTTGCTCTAGACAGGTCTCAGGCTAGAATCACGGGGAGCTGTTGGCTGCCACATGATAATCTGTTATAAGAAAAGGGCTGAGTAAATAAAAACCTACCTCATGGGTGGTTAAGGAGAGTGAACCACAAGGACCTGTCAACTTCAGAGTCACTTCCGGGTTTGATGACACTTAGGACAAAGTCCTGGAGCGATCGTTTGTTTGAATGTCACAGAAAGAATGAAGCATTTTTATCTAGAAGAAACTGTAGGAGAGAAGAGCTGAGAAGATTCTGGGAGCAAAGTGATGAGGGGGATCAGTCTGCGGCTCAGCTCGTCAAGTCCTTGCCCAGCCTGGGTTTGATCCGCAGCAACCCCTAAACCTAGATGTGGCGGTGCACACCTGTAGTCCCAGCACTTGGCTGGAGGATCAGGAGTTCAAAGTTATCCTTGGCTCATAGTTAGTCTAAGGCCAACCTGGCATATGTTGTGAGACCCTGTCTCAAAAAATATATTATTTTAAAGAAGACATTCATGGTATAATACATTAAAAGATCAAAAGGAAAGGTGACAGCTGAGTGGGGCAAACCAGGTCTTGGGTGACAGAGAGGCTTTCTTGGCATCCTGGAATCCATGTCTGGGATCCCCACAGAAGCTGGTGGGGAAGAGTGAAAGACATCAATGGCATTTATACCCCATCCACATAGTTCACCCAAGTCAAAGCCTGGCAGAGATAAGAAATAAATAGAAAGCGTGTCTCTGGCTTCTGGGCTGCGAGAACTTGGATGGTGCAGAAGCAGCCGGGTATCTCAGAACGCTTAGTAGGCCTGTCTTTGATGGTGACCAGTCACTGCCTGACATTCATGACCTCTGTACGTTCAGAATGACAAGGGGCACCACAGGACAGAACAAGACGCTATGGACTCCATACTCCTGCGAGAGGCGTCCGTCTGAGCAGGTTCCTGCCTGAACCTCTCCTTTGACTCTGGCCCCAGCTGGTCCTGAGCCATATTCTCTCACCCAAAGCCAGCTCAGTGGTGCCACGTGCAGCTGCATCTCACTAGAGGAGATCCAGACTTAAAGCAGGCCACGTCAGCCCTTCCCAAACTCCTCATCTCGTTTGAGAGCGATTCAGTCTTTCCTATCACTCAGCCAGAAAGCCCGGAGTCGAGCTTGGATACGTGTCAGTGGTAAAGCACTTGTCTAATGTGGGAGGCCCAGGTATGATCCCTAACACTGCAGAGCAAGGATGTGAGGGAGAGGAGGATGGGGGAGGGGGAAGGGAGAGAAGCCTGGTGTGGAATCCTTCCCATCACCCATTGCCCAGGCTCTGGATCTAGTCTATCAAGAGCGGCTCTTCACATAGTCAGCAAATCTAACTGTTCCTTCCACTCCAGGCACAAACCTCAGGTGAACCTGTAGCATCTGGGTTCTGCACCCACAAAAGCTCCTCTGTTGCATGCCTCTCCTCCCTTGGCTCCTTCTGTTCCAGACACACTGACCTCTGCTGCCCCTCAAACCCTCAACAGAGTCGAGTCCCCTCACGACTACCTCCTCAGCCTGCCCCTCCATCCCCATCCACCCACCTGGTACGTCACCCACAACCCTGAGGGGCTTAGGGGAGTTGTTCCCACCCCCCAGATAACCAGGAGCCTACTCAGCCAGGCCACTCCTGCCTTATTGCAGCCCATAATACTCCACCTTCTGAAACTCTACTTTGCAATCTGCTTTTCCCGAAAAACTGGGTCAGAGTCTAAATATGGGTGGATGCGGAGAAGATTAAGTGGTTGAATTCGGTGGCTGACGGAATCATGGGGACCTTTTCTTTTTCAGTGTGTTGCAACCGTTTCCCATGTTTCCAATAATGACTAGAATCAAGATGTTCCTTGTACCTAAAAGAATTGGAGAGTAACCCTGCTGGGTCAACAGGAAATGAGAGCAAAGGTTCTCAGACACAAAGGGTGGTAGGCAGGACGTCTCACAGATGCAACCCAGAAGAGCCCAGAATGGCTGTCCAAGAATCACATAAGCAATTAGCTGTCACTGGGGCTGGGAATTATTTTTAAATCGCTTATAGAAACTTTTCCTTGTATGGCTTCTACCCTGGGGAAATCACTCCTTTACTGCTCCAGGGAGGAGTCACATGACCATTGCTCTGTGTTGCTCATTCCCCCTCTCTCGGGCCACCTACTTGTTCCTTCCAGACAGGAAGGAACCCTGTGAGTATAACGCCCCTTGCTGTTTCATATCTTGGGGTTCTCACTCCAATTTGCTTTGACTCTCCCCTACCTGAGTTCCCGAACACCTGTCCACCTCACGGCACTTTAAGTAATTCACAGTTTCCTGGTTACCTGGCAAGTCCTCAGGTGCCTCAGTACCCAGCACCCACAGAGCACATCCCCGTGCTCCCACAGAGCACATCCCCATACTCCCACAGAGCACACCCCCATGCTCCCACAGAGCACATCCCCATGCTCCCACAGAGCACATCCCCATGCTCCCACAGAACACATCCCCATGCTCCCACAGAGCACATCCCCACGCTCCCACAGAGCACATCCCCATGCTCCCACAGAGCACACCCCCATGTTCCCACAGCTCTTTAGGGTGTCTGGCCACTATTCCAGTATCCCACCTACTTCCACCTGAACAGATGGTAAATCAGAGGATGGTGTGTGAGAAAAACAGATTTGATGTTCACCAAAGGCACAGAACCAGTAGGATGTAGAGATGGGGGTGAGACACAGAAGGGAGGGATCTGCTAAAGTTTTGATTGGCAGATCTGAAATCTGCACGGTGGCCTGGTAGGCCGGGCCTAGGAAAGATCTGAAGCTATAGCTTGTGTCTGAAGGTGGCCTGGAGACAGAATCTACCCTTCTGCGGAGACCTCCCTCTATCCTGTCCTAAGACATCTCACCCTACCCTACACACATGGGGTCTATTTTATTCCAGGTCTGTTGGCCTCACCACTAGAATCATCTAAAAGGTACCTTCTTAGTGACATTGAAAACAGAGCTTGGCACAGTGATGCACATCTGCAGTCCCAGCTACTTGGAAGGTTGAGGTGGGAGGCTGTCTTGAGCCAGGAGTTCATGGCCAGCCTGGGGAACATGGAGAAGCTGCCATCTCTAAAATAACATAGCATTTGAACAACACCTGGGCACGGTGTTGAGGCAGGTCTGGCATCATGGTGGTGCTAGGGTGATGAGCCAACCACAGGCTTCACGAGTCCTGTCCAAAGCACTCTGCACATTCATCTTATTTTTGTGGTCTTGATTCTTACTGTAGAGGTTGAGACAGATTTCCCAGGAACATCCATAATTAGATACCATGGTAACAACATCTTCTGTCTCTATTCACTGCCTCTCCTCTTCCCCCACAGGACATATACATTTAGTCTAGCCATGGACCTGAACTCTAGGAAGGATGGCGAAGCCAGCAGCAGGAGAAATGGAGAATTCCACACCCCGTCAATGTCAAGGAGCGTTAGTAGCATACAGGCTTTGCAGGTAACAGGACCCTGGTTGGTTGGTTGGTTGGTTGGTTGGTTGGTTGGTTGGTTTTCTTATTTTGGTTTGTTTTTTGTTTTGTTTTGTGTTTGTTAGTAAGCCGTGCTTGCTGGTTTAACACCCTGGTAGACATTAGCTGCTAGAGTCTGGCCTTTCTCCCAAGTGAGAATGGACCCCCACACACATAGGAGCCCCTCCTGAGGAATGATGCATCACTGCTAAGTACCCTCAGCAAGGCCTTCCCAAGAGCACAATGGACAGGTACCTTGTGACTGGGAAGTACAAAGGACAGCCTGAAAAGGAAGGAATGTTCCAGAGAGCTGCTGCCTCCTGTGACCTGAGGCTGCTGGACACTGTCAGGCGAACAATTAAAACAAAATAAAATATGGCCTCTGGATCCCTACATCACAGGTTTCTTTCATCCACCGACTCAACCAACTGGGGATGGAAAACATTATAGAAGACTACATCTTATCTTAATCAGCTCCCCAGTAGTGCATCAAAATACCTAAAATGACCAGCTTCAAAAAAAAACAAATATTTGTTTTGGTTTGTTATGGTCTTAGCGTCTTCAGTCCATCATCATTGGGCTCTGTTGCTTTGGGCCTCTGGTGGTACAACTTACCATGATGGAGGCAGATGGCAGAGGAGACTTGGTTACCTGACAGAAGCCAGAAAGCAAAGGCAGGAAGGGGCTGGGTCCCAATAACTCTTCAAAGTCGCAATCCAGTGACCTAACTCCTTCCCACCAGGCCCTGCCTCCTAAAAGTCCCTGTCTCAGCAGTACCATAGGCTGGCAACCAAGCTTTCCACGTGCAAGTCTTTGATTGACATTCAAGATCCAAACTGGCTGTGGTGACACATGTCTGTAATCCCAGCACTTGGGAGGTAGAGGCAGGAGGATTGCTGTGAGTCTGAGACCAACCTGGGGTACATAGAAAGTTCCAGGCAGCCTGGGCTACAGTGTCAGACCATGTCTCAAAAGAAAGGAAGGAAAGAAGAGAGGGAGGGAGGGAGGGAGGGAAGGAAGGAAGGAAGGAAGGAAGGAAGGAAGGAAGGAAGGAAGGGAGGAAGGAAGGAAGGAAGGAAGGAAGACAATATAGTTTCACCAGTACTGAACACATACAGACTTTCCCTGCCAGTGTTATCTAAACAATACGGCACAGCTGTTGGTCACATGGCATTAAACGGCATTAGGTGTTTAAGTTGCCTGAGATGAGTTAGAATACACAGGGGATGTGTCTATGATCAATGCAAATATCATGTCATTGTATACAAGGGACTTGAGCATCTGTGAATTTTGGTACCTGCAGGGGTCCTCGGCCCACCTCAGGTGCACTGAGGGATGCTGTCCTGCTCACTAAGAGCGCTTGGGCAAGCAGAGGTTGTCCAGCTAGAGGAAGACAATGAAGAAGAGGAGCAAGACTTCTTACCTGGGTGCTCAGAGGAAAAACACATACCTGGGTGCAGCGAGAAAGCTACCTTGGGGTGGGTTCAAACATGGGCAGTCCTGGAGGGCTTCTCAGGAAAGGAGGAGCAGCAGTAAATGAGGAAACTATAAATAGCTTGACATTTGATAGAGAAAGGAGAGGAAATGGCAAGAAAGAAAGAGGAGAAAAGAAGGGAGGGAAGGAGGGAGGTAGGAAGGAAGAAAGATGATAGATAGATAGATAGATAGATAGATAGATAGATAGATAGATAGATAGATAGACAGATAGATGCATGCATACATACATACATACTTGGAAGAGACAAAAAGGTTGAAAAGTACATGTCGTCTATGATGGGGTGACCCACCCTCATCACTGTGAAGGCTGGCAGCCTGACCCCAGTGGCTGAGCATCTTGGGAGAGGCTCTGTCTCTAGGCAATGGCTGGTGGATACTATAGAGAGAGTCTGATCAATAACTCTGTGTCCCATTGCTCCCACTCCAGGCTACCATCGCGAGGAGAGGTGTGCTGGTAGTACGCCATGGGGAGAGAGTGGACCAGGTCTTTGGGAAGTCTTGGCTACAGCAGTGCACTACCACCGATGGTAGGTTGAGTCTGGGTGACTCTAGACAGACTGTCTCTGTGTCCTTGAGGGATCCTAGATCCCAGCAGTACTGTCCTCTAGAGCAGCCAAGGCACAGCTGCTGCTAGGAAATGGCTTTGGGGTCACTTGGGTGGGTATGGAAACCCACCCACATACACATTGGTCACATGTCTGAGCCAGGCCCTTGGCACCAGTCCAGTGACTTGTGACAATTCTGGTTTCCCCTTTTCTATGATGAGAGAGATTCAGCCACTTGTTTCTGGTCCCACAGCTCATAGCTAAGGGTCAGAATTCCTACCAGATTGACAGATCTGAGAGGTCAGTGTCAAATTCAAGGGGACCACAGTGTCATGCAGCCCCTGTTTTCTGGTCCTACATTTAAGCACCTGACTGAAGAGTTCCCAAGGTGGGGGACCTCCAGCCAAGTGTGTACTGTCCCAACATCAGCAATACACCTAGGAGGCTTCATACTGCCCCCAGTCAACTGATACCCACTCAGAAGCCTATCTTGGAGACACACGCTTCCTCTCCCTTGTGTGAGTGATGAGGGCTGAGAAGATGAAGTAGGCTCCTAGTCCCTGGGGCTCAAACCTATGTGCTCTGCATTTGAGAATATGTTACAGGCCTGCAGAGCAATATTTGCTCCATTGAATCCACATCACAGAACATTCTAGAAACGACAGCATTGGCAAGGACTTAGGCAATACCCTTCCCATGTGGATCTCGGTTTTGGAATCTTGAGGGACAAATGGATCTGATTCAGTGGTCCCAGATGTCTGCCACTTGTTTCTACTTTAGGAAAATACTACAGGCCAGACCTGAACTTCCCCCGCAGCCTGCCCAGGAGGAGCAACGGTATCAAAGACTTTGAAAATGATCCGCCCTTATCATCCTGTGGAATTTTCCAGGCCAGACTTGCTGGTATGTGTAGCTTGAATTCTAATAGGTCTTATACTAAAAACCCAGTGCCTTATATTGGGGTAATTGCTGAAAGATCAGAGAGATAAAGGAACAAGCCACAGACACCTCTTACCTCTAGGACTTCTCAGCCTGAAAAAAACCTCTAGTTCCTGTCTCCTCACACCTTATATACCTTTCTCTGCCCACCATATTACTTACTTCCTATTGCTGGGCTTGAAGGCATGTGACTTCCCACATACTGAGATTAAAGGCATGAGATCTCAAGTGCTGGGATTAAAGGTGTGTCACCACTGCCTGCTCTGTTTCTCTCCTAGACTGAGTCAATCTCATGTAGTCCATGGTGGCTTTGAACTCACAGAGATCCAAACTGATCTCTGCCTCCCACGTGCTAGGATTAAAGGTGTGTGCCACAACTGCCTGGCCTCTATGTTTAATCTAGTGGCTTGTTCTGTCCTCTGATCTTCAGGCAAGTTTTATTAGGGTACACAATATATCATCACAGGTATGTTTAAGAGTGCTCCCACCAGAGAGAAAGTGATAATAAGGATCTTAGCTGTGTACACTGAGCCCCTGCCAAGCATCCTTTGACAGTAGTACTGATGCCTTCCATACTCTGCCCATACAGGGACACAGAGATTGTCTTAGTGACTGTTTTATTGCTGTGAAGAGATGTGATCAAGGCAACTTATAAAAGGAAGCATGTAATTGAGGGCTTGCTTACAGTTTCAGAGGGTTAGGCCATGACCATCATGGCAGGCAGGCATGGAGCTATAGCAGTAACTGAAAGCTTATCTCCTGATCCACAGGCAGGATGCAGAGGGAGCCTGGGCCTGATATGAGCTTTTAAAACCTCAAAGCCCAACCCCCATGACACACCTCCTCCAACAAGGCCACACCTCCTAATCCTTCCCAAACAGTTCCACCAACTGGGGACCAAATATTCAAATACATGAGCTGGGGTGGGGCATTCTCATTTAAACCACCACAGAGGTGTTAGATGATTTAGCCAGGGTCACACAGCTAGTGGCCAAAAGTGGAGCAGTCTGATCCAGTAATGGATGGTTGGTGATGTGAGCAATGAAATACAGGGAGAGGGACACCGTAGGGAGAGGAGGGATCAGTAAACACCAGATGCACCAAGAGCATCACTGGTAAAATTAACACCGAGCTGGGGAGTCGGCTCAGTCGGCCAAGTGTTTGCTGTGCAAGCAGAAGCACCTGGATCTGATACTCAGAACCTACATGAAAAAAGCTGGGTGTGGTGGCGTGTACTTGTATTCCCTGTGCTAAGGACATGGAGACAGGCTGCTGCTCCCTAGCAAGCCAGCTCCGGGGCCAGCCAGCCTAGCCTAGCCTACACGGTGAGTTTCCAGGCCAGTGAGAAATGCTATCTTACAGGGTGGACACCATTCCTGAGGATGACTTTTGAGGTTGACCTCTGACCTCCATATACATACACACACACAAACACACACACACACACACACACACACACACACACACACACACGGCACACCTCCTCACGGGTTGTATTGCACTGTCCCTCAGAGCTTTGAGTTAATGACTGGGTATTCTCCTTCCACGAGATCTAATTTGGGGAGCTGATGAGATTTGAGTTTGTCTGCTTTGTATTTTATAAATTTAGGAAGCTGAGCCTAAGGGGACGAACAGGCACCCCAGTCTCTGGCTGGTTAGTTAAAGGAACCCAGTAGAACCAGCTCTCTTGCTCCTCTCCCTGCGTGAACACACACAATGCTTGCCTGCCAGCTCTCTGGATGGGGATGCCGCGTTCATACTGTGGCTGTTTCAGGCTCCCAGTGAGACAATGGTTGGCTCTGAAGTTGGGATACACCAGCCACACACAGCCCAACAGGGTCCCTTCTCCCTCAGGGCAATGCACACATGTGTCTGCATGTGACATGTATGTGTGTCCCAGAAGTCCTGTCTTTAGGCCTAAACACTTATGGAGATGTTTGAGCAGCTCTCGATGTGTGTGTACCTTGTGTGGGTGACAAGTCACTTCCAGTGTCACAAAAAAAACATGGTTGGATTACAGCCTATCATTCCACAAGCCATGGATGGCTTTGAAATGACCAACTAGATGACCATGAAGGTGTAAAGCAATGTCCATGTTAAGCCTACAGTGCAGATCTGACTTGAGCAGGGCATGGTGGGCTCTCAGTCCATGGAGTCACTTCTATCTGGAGCCCGTGGCTCCTTCCAGACTCACCCAGGCTATGATTAGAACTCATGTCCTCAGGGGTGCAGGACTGGGGTCTTCCCTGGCTGCTATTGGCCACTCTCTGATTCTGAGGTCACACCCATGCCTTGTAACATGGGCCCCTCCATCTTTCAACACAGCCAAGGCTGATGATGCGTGAAGTGTGTTTCCTACCTTGTTTTCCAGGAGAGGCTCTGCTGGACAGCGGCATCCGAGTCACAGCGGTCTTTGTGTCTCCAGCCCTGCGCTGTGTGCAGACAGCCAAGCACATCCTGGAAGGTGGGTGAGAAGTTCAGCAGACCCTCCTTTTAACTTGATCTTGAGGTCACTCTCCGTGGGAAGCAAAGAGGGGTTGGAGGTGAATGAGATGATGGACAGGGAATGACCACATCTAAGCCAAGAGGCGGTTAGAAACTGCCTTCTAGGAGCTGCTGGGAGAAATGAGCCACTAACATCCTAGAATGCTAAGGTTTTAGGACCCATGGTAGGACCACTGGTGTCACAGGATCAACGTCTGTCATCATACTTTGCCCCGTGGTTCCTTTCTGCAAAGTGTCTCAGTACTTAGAAAGGAACATTCACAAGCCTAGAAAGCTGGGGCTGCTGTGGACCCTTCTAGATCCAACATGCATGACATCCCAGAGTAGGGTCGATGCTCGGAGGGAGCTGTCCAGCATCACCTGACTGTCAGGGCACCATGACAGTCCTCTCAGCCATGCAAGATGGTGTAGCCACCTGGGCAGCTGGTGGTCACATGAGATCTACCCACACTTAGGGGGTCATGGAAGTGTTTGCTGCAGGGGATGGAAGCCCTCTTTGTCCAAGGTCAGCAGTCAGGAGGCAGGGGCCCTGCCCCCCATCTGAACCCCTCTCGATTACACTTTCATCCCATTCACAGCCTTGCTTGACAGGCCTTTGGGGCAGGATGTAAGATGCTTAGGGGAGGGTAAGCTGTGAGCAGTCAGAACGTTCCAAACGTTTCTCTCTGACCCCTTACCTCCTGCCCCATCGGTCACGTGCCCCACTGTCACTGTCGTCACATCATTCTATCAAGAGTGAGGCTGTGGCATGGGTTGAGTGAGCTGTATTTGAAGTTAGAGTGACACCCTAGGGTGGAACTGCTGCCTGTGGTGTCCCCCTAACAAGGCAGCATGGTCCATCCTGGTAGGCATAGTGTCAGTCCTTGGACTTCTACAGCTGCCTGTGGTATCCCCCTAACAAGGCAGCATGATCCATCCTGGTGGGCAACATGGTGTCAGTCCTTGGACTTCTACAGCTGCCTGGTGGTTTAGGTCTCAGAGACGGCAAAACTGAACTTAAAGCCCAGGATGACCTTTGCCAGGAAAGAGTCACACTTGTGAAGGGTTTCCTTGGACTCGTGGATAGGTCGGTGTTCTAGTTTGCTGTTCCATTACTGTGATAAAACACTAACCAAGCCGGGCGGTGGTGGCGCACGCCTTTAATCCCAGCACTCGGGAGGCAGAGCCAGGCGGATCTCTGTGAGTTCGAGGCCAGCCTGGGCTACCAAGTGAGTTCCAGGAAAAGGCGCAAAGCTACACAGAGAAACCCTGTCTCGAAAAACCAAAAAAAAAAAAAAAACACTAACCAAAACCAACTGGGGGAGGAAGAGGCATATTTGACTTACACTTCCATGTCAGCGTCCATCAGTCAGAGAGGTTGTGGTAGGAGCTCAGAGCAGGAACCTGGAGGCAGGAGCTGAAGCTGTGGAGGAGCGCTGCTGACTCCTGGCTTGCCCCGCCCCCATGGCTTGCTCAGCCTGCTTTCTTAGAGCAACCAGGATCGCCTGTCCAAGAATGGCACCACCCACAGTGCTTTTGACCCTCCTGTGTCAGTAATTAATCAAGGAAACGGGCATAGTGGTGGACGCCTTTAACCTCAGCACTTGGGATACAGAGGCAGGCAGATCTCCGGGAGTCCAAGGACTCTACATAGTGAGTTGCAGGACAGCTAGAGACTAGCCTACAGACCAGTCTTATGAAGACATTTTCTCAACTGAGGTTCCTCTTCCCAGAGGTCTGCCTTGTGTCGAGTTGACAAAGCCACTGACTAGCATGGTAGACCTAGCTATGAAGAAATGTCTTTAGGTAACGTGCATGCTTGTTTTGCATCGACCCCAGAACTCAAACTGGAGAAGAGGCTGAAGATAAGGGTTGAGCCTGGAGTCTTCGAATGGATGAAGTGGGAAGCCAGCAAGGCCACCCCGACCTTCCTGAGCTTGGAGGAGCTGACAGAGGCACACTTCAATGTTGACCCTGATTACAGGTAGGCACCTTGCAATTCTCTGCTATTGAGGCTTCTCTAGCTCATGTTAAAGAAAGTATACCTACTGAGATGGGGCCCTGCAGTGGAGAGTGAGGTACATTGAGCTGTGGGTATAGGATGAGCAGGAGGGAGGCCGTGGGAAATGGCATGAGGGTTGTGGTCTTGCTCAGCCAAGCCAGCAAGACTCCTGGTGAAGGTAGCTACAGTGAACACACATCATCTTGGGGCCATGGAGGCTGGGGAACCTGACCACCTGGGGGAGGTGGGGTGCTCCTCCTAAAACTGGCCCTGCAGGGATGGACATAGAGGGACCTCATCCAGAAGAGGGTCCTTGTGAAGGGGAGTGTCTTTGTCCTTCTCCAGGGTGACTGACTGGGATGTACAGAATTCCTGTTGCTCAGTCAGCATCCATGCTGGGGGTGGGTACCACAGCCCTCTGCTGATGTGGAACACATCCAGAAGCCCCTGCTGGCTATGAACCCATGAGCCCTGTCTGACAGGCATCTGGAGGATCATGGTCCCTCTCAGCTGCTCCAGCACACACCCTCTTGGTCCCCAGAAGGCTCTAAGACAGCAGCCGTATCTCTCTCCATCCTCCTTTCAGGCCTGCGTTCCCCCGCTGCTCCCTCATGCCAGCTGAGAGCTATGACCAGTACGTGGAAAGGTGCGCCGTGAGCATGGGGCAGATCATCAACACATGCCCACAGGACAGTGAGTGTCCCACAGATTGGAGGAGGAGCAGCCTCAGGCTTCTCTGGGATGGGATTGGCTGACTCTGAGCTGTTAGTGTCCCCACCTCCCTACCCTAATGCTCTGGCCAATAGTATCTCATCTCCACCATGACAGGGAGTGAATGCATACACACATACCCCATGTAGCCCAAGTCTGCATGCTCTGGTGCTGTGCACTGATGGGCCTTGAGAACATCAGGGTCTTCACAGTTTATCCATGTCTAAAAGGCTAGTGTTAACTGGAAGGAAACAAGAGAATCCCAGAAGGAATGAAAGATGGAGCAGCCAATGCCTAGGGAAAGTGAGGTGGAGTCACAGCCCTCCTGCCCTAACCACCAGCCACACTCCCAGCTCTCCCAGCCTCACCTTGTCCAACACAAAGCTCACACAGAGGTGCTGGGTCCCACATCACTCTCTAGCTGTCTGGAGCCCATCACATCAACCTGAGGAGGCTCCCTGAGCCCATGGACACTGCAAACCCTTATCTAAAGCAGGTGATAAGCCAGCTAAAGTGATTGGATAGGGTCTGGGTGGCAGCCATCACATACCCCACCTGTGGTTGACAGGACCTAGGCAGCCAGCCACAAGAGGATAGTGGCTCGGATCACCCTTATGCCATCCTTGAAGCTGGCACACAGATGCTACACCCTCTCCCCAGGTGGTACATTCCAAATCATGGATGAGCGACTGAGTTTTCCACCCACACTACTTCCCACCCCACCACCTCACAGGGGCATGGTAGCTGGACCCGCGAGACTTGGAGGAGCCCTCTGTCTTACAAAGTGCTCCCTGTGCCTGCTCTGACCTCTGTTTTGTCTACAGTAGGCATCACCCTCATCGTGAGCCACAGCTCAGCACTTGACTCCTGCACTAGGCCACTCCTCGGGCTCCCACCCAGGGAATGTGGAGATTTTGCCCAGCTGGTAAGAAAGGTATGTGTCCCTCTTATGCCTCTTTTATCTCAAAGTAAAGCAGGCACAGGGTCATGGCACTCTTGGTAGAATGAAAACAAGTGTCCAAACCAGAGCTGGCAGGACCATGAGAGTGTGCCCACCTGCTCCTATGGAGGGCATACCTGCAGGAGCTGTGGGACAGGCCCGCCATTCTATCACCGTATGGCAGTCTCAGTTCTTTGTAGCCAGTGACGTCAAGAAGTTTCCAGATTTGTTCAGTCAGCCCACAGTCCATGTCCCTGCAGCTCTAATTGCAGAACTAAGGTCCTGTACAGAATCAGAAGTCATTGTTTGAGTAAGGGGAGAAGGGTACCTCTGGGAGGAGCACTGACAGATGGAAGGAACCTCCATCCACTCACCTCCTGAGTCACCTCTCAAGGGACAAATGTGAACTCACTGTAGCTCTCTGTCAGCATGACCAGGTGCTGGGCCAGCGCCGTGCAAACCTCTGATGGCAGGCTGGTGGCAAGCACGCAGAGGAGCAGGACTTTGGGTGACCTATTGAACAGAGAGGGTGGTGGCCAGGGGACGAATTGGTCCTCTGAGACCAGCCCTTGCTCCCCTGGTGACCTGCTCAGGGCTAGCCTCCCACATTCATATTCTCTCTCTCTTTCTCTCTTTTTCTCTAACTAACCAGTGATCCCATGCCCTGACTCGACTGGTATAGAATTACAGATGAGGCAGGATGACCACATGAGCTAATGAGTTTGAGCCCCGTCTGAGAAACACAGGGACCGAACCCTAGTTCAATAGGAGGAAAGGAGGAAAGAGAGAAGGAAGAAGGCATAGGGAAGAGGAGGATGAGGACAAGAAAACAAAACAAAACAAAAACGATACCTATAAACTTCTAAACTCCAGAACGTTCTTATGCTGACCGTTTAGAGTCTACTTCCACCCCACCTAAATTCAACAGCCTGCAGATCAGAAATTTATTCAAGGTCTCTGCTGAATGATGAGCCTTCCAATGGGGATCAGCATGCAGGACCCTGAACACCCAAGGCCTTCCCTTGTCCAGCCCATTACACCCTGATGGTCCCTGTCTGCAGCTAGAATGACTGGTCCTTGAGTCCACAGTAGCCTCTGCTCAAATTCCTCCATGCAGCTTGGGAGTTTTGCAGACCTTGTCTGACCAAAGAATTCATAGACATAAAAAAAAGAGGGTGAGACAGGGTAAGCAAGGTGTGCAAACAGAAAAGCCTTCGACACAAGGACCCTCCTGGCAGGTCCACTTATGATGGCATCCACAGATGAAGGCATGGGAGCCCAAGGGTTGACTTTTCATTTTATTCTGTGGTCTAAAAACCTCAATCCTGAGCCTGCAGCTGAAGCAGGAATGAGGTACTTTGTAGCTAGTTGGCAGGGTCCCCGCCCCCATAGGCATGTGGACCTGGTAATTCTGTGGGCAAGAAGGACTGACCCATGGCTCCCAGAATGCTTAGCAGCCCCACTCCAAATGAGATTATGACCAATCTCACCCAAGGTCCCACTATTGGGAGGGCTGATCATCCCCAGGTGGAAGTAACATGATGGAGGCTGACATTGGTTCCCTGGTGTCCTGGCAGCCTGGGACCATCTGGTCCACTTCCATGATGTAGAAGCATAGTCAATAGGCTTGAAAACTACCCCAGTGTTGATTGACATGTAACAGAACATTCTAAACATTCTAAACTCTTTTCCAGATCCCATGTCTGGGAATGTGTTTCTGTGAAGAAAACAAAGAGGAAGGGAAGTGGGAGCTGGTGAACCCCCCAGTGAAGACGCTGACACACGGTGCCAACTCGGCTTTTAACTGGAAGAACTGGATCTCGAGCAACTGAGCCAACCCAAGCTTGTCGACAAGCCATGAGGGGCTGTGATTAGGACTACAAAGGCATCCTATCCCCTCGTCTGCCACGACTTGGAGAAGCACTAAATACACTTGATATTCAGGGGTACCGCCATGGCTCATACCTTCATCACAGTCATCTGGTAGCTCTGCTACCCTGCCAGCCTGACTGTGGAAGCCACAGCAGAGGTCTGGATTAGGACACCACATTGCAACATGTGTGCTGGGTTGGAGAGAACAGAGGAACTGCCTCACTTCCAGGAACTAAGGGCTCCCCACCCCCACGCCCGGAGAGGCTGCCTTTCTATTTTGTATGCTCTTAGGAGCCCTCCTTCCTTCTATAGCAATCGCTCTTTAGCCAGGGCCACACCAGCTGAAAGAGGAACAGCAGTCAATCAAAGAAACGGCCCACCGGATCAAAACCAGGGCAGCTGCTGGCACCAGCACCTGTGTATTGGTTCTGTGTTGCTGCTGGAACACATTTGCCAGAAACACAGTAATGATCAAGGCAGTGTAAAATTCCTAATGCACATAGACCAGGGTGTGGTTCTGGAGGTCCGTGTGGGTTGCGTTCCCCTACAGATTCTAGAGGGCCCTTCCCCAGCCATTTCCAGAATCTAGAGGCATTTATACTTCCTGCCGTCATATTTATAATGTTCTATTGCAAATCAGTTTGGGGAAGTTCTCAGGCATGGTCGCAGAGCCCCTTCCCCGAAAGACCCTGTGGCAAGCTATGCTCAGTAACCTAGAATCTTCCTTGACAACCATGCCTGCAATGTCCCTTAGCCACAGAGGTCACATGTTCATGGTCCCAGAATTAGGATGTGGATGTCTTTGAAGGCCATTCTCCAGCCTGCCACAGCCTCTGTCCTTCTGAGCACATCGTGGCTATTGTACAAGGGTCTAGACATAAAGATCTGAGCCCTATACACACACTTTGTGCATGTCATTTTTGGCTTCTCCTTTCTTCTCAACAATCGGGGGGGGGGGGCTGGGGCTTTCTGAGTGGAAGGAGTGAGTCCCTTGTCTTTACCTGTGGGGCGGGGGAGGGCAGGGGGAACGACTCTATTCCAGAGTGACTCTGGCTTGGGAAATCTTGGTCTAGCAGTAAATGAGATTCTCTGTCTAGTGTCCTTCCACCTCGAGCTATAGAGGCCACCCCAAAGCCCATGCACAAGTATCTTACACTGCAGTCATCCACCACACCATGATGGTTCTTTTGAATGGGTCTTTCTTCTTCGCCAGTCTCCTATTGCAAGACTCGCTGCTTTTCAGTGTTGCACTCTGGGTTGCAGCTGAAGGCAGGAAAGAACTGGAAGTGGGGGCAGGGAGGGAGACTTCGAGTACACTTTTCCTTCCTCCCCAGGGGCTGGCCGTTGATGTGTCTGAGCTCATCTGACCCCTGCTGGCAACATCTGGGAAGGACACCTTCCCCAGACCCTGCCCTGGCCCACCTTCCAATCTTACATTCTTTGACTTTTTCATTTCAGAGCCAACTTGAGTTTTTTAAATAGGATTCCTATCAACGTGTCATAGGCAGAGCTGTGCTCTTTCCTCCCGAGTTCAACCAGTAGACGGTTCTGCAGAGTTCAGCGGTGCAAACAAAGAAAATGGCCCTGTCAGTGGACAGCTCCAAAGCTCAAGGCACTCCCCTCCCCCACCCCAGTTCCTGGGAGAGGCTGGGGAGCAACTTGGGGGCTGGGTCACCCGAAGAGCTGCTGAGCCTCACTGCTGCAGGCTGAATCAGTTCATCAATCACACAGAAGTCCTGATCCTAGTACTTCAGTACTGCAGTGTGAGACTGTATTTGGAGATAGGATCTTTAGAAAAGAAAAAGTGCGTGTGTGTGTGTGTGTGTGTGTGTGTGTGTGTGTGTGTGTGTGTGTGAGAGAGAGAGAGAGAGAGAGAGAGAGAGAGAGAGAGAGAGAGAATTATGTGTAAGCACTCGTGTATGCTCAGGCTACAGGGAATATGTAGATGTCAGAGACAACTTTGTGGAACTGGTTCTCTTTTACTTACTCACTTTATGTGGTGTCTTAGATACCTTTCTAGTGCTGTGACAAAACACTATGACCAAGGCACTTTAGAAAGCATTTAATTGAGCTTACAGTTTCAGGGAGTTAGAGTCCAAGGTGGCAGAGCAAAGGCATAGCACCAGGGAGCTTTTCAGAGAGCTCACATCTTGATCCACAGGCACGATGCAGAGAGTGTGCACCCTGGGAATGGCATGAGTCTTTCGAAAGCCACCCCTGCCCCCCCACCCCCGCCACAGTGACACACCTCCTCCAACCTCTTAGTCCTTCCCAAATAGTTCCCACCAACTACAGGCCAAGTATTCAAACATATGAGCCTATGAGGCCCGTTCCCACTCAAACCAGTCCACTTAGGTTCTGGGGATTGAAGTCAGGTGGCCAGCCTTTAGCAACAAGCATCCTTACATCCTGAGTCATTTGCTGACCTGGAGACAGAGTCTTGAAAGAGGCACCTGAGGTAAATGAGGTCATCGGAATGGACCTGATCCTTATAAGAAAAGGAAGTCAAGATGCAAACAGACACATTGTGGCAGTTGAATAAGAATGGCCCCCACAGGCTCATATATTTGAATGCTTGGTCGTCAGGGCGTGCCACTACTTGAGAAGGATCAGGAGGAGTGGCCTTATTGGAGGAAGTGTGATGCTGAGGGTGGGCCTCAGCATTTCAAAAGCCCAAGCCAGGCCCAGTGGCTTTCTCTCTTCCTGCTGCCTTCAGATCCAGATGTAGAACTCAGCTACTGTGTCTGCCTGTGTACTGCCTTGCTCGCCTCCATGAGGATGATGGACTAAACCTCTGAAACTCTAAGCAAGCCCTAACTAAAATGCTCTCTTTTTATAAGAGTTGCCATATTGTGGTCTCTCTTCACAGCAATAGAACGCTGATGAAAATACACATACAGATGAGTAAGCCTGTGAAGACACAGCAGGAGATACCTTCTGCCAACCAAGGAGAGAGGCCAAAGGAGGAAGCAGACTGTGACATCTTGCTATTGAATTTCCTTTTAATTAAGCCATCTAGTCTATGTACATTATATGACAGTCACAAATAACTACTACACTGCATGAAGATCATTACCAAGAGCACCAAAACTGCCCCACCCAGGAGCCGGACACTAGGTAGGTTATGCAGCTCCATATGAAGTATATAATAAACAGTACTATCAGCTGGGCCTGTCTACACATCATGCATGTTGCATTAAGCATTGCAAGTAATGTAGAAATGATCAGCCTTGAGGATACGTGCTGATTGTGTATAAAGACGGCTCCATTCTATAGGAATATCTTGTGCATCCCAGGATCTTGGTATCTACAAGGATCCGGGAGCCTATCTTTAACAAACACCAGGGAGTGACTACACACAGCACGGACCAGGCCTTGGAGTCGGGGAAAGCTGTCTGTCCAGCTATTGACTAGAGCAAAGGTTATTCTGAGAACGGGAAGTGGTCATATCTGACCACATGGTCTTCTACTGTCTCTAAGAATAGACGTGTCAACATCAGGAAACTCTGAGTTCAGCTCAGAGGCCCAGAGCCTGGCCCTCACCTACACATGTTGATCTGTTATAATCCACTTCCTTGTCTGGGAAATGGGCGAATAGCAGGAGCTTCTCCGTGGGTTTTCGCAGAGTGGCAATCAGCCAACTGGGGGATGGAACTGTCTTCTCTAGCTGTGGTAACAGCTCTGGTGCTGCTCATGTGGCAGCTGGATTACCCAGAACTTTCTAGAGTGCCTCTCCGACCCGTGAACAGGTGTGTTAAGTCTAGTGTAGCTAAATGCCAGCACGCAGTATCAATTCTGTGGAGGGAGAAGGCTGTACCACCTGGGATTTGAGAAAATTGACTAAAATAGATTTTTCTACACCTTGGGATGCAAAAAAAATCATATACCAAAAAAAAAAAAAAAAGTAAAACAGCAATTTTGTTGAAGTCAGAAATTCAGGGTAAGGAAAGGAAAGGAAAAGAAATTCAGAAATGGCTCCTGAAAAGAGGCAGACACCAAGAATGGCTTTTACAGACCCTGGTTTCCTGGTGTCGTTTACCTCCTCTTGGTTTGTGCTTTTAACCCCTCATGACCTGAGAGCAGCAGGCGGTACCTCAGTCAGACTGCTGGAATGTCTGGTGAGCAGGGACAGCCTGCGCCAAACATGTCATGGTGAAAAGCTGGATGCCCAGGAGAAAGAAACAGGGCTAATATCCATAGAACGGGGCCCCAAGAGGGGGATGGGGTGATGAGCCGTGTGTCACGAGAGTGGAAAGGGCGCTACTGGGAGTGGAAGAGGACAAGGGGGTGGTGAGGGGGGAGCCGAAGGGGAGAAGAAGGAGGGGGAGGGGGAACGAACACAGGTTATGCTTGAAAATGCTGCAATGGAGCCCACTTTGCATGCTAATTAAAAATATGGGTTGGAGGGATGTCTCAATCAGGAAAGCACGCGCCACCTAAGCACGAGGGCCTGAGTTCCACCCAGAACCCAGGCCTGCGTGACGAGAGGATCTCGGGCGCTTGCTGGCTGTGTTGGAAGATCAGTGAGCTCCAGGTTCAAAAGAGAAGGTAGGTGGCTCTTAAGGAAGACGCCTTTGGAGTCCACCCATGCATGCACACACACGTGCCTACACCAACACACACATAAATGCTAATTTAAAAAACAACTTAAATCATATCAGTCAGTAAATAACAATACTGCTAGAAAGAAAAAGAAGTAGGACCGAGTATCAAAAGAGGATGGATGCCAAGAAATTGGTGATTGACAGTAGCTGTTCTCTCAGGAACAAAATCATCCTGAAGTAAAATGTACTTTAAACCTGCCGAATACATGAATGCAAGCATGTACATACACATCACACTTTAAGCACAGGAAAAGCAACAGTAACAAAAAGCTCCCGACCCTTTTCAAAGTGATACAGTGCAATACTAAGTATCAAACCAGCGTCGGCAAACAGAGACTTCAGCTCTGGGGCAAAGAGGGCCCACAGGGACATGCTCTCCTCTCCTCCCAGGAGAGGACAGAATACATGCACGGGCACACCTCGAACTATTACAGGTTCACTCTCACACCACCACCATAAAGCAAATGGTGCAATAAAGTGAACCACACAGAATTTCTGGTCTCCCTCCGAACACAAAAGCTATGCCACACTGTTCTCTATTAAGTGTGGGATAGCGAGGTGTTCTAAAATACAGTGTATATACCTTAATTTAAAATATTGCTGGAAAAGAAACAGTAACGACCATCTGAGCTGTTGGGGAAATGCTGTCAGTAGATTTCAATGGATTTGTGTGTTGTGAAATTGCCACAAATCCTGAGGGGAGGGGAAACAAAGAAAAACCCACCGCAATGCTCTGCAGGCAGCCATAAAGCGAATAAAACAAGGCATGCTCCTTGCAGTTGTTACTTTCCTTTGCTATGAGAAAACACTCGAACCCTTGGTGTTTTGAATTCCAAAATATTTATCCATATCTCCATTTTGTTTGACTTCCTCCACCCTACTTCAGATACTTCACATTTCTGGAACCTCATATTCCATGTCAATGTCCCTCCTATCCTTCTGTGATCTAGTATATGAACCCTTCCCTGATGCACATGCTGGACTCTAGAATGTGCCCCCCATAGGCTGTGTCTGAATGCTCAGTAGCTCCTCCTTGGTTGAATGGTGTTGTTTGACTTACACTTCCAGGTCACAGCCCATCACTGAGGGAAGTTGGGACAGGAACCTGAGGCAGAAATCTGGAGGCACACTGCATGCTGGCTCTCTCTCCCAGCTCAGACTTTGCTTTCTTATACAGCCCTGGAGCACCTGCCTGAGATGGTACCGCCCACGGTGGGCTGGGCCAGTTCCCACCCAGACGAGCCCCCAGACCAATCTGATCAAGCCAGGGACTCAGCCAAGACTCCTTTTTCAGGTGATTCTGTGCTGGGTCAAGATGACAATCAATGCTAAGTGTTCATCATGGTCTTTAAGAAATGTGTGACAGGGCAACAGAAGACACTAAACCCTGTCGCCACCTGTAGGAAAATCTGCAGCCATTTTTCATGGGTTTTAATAGCTCAGTAGTCACTAAAAACGGAAAGAAGGAAAATCAATAAATACATAAAAGACCCGAAAGCACTACCAATCAACTTGACCTAATCAATACTTATGGAGAACCTCACCACACGGTGGTAAATTCACTCTTTTCAAGTACAACATGGCTTGTTTCCCAAAATGACCACATCCTAGGCTATAAAGAAAATTGTAATAAATGTAAAAGCATTTGAATTGTGGGATATACATTTTCTGACCATGAAAGAACTAGATTAGAAATGATGACAGAAAACGTAAAAAGAAAATCTACCTATTTGTAAACTAATAACACATCTCTAACTAATTCCTGGGTCAGAGGCCAAGTCAAAGGGGAAAATGGGGTGGGAAAATGGATCAGCCATTAGAGGTCTTTGCCAACAGGCCTACCTACCTGAGTTTGATCCTCAGAACCCACCTGGTGGAAGCAGAAAACCAACTCCCACAAGTTGTCCTATGACCTTTGCAGGCATGCCGTGCAGAGTATGAACACACACATTTGTACTCACACGCTATAAATAAATCTTTTTGTTTAATCTGGGGAAAATCTTTGAACTGATCGAGAATAGGAATACAACCTATCAGAATCTGTGGGATGTCATTGCAACAGGATTAGAGAGAAATTAATACCACACTAAAAGTCATTATTGGAAAAGAACCCTAAAATATTTGGCCTTACCACCCTAACTAGAAATAACAAGCAAAATATAGTAATTCGATATGAGCAAAAGAAAGGAGTTCTCAAAGACCAGGGCAGAAATCAACGCAATAGAAAACAGAAAAAAAAAAAAAAACCAAAAGCTAGTGCTTCAAAAAGATCGAGAAAACTTCTAGACCCCAGCTAGACTAATCAGAGCAAAAGAGAGGGCAGCCCAAATGGTCAGAAACAGAGAGCGGGATCACCACTGAGGTCACAGATGTGAAAATAGAACACCAGAAACCTTTATGCCAACAAACAACAAACCAGGCACTTGCCTGAGACAGGCATTCCCCTAAGGACACAGCTAATCACATTCAGAGAGGAAAAGAACTGGAGGGCTGCTGTGGGCCATGTGCCTGCCAATCAAAGCTTAGCAGGCAGAGGCAAAAAATAGCAGTGAAGCTCAATCCAGGCTGGTCTACACAGGGAGTTCCAGGTCCGCCCAGCTGTAGCAGCGAAGCTCAATCCAGGCTGGTCTATACAAGGAGTTCCAGGTCCGCCCAGCTGTACAGTGAGTCCCTGACAACAAAAAGAAAAGACAGACAGACAGAAAGGAAGGAAGGAAGGAAGGGAGAGAGAGAGAGGGAGAGAAGGAGGGAGGGAGGAAGGGAGGGAGGGATGGAGGGAGGAGAGCAAGAGACAGGAAAGGAACAGGGAGGCAAGGGGAGGAAAAGGAGGGGAGGGAAGGGGAGGGAAGAAATCTGAGTTAAGTGACTTGGTGGTAGAGTACTTTCCCAGTATGCACAAGGCCATGGGTTCTAGCCTCAGCTCTGGAAAAGCACACGGAAACACCTTACATTCGTTAGCAGAAAGTGTCCCACACAGAACGACAGGCCTGAGTGATCTCATTGATAAATTTTGACATGCAAACTGCTCATGGAAGGTGGATGTGCTTTATCATCTATAAGACATACTTCAGGATACTGTGGTCCCTCTATCTGTGGCATCAGTGTCTGCGAGTTTAGCTGCCATCCTTCAAGGCCCAAAGGTACACCACGGTGCAAGATGTTGAAGGAGGTGGGATGTTGCATCCACCTGAATTAATAGTGAGGTTGTTCTGTTTCGGGAGCTATTGTTAAACTCATTGCATGTGATTTTGAAGATCAACTTCATCGTAGACATGTGGGTTAGAGACAGAACAGTGTAGGCAGGTTTGGTGCAAAGGTTTCGAGACCCCCCCGGGCTCTTGAGAGATATCATTATGGGTAAAGGGAAGGGGAATACTGCAATGCTTTTGTGAAACTGGGTACTTGGGGGGAAGGACGGGTGATAACTGCCCTGAGTCTCCCTGTGGGCCCGGCGGAGGGGCAGCTTTTAGCATGATCCATGCCTCCCACTTGGAGAAGCACCGAGAGGTTCATTCCATGGTCCTATGACCAACAGCGATGATGGAGCCCCTTGTGTGTGTCCATGATTGTTGTAGTATTTGAATGACTGACTCCCTACTTCTGAGCTATTTGGAGGAGCAGTTGGGAGGGATGCTGTTAGGTCCCACACGGGAGCCAGGCTCTGCCGTGGCACCAGAAGTCCAGGGATGTCCTTCCATGAGTTTTGGGTGAGTCATCCCCTCTCTTTCAGTCCTTGTCAGGAACTCCGGGGGCCCCCACCCCACCTCTCTTCTCCCATCCTTCTGCCCCTCCTTCCTTTACTCGGGGCTTGTTGGTATTGACACACGCAGATAGAGAGCCACACTCTCAGGATGCCCCATGCTGACCATGTTGTATCTTCTACCCTCCACCCCATCTCCAAACACGGTGTCCTAATGATAGCCTGCTTCATAACTGTGCTCATAGAATAAGCAAATAAGTATAATCCCTGAGTATAATTGCACATTGTACGGTCTCAGCTGCTGCTTCTAATGTGGTAATGAAATTACTGTAGTCAAGTTACAACATGCTTTATGATATTAACACATCCTGCAATTTGTAGAATCCAGAAGTTTCTTGCACTTATGAAAAATGTTTGTCTTGCATTTTCCTAAGGGTCATAAAATCCAGCGATTTGTGTAATTCGTTTTTATATACTCTTAAAAACCTGAATTGTGGAAAATTCCTCTCCGATAAATCTTTTATTCAGCAGATGCTCCATGGATCACTGTGAGGAGTTTGATGGAGTCACATGGTGTCAATAGATATCCACATCTCTGTATGTGTAGTGTTCTGAGGACCACTGTGAGGAGTTTGATGGAGTCACACAGTGTCAATAAATGTCCACATCTCTTTACGTGCAGTGTTCTGAGGACTTCTCCTGCACCACCTCACACAGCTTCTGAGAGTCACAAGGAAGAAATTGCATAACACAGAGACCCCCAGCTGGCTTCCCACACAGTGGGGGCCTGAATCTGCAGTCTGGACCTTCTCAGCTTTTGGACTAGACCATGGTATACTATGGAAAGTGGCCTCCTACCCAGTGTGACCTATGACCCAGAAGCCTCTGCACCCCTGGAACCTGAACAAATACACACTCACATTTCCCAGCCTTGTGAATCAGAAACTCAAGAGGTGACCAGCTATCTATGCTTCCTCTGAAGGTGAGTTTCCCACATGTGCAGAGAGCCTCCACAAAAGCCAGGTATCACATCAGCATGCCATAGTGTCACAGTCCCTCGCTGTTCGTGGTGGCTAGGTGTCTGTTGAGGAGGTCAAAGCACTGGCCATCACGGCTGCAGCATGCCTATCCGAGAGTGTGCAGAGTGTGGAGCCTGAGTGGGGTGATTCTAGGGGGCTGAGGACCTGAGGAGCTAGTGGGTAGGCTATTCTGACATGGCATCCTCACCTGGGATTTAAGACTTACTGTGTGACTCAAATATCGAGAGACGCGCACAGTACTTCATTTTACTCACTGAGGCCTGAGTTAGGAGGAGTCAGCCCTAATGAAACCAAAATGCTTCAAATTTCTGCTGCGATGTCTCCAGGAAATGAGAGATGGGAAAATGGATGGGTTGTTTACAGGCGACACTCTCATTCCCTAGCATCCTATCCCCTAGAGTCTAGGGGATAATGAGAAGAAATGCACTGGGCAGTATTGGAGAGCTGGGAAGCCTGCCCCGCTGTGGGCAGAGACCTGACTCAACACTGGAACTGACTGCCTCCATCTTACTGGGGCTAGATAAAGCATTTCCCTTCTGAGCAACTTCCCTTCTGAGAAACTTCCCTTCTGAGCAACTCGAGGAAGAGGAGGTGAAACTGGATGGGATGGGACCTCCGGGCTTCTGCTTTAGCCCCCGGGAACAATGCTGGGGAAAGGGAACAGCTCCAGGGAGGGAAGGGAGACGCCAGGTGGGAGTCCATATGGCACTGGACCACAAACGAGGCAGGAAACTGCAGTTGCCAAGGAACCTGCAGGGGGCGCTCACTACCAATGCCTGTGAGTGGCCTCGCTCAGCCTGTGGCAGAGACCTTGCTGGGAGATGGAAATCCAAGAAGAGGGCAGAGGATGCAGGCAGCTGGCCTTCTTACAGAGCCTGGGGCACACTCCAGACCCAGTGTTTTGTGAGAGGTGCGTACCTGAAGTCCACACCCGTTGACACCACACTTCAAGGAGTGGTGCCCGTGAGCAGCTGGAAACCAGCCCTCAGATGCTGTGGCGGAGGCGCCTTCACAAACACTGAACACTGGGAGATTTATTTCCAACTGCAAAACAACAACTGAGAGAGAAAGATTGACAGCTGGTTGGTACTAGCCCCAGCTGCCTGGAATAAACTAAGGCACGGCTGGTGTGTCTGTGTTCTTCCACTTCCTCCATCTTACTCCTGGAGGTCTAACTGCTCTTCATCAAAGTTCGTGTTTCCTGGGAAGAAAAGAAAACACGAGAGAAGCATAGAAATTAGTGGTAAAAAACGATTACAACTGTTTAAGCATTTAGCTCTGTTCTCTGCAGGCATTCAGGTCCCTGAGCTAAGGACTCAGGGACAAGCTCCCGAGCTAAGGCTCCTACTCTTACTCGGGGACCAGACATCATCCACTGAGCCCGGTCTCCCTGGACCTGGTCCTAAGCATTCCTCATCTCCATCTCCATCCCCTTCTTTCTTTCTCCCACATCGATTTTTGGGCTACGCATCTTCCATTGGTCCCCCTGGTTCTCGAGCACCCAGCCTGAGGCTTCTGCTTCCCAAAGGCCCCTCGGTCACACCCACAGAGCTGAGGATCCAGTCCAAAGTTCCACCATGAGACGTCAAGAAAGAGTGCACGAGAAAGCTGTGACCTCGTCCCCCACACTCCCCCAGGCTTCAGGTCGTGTTTTTGTCTGGAGTCTCCTCTCGCCCCCATTCTGCCCTTTTTCGCTGCCTCTCAGCCTTTCCACTCATCTGAAGCTGACCCTTCCTGGAAACAGTTCCTGCTCTTGTTCCCGATGAGTTCTTACCTCTCTGGGGGACACGGTGATGGTCTCTAACACTCTAGAGTGAAATTGTGGACATGGGCGGCTCTGGATGAGATCCCTGCCCCTCTACTCCACACTGAGTGTGCCAGAGACCCAGAGCTGTATACAAATGTGCAGGTGTGCCAGGCAGCGGTGGTGGTGCACGCCTTTAATCCCAGCACTCGGGAGGCAGAGCCAGGCGGATCTCTGTGAGTTCGAGGCCAGCCTGGGCTACCAAGTGAGTTCCAGGAAAGGCGCAAAGCTACACAGAGAAACCCTGTCTCGAAAAACCAAATAAATAAATAAATAAATAAATAAATAAATAAATAAATAAATAAGGGACCAGTCACACCAGGCCAGTTCCTGCCATGGACAGGCTCGACTGGGAGACAAGCTGGACTTGGGGATGTATTCTTACCCTGGTCCATGTCGTAACTGTTCTCTCGGCTCTCCTGCCTGAGGGCGTCGATGTCGTCCTCACCGGTCCTCTCCATCTCACCCTCAAAACCTTCTGCCAGAGCCTGGGCTTCTTCTGAGGTGTCACCCATACCTGGGATGAGGACAATGATGGATGACAGGAGGAGGTCACCAGGGAACATGAGTGCAGATATGTGTGTCAAGTGGGTCTCCTGCTCCTGACACCAGGGCCTCCTTTCCCAGCCTCCAAGCTCGAGCCCAGGCCTGGCCATCAGATCACCCCGCCCCATCTCCCAACTCTCTCCACAAGACCACTGTAAAACGTATACAGAGAGACGCTGCTGCCTCGATCCTTCTTCCAACAGGGACATGGGACCCCATTTGCTATTGGCTACCCAACCCAAGTCACGCCTACAGAGAGGCATTGCCAAGTAAACTCTGGCTACTGGGGAATCCCCCAAGGTGGCTAAGCCTACATCATAGCAGGACATTTCTTCCATCCAGCTGATCTGCATTCTTCCCCTCTACTCCCTGGGGGACTCCCATCCCAAACACGTGTACTTATAGCATCCTGCACCCAAACTGACCCAGAGGCCATCTCCCAGAGAGATCAGCTACACTAGATCTGAGGACAGGTGTGCATGTCCCTAACAACCCTGGGGCCCTTGACCTGGCAACCCAGGCATGCCTGCCCTGACAACCCTGGAGTGTTCCGTACCAGCAGCTCCGGGTGCTTCCTCCTGGCCTGGCCCCTCAGCAGGAGGCTGCTCCTCGGAGAGGGTTGGCGTCCACAGGGCCAATTCTGTGATTTTCAGAGCTTTCCATTTTGGAACAATATTCACTAATGTCTCTTCCTCCTCCTCTTCTTCTCCTCTTTCCTATTTTAAGTGCAAAAATACAAAGTCATCGACATTACTATTATTTGGTCTGGAATATTAAAAGAGCACAGGGCAAAGATGGGCTCTGAACTGGGACTTGAGACTTTCGGCGACACCATTCCTGACTGGAACAAGTGTGACTACTGGTGGCATCATCTAAGGGCTGAAGACAGATCTAGCATGAGCCAGACAAGTCAGGAAGCCACAGAGCACAGCCAAGACACTGTGAGGGGCTCTCAGGCTCGGCATGTCCCTCAGCAACTGAGGATAACCGACGAGACACGCTTTTCAAGCCTTGCTCCACTCTCCAGTCCCAAGCAACATCCACTGAGGTAAAGACCTAAAGCCCAAGATGTCCCTATGATGGCAGGGAAATGCACAAACACAGGGGCTCTCCTGGCATGGGTCCAGAGATCAAATTCAACAAAAGAGAGCTGGGAGGTCAACACTCGTAATTCCTACAGGGAACTGGAGCCAGCATGCATCGGTTTTTTTCAAATGTATCTGCCGACTCCTCAATTCTGCAGCTTTTTAAACGTTCCAGAGATCAGAACATCAACCTAAAGAGTCAGCAAAACCTCCTGGACACGGGTGGGAATGTCTGCTCATTCACTCAGAAATGAATTTTTCCATTCGCGAGGAAGACACAAGTGTTCAAGGCCAGTGGTGCCCAAGCCTGCCCTGCTAGGAGTCACCCAGAAGGCTCTCTCAAACACACATGCTGGCCCCCACCCACGCCGCTTCTAACTCAGACGGTCAGGATTGCAGCCTAATAATTTGCATAGGTTCCCAAGTGACCCTCAGGCTGCTGAGCCAAGGACCAAACTCTGAGAACATCCCCAAAGAACGCACCTGTGCTCCAGCAGTAGGTGAACCTTCCCCAAGTGGCAGATGTCCCTTCCTTCAGCAGCTAGCAGTCCACACCTGATGCCTCATCACTTGACACCCCGCACACACACTGTCCCTGAGCGTCCACATCCGGAGCACACACACACCCCTCACACGCACTGTCCCTGAATGCCTAAGAATGATAACATTGATGCCAGCCAGAGAAAGTCAATCTGGTATTAACATCTGTGCTAAACGTAGCAAAGGGACTTACTAACCAGGCTTTAAGAGACGGTCAACCATGAGCCGTGAACAGACACCTGACATTCTTGCTGACAGTTACAGCATTCAGATGCCATTCCGGGACCGACACCTGCCAGAACTCAAGGGTTAGCCAGTTCCTAGCCACAAAATCTAGCTCTGACTCCGGCAGGCATTGTGAAATGGCATCGATCACTTTGGCAGCTGAGCTGCCTAGGAGCATGCTCAACGCCAATCACCTTTTACCTAGCAGGGTCAATGTCACTGGGCTGATATTGGACCTTGGAAACAGAGTCAGTCATATTCTTCGACTTACCACGTCTGTTAGGCGATATTCACCATGCTGTTCACATCCAATGTCAAAGACGTACTTCCCAGGACCAACAGGCTGTAGGGAGAAAGGAACTCAGTGCGTTTTTACTCTTCATGGTCAATGTCGAATAGAAAGTACAAAACGCTTCCTAAGTGCCATGCCCAGAAAGCTCACCCCGAATGACCTCACCGTGCAGAGTCTGAGAAGGGTTACAGAATGCTTCCGTTGACTGACAGCTGGCGGAACTGTTCAAGGGTTTGTTTTTGAAGGTCTCAGCCATGTTTTTACTGCATTGAAAAGGAGTAAGGAATCTATCCACTGTAGAACCTGTAATGAATCGGTGCCTATGGGCAGACTGGCTAGAGAGGGGCTGGCCACCAGCGCTTTGATCTGTTTGCTGTAACACTGGATTTAGTGCCAAGCATTTTTAAATAATTTGTTTACTCATTGATGGGTGTGGGGTGCACATGGTGTCACAGTTCATGTGTTACAGTCAGAGAGCAACTTGCGGGAGTCAGTTCTCTCCTTCCACCGTGTGGGACCTGGGTAGCAAACTCAAGTGGTCAGACTTGGCAGCAGGCACCTTTACCCACTGATCCATCTCACCAGCCCCCCAGGAGATTTTTTTTTTCAAAAAAAAATGATGACACGCACCGTCGCCACTTTGACTTAGAAACCGAGTGTGAGCCACTCCCCGGCCTTACAGATGTTTCCCACATCACCAGTTGTCAACCTGACATTTGCGTTCACCTTGGACCACGAATTGTAATGTGCCTTGTTGACCGATGCTCGGCGTTGCCATGCCGACACCGTTCCTTGTCCAAGCGTTAGCACGAACATGCTGTTTTGTTGTGTTTTGACCCTGTGTCTCGCTCCGTAGCTCAGGCTGGCTCACAATCTCTTCGCTGTCGGCATACACCGACCGCCACCCTAGGCTTTCAATTTTCTAGTCATTACATTCCTTCTTAGGAAACTAAATCCATTTTTCCTTTGTGAGTCTGTTTAGGGACTCTTTCCTCATCTCTGCATTCATAGATGTCACCTCTTTTGATTAGTTTTGTTCATGGCGACATTTAAATATTCCTTCCAGAAAATTCCTTTCTCTCTTTGCTGAAGGATGGACTAATTTTACTGTTCCCTATCCCTTTTATAAAGTGATAGAGCAACTAGACTTTTAAAAATACAACCGGTAGTGGCTCCCTCAGCCATTGTTGACAATAGCATCTGTCACCTCCCCAGACTTTGCCGGGTGATGTGATTTGGGCGGGCTTATCTAGTTATCTAGTTCCTCGACCCATTATTGCCCCTCATGTCTTCATTAGCTGCCAGCCATGTCCTGACCGAGTGTTCGGTGACTTCATCTCTTTCTAGTCTGCCTGCCTTCTCCATCCCTCCTTATCTCCATCCCTCCTCACCCTGCTTTAATGACTTGTCAGCAAGGACAGGGATGGGGGGGGGGGGTTTCTGAGAAAGAAACACAACCAAGTGCTGAGAGGATGAAAGATGCCTGACCCCGCTCGTAACCAGGGAAACACACAGTTTCAAAAAACAAAATGTTTGCATATCAGATTGGAGGAGGGAAAAAAGCAAAGGATGCAGCAGATAAATCCAATGTCCTGAGAACCTGTGATGGGACTCAGGTTCTGTTAGTGAGGGGATAAAGTCGTGCAGCTTTTCAAGACAACGGACAGTGTTTGTGGTGTTTCAAAATATCAGCTCTTTACATTCAGCAGTCCCAGTATTTGGCTGTCAACTGTGAAGGAGGAACCTCCAGTATAGAAGCGCCTCCATCAGATTGGCCTGTGGGGCATGTCTGTGGGGCACTTTCTTAACTGTTCATTGATGTAAGAGGGCCCAGTCCACTGTGGACAGCATCATCCCCAGGCAGGTCAGCCGGAGCCGTATAAGAAAGGTAGCAAACATGGCCGGAGACCGAGGCTGTGAGCAGTGTTCCTCCGTTGTCTCTGGGTCAAGCTCTCGCCCTGCTGGAGTCCCCACCCTCCTTCAATTCCTGTCCTGATTTCCCTCAATGATGGACCTGTGGGAGGAAACAAACCCTTTCCTCCCCAGCTTGCATTTGGACATGCTGTTTATCACACAGAAAGGACTCCGTGTAGATGCATTTCTTCAAAGACAGAATGACAACCAACTTCAGTCTACTGGCTTTCATTCCAGGGTCAGGCACCGCCCCTGTCTAGAAGGTGTAACCTGTGCTCAGGTTGGGTGAGTGGAGGAAGTTAACCGGGGAGCTAACAAAAGCAGAAACACGGAACCAAACGTAGATTAGGCTGGTTCAAAGTTCCTTTCCCTTTAAGGGTCAGAGCAGAGGGGATGCCCTCACTCTGCACCTGGAAAACCTGCTAGGGATTTGGTGTCTGGAGTCAGATGCTTGCTTGAGTTATAGAACAGAAAGGCAGCATGGAGGACCGTTCGGTATGGCCTGCTGAGCCAGGCAGGGCAGGAGCACTGTCTAGACCCGGAGGCCTCCTCTGCATTTTTATCCCACATGCCCAGATGTGCAAGATGATAGATAGCAGGTGTGCCTCTGCATCCTGGTACCTGACAAACTCTCAAAACTGATTCTGCGAAAGCTGATGTGTAAGTGTGTGTGTGCATGTGGCGTACAGAGGTTCTGAGGGAGGAGCAGGGAAGGGGCAGCCACGGGGAGGGGGATGCTAGCGTAGGACACGTTACAGTGTGGGCATTCTTCTGTGCTTTGTATAACTGTAAGCCTTTTACTGACTGACAGAGCAAAGCCTCCAGGTATCCTCTCCCTTTTCAGACTGTCTAGTCTAGCTTATTGATTTCCCCAACAGCTGAGGCTCAAGTTACATGTAAATGAACCGGGGCATGTGGAGAGTCTGAAGGGGGAGTGAGGAAAGTAGCTAGCCATACCCCCTGTCAACTTCCCAGTCAGTGTGCTCAGCAAACTCTCTCTGGGGAGTCTCCCTCCAGCCCTGAGCGGGCTGCGGCGGCTCCCAGGAAAGCCTGGGGAGAAAGCTCGAAAGCTCGCAACTACTGAGATCTCCCATCTTCCTCCCTCTGTGCAAAGCCGTCACCAAAGCCGGAGCCCACCAAACAGCAGCCTGTGAACATGTCTCCAGACCCAGGGCAATCACTCTGGGCCCTTAAAGCCTTCCCAACTGGGAGTGGCAGGCTGGCCTCTGGCATGGGGGGTGGGGGGGAGCTCTGGGATCCCCCTCCCATTCAACATGGTTTACCAGAGGGCAAGAGCACACACAGCCAGCAGAAGATGCCCTGGTACCAAGGGTGCTGGCCTTAATAGAGATACAGGGTGCCACTGGGGCCCCGGGAAACAGGCCCAGCTTTCTGCCTCCACCCCACCCGACTCTGTACTCGGTGGGCATCGAAGAGCTTGGAGTGGTGCAGCTGTCCTCAGCTGGTGGTAATGGAAGGACTCCTCTGAGTGTTTAATGTTAGCACATGGCACGCTGACTTACGTTCTTGTTCAGGAACTTGCCCTGGTACCTGTGGTTCAGGTGGATGAGCTCGGCAGCACCCTCCTGTTGCCCGTTCACCCAGCTGCCGACGTACTTACTGCCTGTCTCTGCATAGAAGTAGGTGCCTTGCCCATGCCTGGCAAAGACGAGACAAGGGCACCTGGTTACTGTCCGCTATGGAGCACCGACCCTAAGGCTGAGGGGGACGTAAGTAGATGCCAGCTTATAGGCAACTGGTTTCCAGTATCTGTGTCCACTTGAAGACTTGGCATGCCACCTACACAGGGTACGTGGAGCCAGCATCATCTGATGCCACAGAGGCCAGCGGCCTGCCCGTGAACCGATTTCCCCGGGCAGAGTCAGGGTTTCCCTGGGGCTGTGGGTGGAGGACCCACGTGTCCTGGCCCGCTGCGGGGAGACAGTCGTCCCTCCTCATCCGCTCTCAGCGGCGCCTCCCCTACACACCTGCCCTTCAGCATGGGACTGCCTTCAGTAGGCATTACCCTGTTCTTACCCCGCAAATGGACCCCCAAAGACTACAGGTAGAAGCCAAACCTTTGATGAGCGAACCACTCCCCCGTGTAGGTGTCGTTATTGACGTAGTAGTACACGCCGTGGCCATGCCTCTGGTCATCTGCCCACTCCCCTACAAAGGACAACACACACGCAAAGTCAGATGAAAAGATCAGACTGATGCTGTGGCCCCTGCTAGCCCAGGAGGATCCAAGCAATGTGTTCTGCAAAAGAGAGAGCGTTGTAACCATAGAGCTAAGCCTGCTGCCCCTCTCCTCTCTGACTCCCCTCCATCCACCTTCCCTTCCCCTTGGGCCAGCTTCAGGGAGAGCTAGCTAAGGAGGGCCGAGTTAGGAGCCCGGGGACACAGATCTGGAGGGTGTAGGCCTGTGAGGTGGGCCCCAGACGTTTTCACGCTTTTGCAGGTTGGTGGGCTTGAGAGGTCAGGGTTGAGACAAGCTTGTCTGACCCTTTGCCACTGACCCCAGCTATCCTCCACATGCCTTGCAGGTACCTGGCAACTCAGCAGCATCTCCAAGCCTTGATGGTCTAGCCTCAGCACTCACTCGGTCTCCCAGCTGGGTACCTGGTTCCAAGGCTGACGCCTTCTTGCCAACTCCTTCGCTCTACCTTTCCTGGCCTGGGGAGCCTGGCCACTCCCCTGCATGTGGGTAGGTCCTGCTAATTTCTCACGCACATGGCAGAAAACCCTAACACTGGAAAACCAGAGCGGAATTCGGAACGCTTGGCTTGGCAGCAAACTGTTTCCAGCCAAAGGGGATTTGACATCAGTCTCTCCAAAACTCTTCAACTCGTACGGCTCCCGCGGAGAGGAAACCAACCAGCGGATACCCAAGGTGGACGTTACCGATCACATATGACCAACAGCAAATCAGCACCCGGATACAACTTTCTAGACTACTACCCGGATGGAACTTTCTAGAACGGAACGAGTAATTAAGAACTAATCGAGATCAGTTTGTTTCAAGAGAAAAAGGATGCTTTCGTCTTCTAGTCTCTCTACAGAAAACTACGCCAACTGTTTTCTTGTAGGAAGACTACTGGCTAGCACCGGCGGAAGACGCCTGCCTTGCACGTGGGAGGCCCTGGATTCGATCCCAGTGCTAAAGAAAAGCCAAAACAGGTGAAGGAGAGCCACTCCAGAATTCTACGAGGATGTCGGCCATTAATTAAAAATACACCCCAGGATGCCTTCTTAAGCTCTGTGTTGTTTATGGCACTTACATTGTTAATTTTAAAATGTTCAGTTTATTTCAATTCCCCATTACAAACGAAAATTCGTTTTTATAGCAACTCTATATCCTTTTCCTTAAAGAGGACCCTAGAGTGTGTGTAAACTTCTGGCTGACACAAACACCAGAGACATTTCCACATCCACGAAGGGAACATACACAATGCTAACAAAATGTTAATTATCCAAACTATCCATTTCCACAAACAAATCCCAAGGTGTTTCCAAAACTAGGAATTCTATAGAGTTTGCCTCCCTTCTCCAATATTTGCTCACAAAACATCCTGGCCGCCTTGTGAACTAGAACATCTGCAGAAATGGACAGCAGAGGACCCCCACAGGCTTACACCAGATGAAGACAGAGACCCAAAAGGATGTGATCGGCAGCCTGGGGCAGGAGGCAAGAACAGGACCTCAAAGGTGAACGGCAGCTCAGCACATAGCGGCCTCGCCAAACACACACAGAGAGACGGGAATGGCGACTGCTAGGGGTTCAGAAAGAGGACTGGGTCCCCCAATAAGATGCGAAACAGGGACCGGAGCAAGAGAGATGGAGAATCCAAAAATTAAGATCATTCACTAAAATATACATTTGGTGCCAGGTCTGTAGTAATCGTGGGACAGCGCACACCATGGCCAAAGATCTGGGGGTTGTCCTGGACCTTCAGAGCGGCATCGTATCTGCGTCTGCAGCATCCGCCAGTTTCTGCGGTGGAATATTCCCACTGAGGCCAATTTGGAGCTGTTTATGGAGCTGCAAGAAGTGCAAAATTGGCTACCGTGAGCTACTCAGAGCTGCTCTAGCACACCCTGGGGCAAAGCGGCCACAGCTGGAACAGTTACTTCAGATGGTTTCCTTCCCCCAAAAAAAGATCATAACAAAAGGAACCCATCTCTCTTCTCTCGCCCTTGGGAGCCGGGCTCCAGGCTGGCGTGACAAGAAAAACATTGTGTGTTTTACAGAAACTTTTCAGAAGTGAAAGAGGACAGTTAAACTGCAAACACGCTAGATTTCATGTTGGTGAGGACCCATGAGCACAGGCTACACCACCTGAGAAACTTGTGGGAGGCTCCGCTCAGCCTAGGAAACCCTGTGCAATGGAGCAGAGTTGCTCAAAGGAAGGGGGCCTGCACCCGCTTCAGGTTTCAGTGGCCAGGAATCAAGGCTCCTGAATGGCATTTAGAAACATATGATTCCTGCTTTCAATTTACATCTAACCTTTTTTGGAAACTTATTAAACAATTCTTTCTTACTCTCATCATTCTTGGTCTCCTCACCAGACCTCGAGTATGGGGGAGGAGGTACCTGCCAATTAAGTCCTTAAAACCCCTTGAACAGTGAGATTTGATGAGGCTTGGGGTTTCGGAAAGTGTATATATATGCCAGCATGGCCATGCACACCAACTTCTAAGGAACAGAAGCCCACACTGGACCCTTCTAGAACTCACACTACATACCCGTTCATCTGACTAGTCACCAGTATTATTTGTGGTTTCCTTTATAATAAACAATTAACAGTGTTTCTGTGAGTTCTGTGAGCTGTAAGAGAAGATCATTGGCCCGGAGATAGGGTTAGGGGACCACCTAGTTAGCAAGGAACTGGGGCAGAAGTGTGAGCAGCCTGGGAGTTTCTAGCATGACCACTGCATCTGAGTCGGGGGACAGCCTTGTAAGGACGAGCCTTCCCTGAGGCTATGGTAGCTGGTGCCCCGATTGAACCGACTCCTTGGAAAGCCATTGTCGGCAGAGCTGGGGGATTGCTTGGTGTGGATACCCATGCTTGAGCTCACAGGTCTTGTGCGTAGACTTTTCAGCTGGTGCATCTCCACGTGAAGAATTCCTGACGCCTCTTCCCTTCGGTGGGGAGGCGCTGTACCCACACTTGGATATGTCTTACCAAAGAGGACCTCTTTGTCTCCTAATCTTCATGCCTAAGTCTATATTAAAATATCTTTAATAAAATCCCCAACCCTGCTTCAGAGAAAGACTTCCTAAGACCCTCCCCTTTTAATGTACTTTATATGAAACCCAAATTGTATTAACATCTACCCTGAGATCAAAAGTGACAACAAGATTAGGCTCCCAGGGGTCTGGGAGGAATTCAGTTAAGCCCCGAATCGAATCGTCCAAAGCTCGTTACAAAGCAGACGGCGCTTCTGTCGACCAAGTCCGATAAGGGTTAGGAACAAACCAATTTAAGCTCCACGTCTAACGCAGAGGCGTAAACGCCTCTGCGCCATCTCGGAGTCCAGGAGAAGCCCCTTCCTTTGCTGTCTGTTAGTTTCAGTTTTATCTGGAAGCAGGGCGGGTAGCTGCTGTGGTCTGGATAGGTGTCCCCCAAAGGCCATGTGTAGAGGCTTGGTCCCCAACTACTGTACTGTTGGGAGCTGTGGAACCTTGGGGAGATAGAATCTAGTGAAAAAAGCTGGGTCACTGGGGACATGCCCATCCCTCCTCCCTCTGTTTCCTGGCCACCATGAGGCGAGCAGCTGGGTTTATGGAAGACTCCCACCATGATGCTCTCTGCCTTGCCACAGGCTCACATGTTTACAGACTAAAATCGGGGGATGGAGAGATGGTTTAGCGGTTAAGAGCACTTGCTGCTTTTGCAGAGGACCCAAATCAGCACCCACATGGTGATTCACAAACATCTATAACTCCAGAACCCGGGGCTCCAATGCCCTCTTCTGGCCTCTGTGGACAACGTATGCACGTATTTCACTGGTGTATGTGCAGGTAAAATACCCATGCCTGTAAAACGCCCATGCACATAAAAATAACCCAATCTTAAAATCTCTAAAAGTAAAAATAAGCCTTCCTTTCCTGAAGATGAACATCTCAGGTGTTAGTTAGCTCGCATTTTAAGGCTATGTCACCCTCATTAGAAAGTGAGGTTGTCACGTAAAGTGCATCATGGTCCTTGCCAACAAGCTCTTCCCTCAAGGCAGGAATGTCTATAGGCATTACACACATTTCAATCTATCCCATCTGCATGCTACAGATAAGAAAGCTGAGACAGAGAGATGACATACAGAGTCACACCTACTGTCCCCACAGTCACAGCTGAAGACACAGATCTTTTTGGAAATCGGATGGAAACTAGAAGACCCTTTCTGGGGACAGGAGAAACAGAGAGTAGAGGAAAACCCAAACATACCAACCAGCATACCCTTTCTGAAGTCCACAGCCTACTTCCTGCCTTCTCCTGTCCTGGCTCTGGGATTAGACTTGTACCCACCAGGTACATAGGAACCGGAGCTTCTTAGAAATAAGCTAAGAGTCTTCCTGGGGCATGACATTAGCATGTAAGGAATGGGAGACTGGAAAAGACATCACAGTAAGGCAAAATGCCTGGATAAAGGGACTCCATGGTCTAAAGAAACATGGCCATCAGAAGAGGGATTGGGCAAAAACAGAAAACAACAAAGACAGCTTCAGAGGAATGATGCCATAGGCTGTCGTGGGTCTAGGCCACACCTAGATTCTGTGCCCACCCAGAAACCCCCTTTCACTTACTCTAAGTCTCGGCTTACAGGAGGGCATGTTTAGTTACTTAAAAGACTTCTGGCCTCTATGACAATGAAGGAAGGAACACATTTTTGTTGTTGTTGTTGAGTGGTAGATCTAGTGAACGTTAAGCTCTCTTATACACTTTAGTATCTGCAGATGAGCTCTATGTCAGAAACAACGTGTACAGCAAAACCAAAAATCTTCTCCGTGGTGATGGCATGTTACCTTCATATCTGGATCCATCTGGATAGATAAAGGTGCCTTGACCGTGTTTTTTATTTTTAATATATTCTCCGATGTATCGAGCACCATTCTTAAATTTGTAGACCCCCTGAAACACACCGATGACACAGTTCTTAGCAGCCCTAAATCCGACATGTACTAAGACAATATTTAAGAGAAAACCAGCTTCCTAGGTCCCCAATTCTGACCTGGCCATTTCTTTTTCCAAATTCATAGTGTCCTTCGTATGTGTCTCCGTTGGGCAATCTCGCTTTCCCGTGTCCATGCCGTTCTCCCATTTCATTTCGCTCCCCCTCATATTCCTGGGCAAAAGAAACACGCCAATTGTGGCTGCTGTTCAACAGCCCCTGCGCATGAGCCAAGCGTTCTATAACTATTGTACTACTGAGGCCTCCCAACCTTGGGCACTGTATTCACCTGTCACATTGCCCTGGTGAGGCAGGTAACCAAGCCTGATGGGCAGAGCCCCGGTCCAAGGTCTCACAATTAATGCATGTGTCCATGGAGGGAGAGCTCCCTCCAGCATTTGAGCACGTGGTTTATTATGCTCATCCTGACACTGTGAACATGAACCAATGAAGGGAAGATGCTAGATGCGCAGTCACCACAGGCATACGTTTAGAGAGTTGATGCAGGTGGGACAGGTCCCCAGCCTTCACAGACGCCTCCCTCTTCACTCTCTCCATCATTCAGGACTTAAAATGCAAATACCCTAAGAGAAGGGCTCTTCCTTCATGGGTTTGCTGGAGAGTCTGTGGTCTGCCAGAGGTCTGTGTCCTGCTGGGAAGTTCTGCTGTGAGGGAGAGGGGAAGGAGACTCAGAGATTCCACTAATCTTATTGTCCGACTCCCTATCAAAGGACTTACAGTCCAAACACTTTTGGCCCTGGGACTGGAGAGATGGCTCAGGGGTTCAGGGTACTGGCTGCTCTTGCAGAAGACCTGGGTTCAGTTCCCAGCACCCACATGGTGGCTCACAATCATCTGTAACTCTAGTTCCAGAGGATTCAATGCCCTCTCCTGGCCTCCTCAGGCACTGCATGCCATGTGATAGACAAGCAGAAAAAAACACCCATACACACAAAATAAATTAATCTTAAAAAAAAAAAAAGTAAAAAAATAAATCAGTTCTAACCCAATCTGAAAAAGCTATGAATCTATCTTGTAAGTAGATTGGACTGGGGTAGAGCTCAGTGTGAGTGGGGCTGCCTAGCATATACAAGACCCTGGGTTTCACGCCTTACACACACACACACACACACACACACACACACACACACACACACACAAAGATGTTTGCAAGCAGTACCACTTGTGTTTTGTTTTGTTCTGTGTGTGTGTGTGTGTGTGTGTGTGTGTGTGTGTGTGTGTGTGTGTGGTTTTTGAGACAGGGTTTCTCTGTGTAGTTTTGGTGCCTGTCCTGGAACTCGCTCTGTAGACCAGGCTGGCCTTGAACTCACAGAGATCTGCCTGGCTCTGCCTCCTGAGTGCTGGTATTAAAGGCGTGTGCCACCATTGCCTGGCTCAAGCAGTACCACTTATAAGGTCTGAGGCAGAAGGATTGCAAGATTGCTTGAGCCATGAGTTGGAGGCCAAACCTAGCCACATAGCAGACCCCTGCCCCAACTCCAAAAACAAGTAAATAAAAAAAGTAATGCAAGCTTGCAATTCTCCTGCTTTTCCTGTACTTTCTGAAATAAGTGTTCTCTGGCTCATATACATGGATGTACGGTGCATATAGTACATAATATAATGGCCAGAGCATTCCATAATGGTGCAACATGGCTAGCTTAAAATATCATGCTGCATACTTTAAACATACACAATTAACATATTCATTTAGACATTTTAAAACATGATCTGTGAACTTGGACCTGTGTCTATTACAGGTACAGGACATCAAGTGGAAGGCTTTAGAAACAAACAGGCAGGCATTTCTTGCCTTCTTCTAGCCCCTTTTAGCCCAGAAATTCCTGCCTAGAATATAAGCCTGTGACCTTACAGATTGTTTTCAGGGTGGTTTCAAACCACAATGTGGTGGTTTGAGTGAGAATGTCCCCTTAAGCTCAGACATTTGAACACTGATTCCCTACTCGGTGGCACTATTTGGGGAGGTAGTGGAACCTTGGGAGGTAGAGCCTTGCTGGAGGAAGTATGTCACTAGGGACGGACTTTGGGGTGTTAATAGTCTCACCCCACTTTCTGCTTGCAGTCTGTGCTCCTGTTTGAAGACGCGCACTCTCAGCTTCCGTCTCCTGCTACCATGTCTCCCTCCCCTCCCCCCATACCTGCTGTTTATCTATATGCCTTCCCCACCGTGATGAACTTTTATCCTTTTGGAACTGTAAGTCTAAATAAACTCTTCCTTCCATGAGTCACGGTGTTTTATCACAGCAACAGAAAAGTAACTAATACACACATGTGCAGAGTCCCTGGTCCGATCCTAGAGGCCTCCCAGTATGGCCAACGCTGAGCCATTGGGGTGGATCCCTGCTCCCATCTCAGGGACCTACCAACCTGCCCAACACTGACTGAGCTGTGGGGGTGACTGAGCAGAGAAATCCTTTCAGCTGATCCACGGGTGGTCTGCCTTCATACCTACAGGCTTAAACATGTTACAAATCAGGTGGAGAACAAACTAGAAACTTGGATGGACAGGAATGTAAGTTGAATATGAGCAGAAGCAAACCGTAAATTAGTGACCTCTGTGTGTGTGTGTGAGTGTATGTGCGTGCGTATGAATAAGTACATGTCCATGCCCATCTGTAGGAGCCAGAGACTGACAGGCAGTGTCTTCCTCAATCCTCTCTACTTTATATTTTGACACAGATTTTCTCACAGAAGCTGGAGCCCACCTATGGCAGCGAAGCCGGCCAGCCCGTGAACTCCTGGGATCTTCCTGTGCCCAGTTTTTGACATGGTAGCAGAATCTAAACTCAGGTCTTCATGTTGGGCAGCAAGCTCCTCACAGACTGAGCCATCGCCCTGGAAACGTTTAGAAGTAGAACCCCGAGAAACCAGTGAGAAGGTCAGCTAGATTATTAAAAAGGAGGGAGCTAAGCCAGGATGTACTTAGCAATTTCAGGTGAAATACCAGTCTCCCGACTAATTGCATGGAGATTGTGAAGCCTAGATTTCACACCAGAGTCTGCCTGCCTTTGGCACTAGCTCCTTGCTGTTGGGAGCACGTGACTCCTAGGCATTTCTGCCTCTTCACACTAACCAGGCTGCTCCAGGGCATAGAGCAAGCAGAAGCTGAGAGGTGATGGCCAGGGACCAACCAGCAAAGAGGTCTGAGCAGGTGCCAACCCTGCATTACATAGGAGGGGCCCGGGTTTTCACTTTATCCTCAAACTCTCTTTGCTCACACACAGCAAGCCTGTTCCCACTCTGTCAGCCAGGGAGTGGTCACCTCTTGTTTAAGGAGTAACCGCCGGCCCACAAGGCACTCAAGTCAGAGCACATCGCTGGCTGGGAGTCTTTTGCCTCTCCTCTAATGTCTACACTTAGGAAAGTGATCCCAGTGGCTTGGGACAGTTCAGAGAAACTGATCCAGACCTACGTGGTGAACTCTTCAGAGCCCGGGACACCTCAGCACCGTGCAGTGAGTTGCCAGGAAACAGCCTTCGCCATCCTTTTTCTCATGCCCTCTGCCTAGAAATCTTCGCCTTTAATGGGAGGCGGGATGGGAGCGGGGAGGGGGGTGGAAACAAGACGTCACGGCGTTTCACCTTTCAGAGCGACTTCCTGGACGCACCGCCGCCGGTGTGGCCGGCGTGGTCCTGTCTGCGACCTCTCGGCCCGCTGGTCCCCACGCCTCCCGCTCCGGAGCTGCGGCGCACCCCAGAAATCCCTCCCTGGCCAGGAGCTCTCACCCCAAGATCGTTCTCTCCTTCCTCCTCTAACTCCTCGGAGCCCAGGTCCGACATGATCTGGTCTCAGCTAGGATCTCCGGAGTAGCGTCTCTACCAAGCAGGTACCAGCCACCCCCGCCCGCGTCTCGCGTCGCCATGGAGACGCTGCCCGGCCCGCTTGGCTCTCAGCCTAAAAGGGTGGCGGGAAAGGGCGGGACGAACGGTGTGGGAGGAGTCAAGGGCTGGGATTGTGTTCTAGCAACTGGAAGGGCATCTCTGCCAATCGCCGCCCGCCCGGGAAGAGGGAGGAGCGGGGCGGGGGAGGGGGGTAGAGGAGTGGCGCAGAGTCGGGGGCGGCTTGGCGACTTGGTACTCCGCACAGATCTGACAGTCTAACCTGAACAGTGTCACTGGCCTCTGGAATGTCCTCAGTGATCTGATTTATGGACGCCACTAGGAGCCACCTAAAAAGCTGACCTCCAGAAGGACGAGAGGCGCGTCTCAACTCTGGGCCCTGCCTCTTGGTCCCTTGGGTCCTCCGGGGGATGCTGCAGAACCCTTCCAGGTTCTTCTAAACTGAGATGTTTGTGGTCTCCAGAGGCGTGTACACACACGCGAGTCTTTTCTGTTTTCTGTCAACACGTCCACTCTGGAACAACGAACTCTGGTCTTGCACACTGACCCGGGTCAGGGTTTAAGCATCTCAACCAGCCCCTACTCAGGTGACTCCTGGGCTCTCACTTACCGGTGACCCATATTCATTCGGCTCTGTCCTCTGGTGCCTCGTCTGGTGCCTCTGGCTTCCTCTCAAATGCCCAACCTGTCATGCCACACATACAGGCCCACTCATTCACATGGGCTCTCCTTTGCTTCTACTCCGGGGTGGGGAGGGGGCGCTCCAGTGCCATATTCCACCCTGCAAGGCCCCTCTGGATCCCCTTCCCACTCCTATGCTGTCCTCTGGGGCTCAGACCTTCCTTACTCCCCCACTAAGGCAAGACTTTCTGCCCACGTGTCTGGCCTCCTAACATGCCCACACCTTCCCCTGTTCAGAAACCCAAATGCACACAGGCTTCCTGCATGTCCCCAGCCTCCTCTCCCTGCACTAGTTTTCCTGCAAACAAATCAAACTACCCAATCCTCCGGTCCCCTACTTCTGGCTTCTACCTGGGTCAGCCCAACTGACTCCCTGGAATACTTGCTTCCCCACATTGGGAAACACACCAGCACACCTTTCTTCAAAGACTGGCTGAGGGACTGTCTCCCCAGTCAGCTTCGGGTACAGGATAAAGATATTCTGGAGGAAGGAGAGGGGACTGGAGATTGGGAAAAGGACCTCAACTCTATCGCTCATCCCTTGCAACGGCAAGCATGTGATAAAATGTGAAATTTAACTTGAGGGCAGTTCTTCATCTTTACTTGACAAGTCAGAATGCTAATATGCAGCGTACTGATTGACACACATACTCACCAAGTGCCGGTCTCTACAAACATGGCCTACACACACCCACTGTAGTTACCAGTGTGTGTGTGTGTGACACTTAGAATCTGCTCTTGACACTTCACGTGACAGTTCCTCGTCATTGTGATGGCTAATTCCGGTTGCCAAGCTGACAAAGCTGGGGAGAAGGAATTTCAGTTGAGGAATTGTGTCTTGGTCTGTGGGTATGTCTGTGGGGGTATTTATTTTCTTACTTGCTAATTGGTGGAGCAGGGTCCAGCCCACTGTGGGTGGCACCATCTCTAGGCAGGTGGGTTGTGTAAGAAGGTATCTGAGCAGGCGGGAGGGAGCAAACCAGTAGGTGGACCTCCTCCTGGGTCTCAGGTTTGGTCCCTGCTCAGGCTTTCCATAATCGATGATTGATTATGGTCTGCAACCTGTAAGCCAAATAAGCCACCCCTGCCCCTGAGTGGCTTTGGCCCCTGCTGTTTTACCATGGCAACAGAAAAGCAAAACACAACACTCACCATGCTGTGTGGCGGGTTTTATACCTGAGCCTTTGATCAGCATCCTTGTAAGTTTGACCTGTTACATCTCACAGTGCTGGGATATCTCCTGCAGAATGCAAGTGTTGTTGACATATGTCGGTGACTTTTCCACCACTATGACAAAATATCCAAGGCCACAGCTTGGCTCATGGTTACAGAGGTTTTAGTCCATGGGTAACTGGCTCTGCCACTTTGAGGCCTCTGTCAGCATTACCTGTGGGTGGAGTTTTCTGTCCCACCAGTCAGTTCCCAAATAACCACACAGAGACTTAATATTAATTATAAATGCTCGGCCAATAGCTTAGGCTTGTTTTTTAGCTAGCATTTGTAACTTAAATGAACCCATTTCTATTTATGTGTTGCCTGGAGGCTCGTTTACCTCATGTATGTACTTCCCATCCTGCTCGCTCTGTGTTGCATGCCATCTCCTCAGGCTCCACCCATCTTCTCCCCAGCATTCTCACTGCCCTGAAAATCCTGCCTAGCCACCCACCAATCAACTTTTTATTAACAATGAGAGTGACACATCTTCACAGTGTACAGAAGGATTATTCCACAGCAATTACCAGAACCCTGGTCATGAGGTCTGCCTCTGGGTGTGAACATTTATTTGGATTAAGAACAAAAACATAGAGTATATACAGAGAAATGGGGAAATTAATTCAAATTTTTATCCTGAACTGTGGAGAGAGAAATTCTCAATTTCTCTGCCTCTGTTCCACAATAATGTTACCATCTATAGAAAAGATAAGGAAATCTGAACATGTAGATTAGCCTTGGGTCCATGTTACTAGAGCTGAAAGATGAGTCTTTATCTGGAGAGAGTCCCAGCTCTGGCACCAGGACTTCAGAACATGACCTGTCCTCACCTAGCATAGAATGTGCTAGAGAAATTCAAATCCTCATGGCCCTCTCCATTACATCTGCATGTCATGTCATGGTGGGAATGAGTTACAGAGGAAACCAATCATGACCCAGAAGCCTCCTTTTAGGGCATGCCTCAGTGGTCTGACTTCCTCCAGTTAGGCCCTCATTTTAAAGGTTCCACCATCCTCTACTAGTGCCGCAGGCTGGTGACCAAGCTTCAGCACAGGAGCCCTTGGGAAACCCTTGCAAACCACGGCAGCTGGTGCCAAGGAGAGGCCTTTGCAAAGTGAACAGGCCTCGGGGGCTTCCACCTCACCAAATGGCATCCAGGCTGCTACACAGGAGGCTTCCTGAAGCACAGGACATATCACTTGTCCTCTGCCCTTGTATCTTTTACCATGTGAAGACAGAGCAAGAAGACCATCCTGGGACGGCCTCGGGATCCCTGAGGAGGCAGAAATAGGGTAGGAGTTGAGTCTTTCAGCTTCACTTAAGGATATCCATTTTGATGAGAAACTTAAACCACCCTAACAGGACCAGCAAAGGCTGTTTATTCCGAGTCTGCTGAGGCAAGGGAGCTGGTGGCCATCACCTGCGTTTCAGGGGAGAACAAGGGCAGAGAGAGCAGGATGGTCCCTAGTGGAGAGAGGGAATGGCTTTGGCCTTGGGCTCCTGAAGCAGGTGGTTACATAATGGCCAGGGTGTGTATTTGGCCTTCTTGGTTGGTCCTAGTTTAAAACGGGAATAAAAATGAGGAATGTTGCCTGCTATCAATCAGGTCTTGGCCATTTTGGTGGTTACAACAGTTACTGTTTGGCTTCCTGGGGTTTTGGAGAGAGAGCAGATGGCATCCTCCAAGCCTGGCTTAGAGACAGCAGCTGATTCGTTGATGCGGATGTTGTCAGTTTGTTTTTTTTTTTTTTTTTTTTTTGAGACAGGGGGACCAAGCTGGCCAAAGCTTGCTCTGTTATTGTCCTTGAACTCCCCATCTTTCTGCTCCCCTCCTCCAAACTCTGATTACCATCTTGTATCACCATGCCTGACTCAGTGTTCTGTTTTGATACACCGTCTGGCCATTGTCCATTTCTATATCCAGCCTCTTATGTGGTTTTGCAAATTACAATTTGTATTAACTCAAAATATTTTACGGCTCTCTTTTTTGCTTTTGGGATGTAATACTTTAAACAATGATAACACAATCATCTTATCCTATTAATTTAAGTTCATCTAAAAGTTTGGTGTAAATGGGAAGAAAGTAGATTGTAAAGCAAGCATCATTTGATGGAAACATTAATGAAGCTTTAATATGTACATAGACTCTGGGCTCCCATTGCTGGTTTTTCTTTGAAGCATCCTTAGGAAACACCCTGCCCTCCAGCCTCAGTTTCCCACTCTGTAACCTAGAGATAATAAGCTTTTAGAGGGTGAGAGATGATGCCTGATTAATGTGTTATTTGTTGGAACAGCTAGGTAATGAGAGCAATAAAGACAGACAAAGATTCTCACAGCAGCCGCTGCCCCCTCTCACTCTAGGGAGCCCATTCTGTGCTGCAGGGCTGTGGAGCCAAGTGAGCACACCTCTGTCAGCCAACATGATCACCCGTGTGGAGAATCACCCATAGGCTTTCTAGAGCACATACTGCAGACCCCTCAAACAGGGTCTCCTCCAGAAGGCGAAACTCAGCCAAACCCTCAGGCCGGAACCCTGAATGAATAAACAAGCCGCAAGTAATTAACATACAAGGCCCTCAAATTATAGTTCCTCAGTTCCAGAGATGAAAAGATTATAAACACATGTTAGCAGCTTCTCTGGTAAGGAAAAAGTTGAGTGTGGGGAGATTGGGTGAGCAACACTGTGTCTCTATTTGTTGGAGGTTTCCACATTTGTTTCAACTGAGTATGTCATTTCTATAGTGAAAAGTATTTTAAATGCTAGAAGCTGAGAATGGCAATGTAATCAAGTATGTGAAAACAAATGTTAGCTTTTTGGACCATAAAAGTGTCAGAAATTCAGGTTTCATATCCGCGCTAACGAGGACAGGGGTAAACACGTGCTGAGTTCTGAGGCTCCGCTGGTGCTGTGTAAGCGCCTGTCTCATGGGTTATCTTAGAAGCCCTGGCTGTCACTTCATCATTGTACAGATAAGTACAAAGTCACAGAGAGCTGAGATCACTGTCAAAGACCGAGCAGAGCAGCCGCTGGGTTCAGAATGAGCTATCTGATTCAAGAGCAACTTCCACCAAACCCCTGATCTCTGATTTAAGGGCGGCTATAGCTCATTTCGACTGACCCTCATTTGTCTCCCAAGCAGGGACCCACTGGCTCTGACAGTCTTCCACTGAAACTCTTGAAAGTGACTTAAGCAAACCACATTAAGCCATGGCTGCTCTGTCAAGTCCTGAGCAGTGGGTACCAGCAGTGCGACAGAGCCCTAAGTGTGCTGTTTTATTTTACCTGTCGGAATGAGTCGTCTTCTCAAAGCTTTCCGGTAACTTACAGAAATTTCATTCAACTGCACGTGTAGCAATTATCCACATAATTGTCAGAAACGGCAGGGACGAAGATGCAGACACCCTGGCAAAGACTTTGCCTCGCTAGCTAGAGATCAGGGACTTGTATCTCTAGCCAGGGGAAGATCTCTTTCTCATCAGGCCCCTGGAGAGAATTTCCAACGTGCACCAGCAGGGGGCGCCGTCGTGCAGTGTGAAAGGCTTCCCATCAAGCCCCGTGGGCCCCTTGCTGTGTCATTATCCCCAGCCAGAAGTACAGCAAGTGCAGCCCCCCAGGGATAGGCCCAGATGGCCAGCCCTGTGATGAGAGAGGACAGGGGCCTTCTGGCTCCCTCTGCTCCACTTCCCCGACTGAAACCTTCCTGTCTCTTTACCTGCCTCCGACTGAAACCTTCCTGTCTCTTTACCTGCCTCCCTTTTCACTGGAAAAGAAAAGAAAAAGAAGGAAGGAAGGAGAAATATCCCCACTGACCAAGCTCGTGTGTGTGTGTGTGTGTGTGTGTGTGTGTGTGTGTGTGTGTCCAGGGTGTGTGTGTGTGTGTGTGTGTGTGTGTGTGTGTGTGTGTGTGTGTGTCCAGGGTGTATGTGTATCCAGGGTGTGTGTGTGTGTGTCCAGGGTGTGTGTGTGTGTGTGTGGTATGTCTGTCTGTCTCTCTGGGGTGTGTGTGTGTCTGTGTCCAGGGTGTGGGTGTGTGTGTGTGTGTGTGTGTGTGTGTGTGTGTGTGTGTGTGTGTGTATGTGTATGTCCAGATGTGTGTGTGTGTGTCCGGGGTGGTGTGTGGCCAGGATGTGTGTGTGTGTGTGTGTGTGTGTGTGTGTGTGTGTGTGTGTGTGTGTATGTGTGTGTGTCTGGGGTATGTGTGGCCAGGATATGTGTGTGTGTGTGTGTGTGTGTGTGTGTGTGTGTGTGTGTGTGTGTGTGTGTATGCTGGTGAGAGCACCATGTCTTTCTGGATGAGATTGCCAAGGAAACTGGCCATGAAACCACCTACCAGGGCTCTACCTCTGTAGCTCCCATAGCCTTTCAGGCCCACCTCCCAACCGGAGGCTCTGTCTGCCTGTCAGTTGCCATGGTGACGGGCCGAGGCCTGAATGTGCCCCTTCTGGGCTCTCACGTGGAGAAAAGGCCTTAAGAACGCAGGAGGTCAGGAAAATGCAACTGCTCAAACAAAGAGCAGGTTTTCAGCCGAGTCGCTTCAGCTCTGCCTTAAGTGTGGAAATACACAGCTGCTTTCTGATGGTCGCCGTGGTCCTGTGAAGGTAACGATGGGCCTCACTGCATGCTAACCATGTAGTGACAGAAAATTCTATTGTAAAAAGTGGTTTCTGTAGCACCACACGTTGGGCCTGTAGCAGGAATCCAGTCCAGGGTTGGGTCTCCCTGAAGTCTGTTTAGGAAATGGTAAAATGAGGACAGTGGTGTCCTGCCCCCTGGGCTGCCACAAACCCTGAAAGAGACGCTTGTCATGAGCACAACACCGTGCCGAGTGCACGGCCAACCTGGCGTAGGTAGCACCCATTATTAATGACGCTGATGTGACTGGCTGTATCCGTTACTTTTCTGTTGTTATGATCAAACACTCCAACCCAGGCAACTTGGAGAAGGAAGAGTTTATTTGGCCGGCAGTTCCAGACGGAAAGAGTCCATTATGGCAGTGAAGCAAGGTGACAAGCGGCAGGCATGGCGTTGGGAGCAGACAGCTGGGAGATCACATTTCAACCACTAACACAAAACAGAGACAGCAAAGGAAGTGTCCCGAGGCTTCCCATCTCAAAGCTGCCTTCAGTGACCACCTAAACCTCCCCAAACAGTGACACTAACTTCAAATGCCCAGAACTATGGGGGACATTCCTCATTCAAAACGCCACAGTGGTTTTCTTGGTTTGTACTGTTGGATGCAACCCAGCCCCTCACACGTGTACCCTCCCACTGGGCTGCACCCCACTGCAAACTGTTGTCTCTCTAACAGTGGGCTGAGGACCTTTGGTCTGTCAAGCGATCTCTGGAGAACTTTCAGGGCCTTCATTGTTTTCAGTTGGGTTCCTTCTAGGCGGAAGATCATTGGGCCAGGTAACTGTGACAATCAGGGGTAGACTGTGATGAGCTCATGTTCATTAGCACCAAAATTCACAAGAGTGGGAGGCTGAGGTTTCTAGAAAAACATGGACATTTTAGCCTTTTGGGGTTACATTTCTTCACGTCGGCAACAATGTTAAGCATATGGAAACAATGGAGCGATAACCAAATCTCACCGCCTCTCCTCTCCCTCTCTCTTTCCCCCTGAGGCATATGGTTTAATGGCATTAAAACGCAGCTGTAGTTGTCAGAAGAGAATACAAATTCTCTTCTACCCAGGAAGTGAGAGTGTACAGTAATGCCCAAACCGGGGGGCCAAACAGCTTGGCAGGAGTCAGCCAGGGGAGAGACAGGAGACGGCAGGTACCTTGAATTCCACACCAGGCAACAGCCTGGCCACACGCCACGTGGCAGGTGCCTGGCATGTCGGAACTAATCAACTCACATTTGTCAAACAGAATTCTAGATATTTCGTGACAAAACTATACCTACCGCAACCCTTTAGAAAAGAGCAAGAGCCAGGCATATCAATGTTTCATTTTCTCTTTTCTCAGCTTGTGATCTTATTTTCTTATGTCAGGCTCATTTTCCATGAGCTTGCTCAGTTACTTAACTGCATCAGAGTATCTGTTGAATCCTAGACCAGGGATAAGAGGAAATGAGGAAGAAATCAGAGCTCCACGTGGCAATCTCTGTAGTAATTCACACCCTTAAAGCATTACCAAACCCCGTGCTTTATGGCTGTGGGTTACTCTTTCACTTTAAAATGAGCGTGCCACTTACTAGCTGGATATTGGTTCTGCTTTTGATGTTGCTTGCAGGGTTATGGAGGGAGTGCGTGTGTGTGTGTATATGTGTGTGTGTATATGTGTGTGTGTGTGTGTGTGTGTGTGTTGCTGAACACAGAACTCAAGCAATCTTCCACTGAGCCACACACCCCACAGCCCTGGTTCTAATACCACATATAAATAACCTTATTGTGGCCTATGGTGGTGGTGCGAAGTCATGTGGTACATATGGCTGTCTCCTCCAGAGCCTAAGAATAGATTAGGTTCTCTGACAGAGGGCCAGCAACAAACTAAGAGGCTGGTTTATTATTTGCCCAGAATAACTCCCCTCCTCAGCCTTCAGGAAGGTTGTGAGAATTGAATAAGATACTGAGGATCAAAATAATCCAGAGTTCCTACAGAAACTGAATGTGTTTTTATAAAAATGTGACATGTACACATGGACCAGGCTTTAAGTTCTTGTATTTATGTGCTGTTTGATGTAGACAAAGGAATGGATGTTCGCTGATCACAGGACAGGGAGAATTCAAGTTGGTATTGACCAGGAAGCTTCCTCTCTGCTAGCTAGCCTTCATCATACTGATAGGGGTTATACAGGTTGCTGGAGGTTGGGGGGGGGTGTCATCAATAGTCTTATGTCTGTGAACCCTATGGAGTGTGGTAATGACCAGTGTGGCAAGATATACACATGGATGTAATAGTGGCGTGACTTTTGTGGGGGTAACCAACTGATTTCTGATTGGAGTTAAGGCCCACTCTACCACTCCACCGGAGGAAATGCAGCTAGAGTTTTCCTGCCTGGCCCACAGTCAGGACAAATCTCTATCACCTGCCAGTCCCACAGTCATCAGACCCAACCAAATAAACACAGAGACTTATATTGGTTACAAACTGTATGGCCATGGCAGGCTTCTTGCTAACTGTTCTTACAGCTTAAATTAATCCATTTCCATTAATCTATACCTTGCCACATGGCTCGTGGCTTACCGGCATCTTCACATGCTGTTTCTCATCATGGCGACTGGCAGTGTCTCTCTCATTCAGCCTTCCACTTCCCAGCTTTATTCTCCTCCTTGTCCCGCCTACACTTCCTGCCTGGCCAATGGCCAATCAGTGTTTTATTTATTGACTAATCAGCAACACATTTGCCATACAGAACATCCCACAGCACTTCCCCCCCCCCTTTTTTTTTTCCAAAAGGAAGGTTTTAACCTTAACAAAGTAAAATTACATATAATTTGGGAATTTGGGCATAGCTTCTCTTACTACTTTCTGCTGGAGGGGGGCGCTGTATCTTATGGGGACACAAAGAAAATTTTAGGATTATGGAATAGTCCATGAGGGTGTATCATCTGAGCCAGTTGCCTTCAAACCATTCTGGATGTTGGATCATCTGGGCCATGGTGTCATCGGAGACCTTTTGGGGGGTCTTGGCTGGTCAAACCTGATGTATCTTAATCTGCAATAAATCCATAGCCTCTGGCTTTCTGTGGGAACAAAAGCAGAGTTTCCTTTCCAAAGCAACATATCCTTATATCCAAATTTTGAAGTCATGGTATCTTTAAAATAAACATATTGGTTTAACTCAACATCTTTTATGATCAAATGTTTTTCTGCAGTTAAAAATCCCAAAGACAACACAATCCAGATTCTCTGTGTAATATCCATTTTTACATGGCTTATTTTTTATACTACCTTTACTGTCTCTTTAAAGACTTTATTTTTTAAAACTGTATTTGTTTCTATAACTCTATATATCACCTCTTTTGTCTCTTTCAAGCCTACATATCTTTTACACACATTGTAAACTATTACATCTGAATCTGTCTTATTGTGAATCTATTGCCTTAAACTGCAGCAGCTGTGGCTGCTGGCTCCGCCCACCTCAACTTCCCAACATGGCGGTGGTTTACCGCCAGCTCTGGGAGCTATCGTGGGTCTATGCTTTTATCCAAGCAGCGTGTAGCCCAGAAACCTCTTTTTTTTGTTTTGTACTAGAAAAGGCTAAATCCACCATGCAGCTTAATGTGCCACTTGCAGAGGCCTCATTCCTGCCATACTGCAGGTCGAGCGCACATGCTAGGAACCCACCAGTAGCTCAAACCGGCAGCTGCTGCTCATTTGAGAGAGACAATTAGGAACTGTTTTTAGCTCCATTTTAGAATCTTTTTTCTCAGTTTTTAGGTGGAAACTCTTGCCACCACGTTGGACGCCATTTGTAGCTAGAGCTTTCCTGCCTGGCCCACAGTCAGGACAAATCTCTATCACCTGCCAGTCCCACAGTCATCAGACCCAACCAAATAAACACAGAGACTTATATTGGTTACAAACTGTATGGCCATGGCAGGCTTCTTGCTAACTGTTCTTACAGCTTAAATTAATCCATTTCCATTAATCTATACCTTGCCACATGGCTCGTGGCTTACCGGCATCTTCACATGCTGTTTCTCATCATGGCGGCTGGCAGTGTCTCTCTCACTCAGCCTTCCATTTCCCAGCTTTATTCTCCTCCTTGTCCCGCCTATACTTCCTGCCTGGCCAATGGCCAATCAGTGTTTTATTTATTGACTAATCAGCAACACATTTGCCATACAGAACATCCCACAGCACATGCTACTCTAAATCTGACCAAGAATGCATGGTTGGAGAGCTCACAGGCCCCAGGGGTGAGCTATGACTATTATTCTACATGGAAATTGAATTTAAAACGTGGGAGGAAAAAAGATGTTCCTGTATGCCGATGATAGAGCAAAGCAATGCAGTAGCCGTTTGTGAACCCATTGTCCCGGTGGATGAGCTCGTGTGCACGTTCACGGGAGCGCCTGAATTCGAGTTCTGGCTTCCTCTCAAGCTCATGCTCCAGAACCCAGGCTTGTAGAAATGGGAGTCGAGGGGCCAGTGGCGAGGAATACGTAAGGCTTGTCAGTTACTTCTCTCATTGCTGTGAGGAAACACCGGACCCAAAGCAATTGGGTGGGAGAAGGGTTTGGGGCCTGCGGTTTAGGAGAGGAGGGGTCCTTATGAGAGAAAAACACAGCAGTGGGAGCTGGTGCTGGGGTCATGTGTCTGCAGTGAAGTGCTCAGCTGGCCTCTCCCCGCTTTATTCTGTCTGGGGCCCCAGCCCATGGGGTGATGCCGCCCACCCACATTCAGGCTGGGTCTTTTCTCCTCATTTACTTCTGTCTGGAAACACCTGCACAGCCCAGAGGTGTCTCCTAGATGATTCCAAACCCAGTCAGGCTGACAAGCTGAACTATCACAGACAGGTTCTAAACACCATTACTACATTGGCCCCTGGGACGGCAAGGCCCATCCCCACTCCTACCAGGGAGTGTGAGTCACTGCTCTGGGGCTGCCGGGAGGTCATTTTCCCTTCTTTGCTGGTCTACTAGGTAAGAAGGCATCTCATAGTGATTGTGGTTTGTATCTTAATTACTTTTCTGTTGCCATGGCAAAAAAAAAATTAAAATAAAAATGACCAAACTTTTACTGTGGAGGATCACAGTTCCAGAGGGTTGGACTCTGTGAGCATCCTGGCAGGGAGCATGGCATTGGAGTAGCAAGCAGTAATTTACACCTGGTCCATAAGCATAAGGTAAAGAGAGCTAACTGGGAACGGTATGGGTTTAAAAATGCCCTCAGTGTGACATGGTAAAGGCTGGTGTGGCACAGCCATGATTAGCAGTGTGTGTGTGGTGGAGGTAAATATGGGTGCTGGCCTCCTTGGCCTGGCTCAGTTTCGGATAGGCCCCAATGGAGAGTGGCCTTGTGGGGTTTGGATTTATTGGTTTGGGTTTGTTTTGTTTTGCTTTGCTTTTGAGGCAAGGTCCTACATTGAGGTTAGCCCAAGCTGACCTCCAACTTGTGGCCATTTTCCTGCCTCAGCTTTCCTGATTGCTGGGATGATAGATGTGAGTCCTCGGACAGAAGTTCATTCATTGTCTCGGGAGGCTGGCTAAGAGATGATGTGTTGTAACTGTGCAAAGAGCCAAACTTTCACAGGACTTATTGAAGGCAGTGGTGGGAGTCTCACCCTCTGTTTCCTGGAAAATTTAACGACATAAGCTGATGAAAGAGACTTTGGAATTCCCCTCCCCCACCGCCATCCCAGTTAGTCACATGTGTCCTGGGCTCATCACACATACCTGTTTCCCAGTCATTAGGATGGCCATAAGCATTTAAAGCTGATTCACTGTTGCCATAGAAACCTGGTAGTATTCAGTCAATAGCGAGGGTTTCTTACACTTCTAGAGTATGCCAAGCACAGTGCTAGATGAGGATTCACAGATGAACAGAACAAGTAAGAAACTGTGTCTTCAAACACCTCCCTTCATCCATCTGTGCATCAGTCTCATGAGCACAGAGTAGAGTGGCCTCCACGGGGTCCCAGGAAGCTTGGAGTCAAGGTTTGAGTTGGAGACACATTCAGATCCCAAATCCTGTGCCTCCTCCTCTGCTGGGCTACCACACACTGGAATCATAAAGCAATGTTCAGAAAGAATGCCTTGAAAGTAAGAGATAGCATTTGGGGTTTTTTTGGTTTTGGTTTTGGTTTTGTTTATTTGTTTGTTTTTGTTTTGGTGGTGGTGGTCTTTTTAGTTTTTTGAGACAGGGTTTCTCTGTGTAGCTTTGGAGCCTGTTCTGGAACTCACTCTGTAGACCAGGCTGGCCTCAAACTCACAGAGATCTGACTGGCTCTGCCTCCCAATCCTGGGATTAAAGGTGTGCGCCGCCGCCGCCGCCGCCGCCGCCGCCGCCGCCGCCGCCGCCGCCGCCGCCGCCGCCACCACCACCACCCGGCCGAGATTGCATTTGTTATGGAGTTAGACAAGTCTGTTCTTAGAGAGGGTTTCAGTTGAAGGGTTAAAAGGGGTTAAGAAGGGAAGGCTCTTGGTTGCAGAAGTTGAAGCAATACGCAACGTGGGAAGGAACGGTTGCCCAGATGAGCCCAGGGTCCAAACCCTCCCATGACCACAGCGATTGCAGAGGATGACGTGCCGGCCAGTGAGACCAATGATAACCCACTATGGAGTAGGTTAGCGTCAGCGGGTGGACCGCAGGGCTTCCTCTGAAATCTCCTCTTCCCGGACCCCTCTTAGGCTGGAAGTCCTAGTGAGACCACTTGGGTTTGAGGAAGAAGATATGAGTCATTGTGCTTTCCCACCAACACATTAGCATATTGTGTGCAGTAAAAGGACTCTCTCCACACAAATCATCACATATAGTCCCAGAGGGAACCTTCAAAGCATAACCTCTTAATGTGAGCCGCATGGCTTACCAAACCACAGCTGAGGGTTATTGATCCTTTTGGGGGCATCTTGTAAAAACTGTCCAATTTGCTTGTCACATTTATCTGCACCAGCTCTGTGGCAGGAATGACTCCGTAGGGGTCAGTTTTCTGTTCCCATGTGTCCGGCCTCATTCTAACTATAATCTTAAAAGTGTAGGGAAACCTACAGAGACGGATGCTGCCACAGGCTAGCCCTGGAGTAGAGCTCAGCTGCAGAGGAGAATGTCATCAGGAGCTGTGAAATTCAGGCCCCCAAATTTGACTCCAGGCTTTATACAAGTTCTGCTCCATTTAGGATCCAGGGTCCCCTGACCCCCTTCTCTCTGTGACCACCTCCTATACTCTACAGTTAGGAGAAGAATAATAAAGATTGAAGACATTGCCAAGGGGTCTTAGAAGCAAGAATGTTTGCCCAACCTATCTTCTACCGGCCACTTAAAAAAACACTGTTTGCTTGTTTGTTTTGAGACAGGGTTTCTCTGTGTAGCCTTGGCTGTCCCAGAACTTGCTCTGTAGACCAGGCTGACCTCGAACTTTTAGAGATCCACCTGCCTCTGCCTCCCAGTGCTGGGACAAAGTCACTCTTATAAATGCATGGTTGAAGCGAAGAATGGTGGCATATGCCTTTAATCCCAGGATCTCTGTGAGTTCGAGGCCAACCTGGTCTACAAAGAGAATTCCAGGACAGCCAGGGCTGTTACACAGAGGAAACCCTATCTCAGGAAAATAGATGATAGATAGATAGATAGATAGATAGATAGATAGATAGATAGATAGACAGACAGACAGACAGACATTCATAGTTGAGTACCAACTAGTTCAAGACCCTTGTGAAGCCCTTCTCTCTAAACTATACCCCTAATTCAAGTATTAGTTCCTGCAGTGCCGTCACTGAAAACCCACTGCCTTGGGCAAACACAAACTCCTTTATTTCCTTCCCTCTCTCTGTCTTTTCTCTGTTTCCTTTTAATTTGATTTAAAAATGACTCCTAGGGCTGGGATGTAGCTCAGTGGCAGAGCATGCACCTATCATGTGCAAGACTCTGGGTTTTAGGAGGGAGGAGGGAGCAGGGGGAGACAGTCATTGTGGGGTACACCTGCAATCCCAGCACTCAGGAGGCCGAGGCAAGAGGACCATGGATCACAAATCAATCTTACTTCATGGGGGGGCACATGCAATCCTTTATCATAGTCTCAAGCATAAAACCTGCCATCCTTGTGGCCACAATCACAAATTTCCATTTCAAAATACAGAAAGATTTATTTTGAAGTTTTATACACACATCTTCACTACATTCGAAAGCTTCTTATAATCATATAAAAGATCAATATAAAATATGTATTATGAAACATTAACTTACTCTTCTAAGATTGACATTTTCAGCAAATATTCAACATAGACCACCAGACTCCCCCTGGTTGACTCCAGTATCTGTGCAAAGATTGTCATTTTGGATTTTTTGTAAGAAAAAAAAAATCAACCGGGTGGTGGTGGCGCACGCCTTTAATCCCAGCACTCGGGAGGCAGAGGCAGGCGGATCTTTGTGAGTTCGAGGCCAACCTGGTCTACAGAGCGAGATCCAGGACAGCCAGAGCTACACAGAGAAACCCTGTCTGGGGCGGGGCGGGGGGAGAAAAAAAGAAAAAAAATCTATGGCAGTCACGCTGTGAGACTTAAAGAGGCTTTCTGATCTAGGACTCCCTCCTGCGGCCCCTAGGGGTTGGAGGTAGACTGGCGTCACTAGGACTTGGGCATTTTATACAGCACCCCCAAATACAGCGACGTATTTGAAGCAACAATCCCCAAAGTCTGAGCTCACTCAAGAACCCCGGACTCAGAAAAGACGAGTCCTAACACCCTAGTGTAAAAAAGTCACATTCTTGGGAACTGAAAAACTACCCGGAAGCCTTGGCATTAGGTCCTTCCGCTGTACAAAGGCCTCGGGGCCCCGTCTTCACCTCCTCGGGGGTGAAGGGCCTTTGAAGGTTGCCAATCAAATTGGGGAGCTCAGATGTTGCTTTAGGGGGGCAGTTTGGCACAGCTCGAAGATGGAACATGGGCAGAAGAGCAAGGGACTCTTGCACAAGCTTGGTGATCGAAGCCCTGAGGAGAGAAAAGTGACGGGCGACGACCTGAGAAGATATAGGAGTCCACCTGAGTTGCTGGAGAGGAGCAGCAGGGGAAGAGGGTAGACCAGCCAGAATTCCCGGGCCACTTCCCGTGTGAGGCGTGTGAGACAGCAAGGTGCGGGTGGCTCAAACAGCGAGTCAGTTTTGCTTCAGGGGTACAGAACACTTCCCAAGAGCCCGTAGGTAAAGAATGGCTTGGCCCTACCCAACTCAGCAAACTGAGGGGCCCCAAGGGTAAAGCTGTAAAGCTGTAGACTTTCTGCACACCAGCCAGCCTGAAGAGGGCGCTGCAGGGTGCTGCGTGGGGGACCAAGCTCTGGCCCCCATACATTGGACTTTCACAGCGAGGATTCAAGTTGGCTTAAGCGTGGTTTTACCCAGATGCCTGGCTGTTCCTGGAAAGTTGGTTGGGTTTCCTGCCTGAGAGCCGGGGCTAAGCAGGAGGGCTGGCCTTGGATGCCAGGCCAGGCTGTCAGCGGGAGGTATGAGGCAGGTGCCCTTTGGAAATCGGCCCTCCCGGACTTCTAGGTCAGTTCTTGGCAGGAGGTGAAGGGTTTGGAAGATAATTAATTATCCGGGGGTGAAAAGGGAGCTGTGTACTAAGGCGCCTCCCCATGACCCGGATGCTGACAAACCATGCAAGCCGTTTGTCTTACTGGCACAGGTGCGGTTAGAGTCTGCTCCATGTGTAGCACGCCAGTGTTCCTGATTCTGACACTTGACAAAATGTGATAGGCCGAAAGAGGCCGTCTTCAGTCCATGGCTCCGAGGGAGCAAACCTTTCGCCCAAAACTTGTCCATTTTGATGGCATTATTAAGGTCTGCCTTGGGGACAAAAGCCTGGTGGTACTGAAGGCGCTCAAAGAGCCGGCACTTGGCTGCTGGGCATCATGCCAGTAAGAGCCCAGCGCCCTGCGGGGCCTGGGAGGGCACGACAGGCAGGTGTGGGGACCCAGGAACAACTAGAGGATGCCCCAGCTGAGCATCCCGGGGCTGTCTGGATCCCTGGGAGCGCGCGGGACTGGGGTCAAGGGGCGCGCGGGAGAGGGAGGAGCCGCTCCTGGCCGGCGCCCGCAGGGCCCAGAAAGTGAAAGGGCGGCCGCTCCAGGAAGTCGCGAGCAGGAAGCGCGCAGGCGGCGCGGGCTGCGGAGCGCAGGTAGACGCGGGGACGACCGAGGACCCTCCCCAGCGGCGCGCACCTGCCAGCGGGCCCGCGCCCTGCGCCCTGCGCCCCCGCTACGGCCTCTCCACCGTTTGTCTCCCTCTGCTGTGGCTAGAGAACCGGGAACCAGCCAAGCGCTAGAGTGGCGTTGGGCGTCAGTACCGGGCGATCCCGACGCTGAGTTCCCGGGGAAGTGGAAGCAGAAGGCTCCCGAGGCCCGGGGCTGGGATCGCCTAGCTGTGTTGCCCGGTCCCCTCCCAGTCCCGGGCCGTGGTGACAGCTGTGGGGAGCCGGCTGCTGGAGACCCAGCGCTTTGTCTGCAGCCGCGCGTTGGGGACGTGGGCGTGCCCGTAGCCTTCGCCACCGGGCCAGGAGGCTGTACGACCGACCGGGGAGGAGCCGGCTCGCAAAGCCCTTGGGAAAGCTCGCAGGCAGCACCCTGGGTTCTCGGGTTGTTTGTTTGCTAAAGAACTGCTTCCTGGAGCCCGGGCTCGGTGACCAACGCGGTGACAGCTAACCTTCTGGCGGTAATAAAAGGTTTAAATCACCGGAAAGTCCCCTACGCGCATGCACCAATCTTCCAGCCCTTGGGGTCCACTCTGGGATCTTGGTGACCTGCAGGTAAAGATTTACATTTGAACTGGAGACCCTTCCCCACGTCCAGGTTTGCACTCCTAAACTGCCTTTTCCTTCTCGTCAGCTCTTTCTGCACCTGGCTAGTGGCTGCCTGCCTACCCATCTGCCGGCCCCGGAACTTCAATTGCGTGAAGTTGGGCGAGTTGGTAAATAGATTGGCTTTGCACGTTGATCTCTTTATTCATATCTAGCTAGAGGATACCTGGCAATTCCCTCTCCTGGGGGTCCGGTTTGCACCCTGCGGTCTTGGGAGTACATTTACAAGTCCTGTACAATTAGCAACACCTGGGATGTGTTGTTTGTTGTGAATGGGCTAGGAGTGGTGGTGGACAGAATTCTGACTTCTTGTATTTAAACGCAGGGCAAGTGAAAATGACCGTTTCTGTTTATCTCTCACGGGAAATGGACCCTTTCAAAGCTTACAAAGTGCTTGATTGGAAAGGTTGTAGTTTGTCTTGGTTTAAAACAAAAACTCATGAAATTTTTGGAGGGGGTTGTCTGGTTCTCAGGTTTGTCCTTAAGTGTGCCCTAATTTTGACGTGTTGCCTTAGGGTGCTACGATTTTTGTCTGTGTGCTTAAGCCTGGGAAAAACCCTTGAGGCATTACTCTTTCTTTTGCCGACTTCTAGCGGCTTCTGAGTCTCCTTGGAGGGTGGATGGACACTGTTCTGAGTGGCTCAGAGCCCTAGGGCTGGAAGGACAGATGGTAGGTGTGTCTGTCCCTAAGCCCTTGGCCAGGCTCTGTGAGAAGGGCTAGCTACCCGTGCTTCTGAGCCTGGTAGGGGTGCTGTGTCACAGTGCACTAGCTCCTAATTGTCCGCTCTTCCCTCTCACTGCCTTCTTACCATTTTCTTTAATGGGCTGAAGTTCATTGGGAGCTTCTAAGAGGTGACATTTAAAAACTACTTTCATGTGCTTGGGCTGTATGCCAGAGCCTTTCAGCCAAGCCACGTGCTCCCCTTCTGTGTAGGGATGGGCAAGAGGAAGTGTGCCTGAGAAGGCGCCCCCAGGCAAATGGAAGGTCTGGGATTTGTCTTGATGTGAAGCCCGTCTAACTGGGCTAGCCTCATCTCTCCTCTTAGAGCAGTGGTTCTCTTAGCCTTCCTAATGCTATGACCCTTTAAATACGGTTCCTCGTGTCATGGTGATCCCCCCCCAACCATAAAGATATTTTTGTTGCTACTTCATAACTGTAATTTTGCTACTGTTGTGAATCATAATGTAAATATCTGATATGCAACCCCTGTTGGGTTTGCAAGCCACAGGCTGAGAACCATGGGCTAAGAACCACTGCCTTGAAGTGAAAGCTATGCCTTGGGCTCCAGGAGGGTGTATCAGTAGCCTTTATGACCTGGGATTTGGAGGGAACAGATTTTGGGCGGTGGTGGCGCACGCCTTTAATCCCAGCACTCGGGAGGCAGAGCCAGGCAGATCTCTGTGAGTTCAAGGCCAGCCTGGTCTTCAGAGGAGATCCAGGACAGGAACCAAACTGCACAGATTTTGGGGATGCTATCCAGGCCAGCAAGAAAAGAGCTTTGTTAAGCTGATTTCTCAGCACCCCGAATGTGGAATCACCATCTGTCCATCCTAAAGTGCACTTCCTGTGAGAATGGGTGGTAGTGCATGTACACACACACACACACACACACACACACACACACACACACACACACCCCTCAGGGGAATCATGGGGATATAATGGAAAAAGCCAAGGGCTTTTTTCATGGTAACTCTTTTTTTTTAATTAATTTATTTTTTTATTGGTGTTTATTTTTGCATTGGTGTTTTACAGGCATGTGTGTCTGTGTGAGGGTGTCAGATCTCTAATTCCTGGAAGCTCTTTATGCTTTGGAGCTTTGCTGTTGGACCAGGTTTTGCTGGATGACAGATTTCACCGGTAGCAGGGGGTGAATTTTCAGTATTTTGATGGAGGAAAAAAAACTGGACCCTGGCTGTCTACTTTCAAGCCTTGTACAGTTGAAATCAAATCCTTTAATCCGAAGCCATCATCACAGAGGTATTTCATCGGTGCACTCGAAACATACATAGGGAACAAGCCCAAAGAACTCATTTCGAGCAAACCTTTTTTGAAAGGTGTCATTTAAATATGGAGATTTGAGCCAAAGTCCTGCAACTTTTGGTTTAATCTAGAGGCAGGGTCTTGCTACGAAGCTCTAGCTGGCCTGGTACTCACTAGGTGACCCTGGCTGGCCTCCAACTCAAAATGGTCCTCCTGCCTCAGCCTCTTGAGTGCTGGGATCACAGGCATAAGCCACCAGGCTGGCTCCAGCTGAGTTCCTTGCTCATGTTCTGTGCTACACTATGGGACAGGGAACCCTGCCCTCCCTGAAGCTCACCGGCAGAACCACCCCCACAGGTACTAATGGACTGTCCACTGTATACCAGGCCCTGTGCCAAGGCCTTTCTGAGATCATGTCTGTGTATAACGATGTTGATACCATTAGACTGTCATCCTCATTTTTTAGCTGGAGAATTTGAGGGGGGGGGAGGCGGACTGGCTAGTGGCCTGACTCACTGCGGGTCTGTGTAGGGTCAGGACTGAGTGACATTTGCTAAGGCCCCTGAGAGGCCCTGGGAAAGGTGGAGCTCTCCCGGCTGAGGTAGAAAGGCGTCCATACCTCCATGAGGGTTCTGGGGCTGGTTTCTGGGCTAAATTCTCTTCAGGTTGTGTGCGTGTGAACCGCGGGGTTTGGGACCCAAAGTGCCCTGCTACTCCACTACTGAGCTGTGCCCCCAGCCCAGGACATTTGTCTGTTGAAAGCTCCTAGGTGGGTAAAGTAGTTCCACTTTGGAAAAATGCAATGCCTGGGGAATGTATGTCCTGAGGCTAGGAGACCCGCCTGCCTCAGAGCTGGTCTGTTATCAGTTCTCTGGCTTTCTTCTATCCCTTCCAGCTTTGCCCTTCTTCAGCCCAGCCTTCAGAGCAAGCTCCTTTTCCCAAGCTAATGACGTGAGCACAGGACAGGGAACCACAGCGGCAGGTGGGAAGTTCATCCCCTCAGTGTTAGGTATGGCAGACTCAACTGCAGAACCACACAGCCCAAGTGACTGACGGTTGATCCCTTCTGCCGTTCTGCTCAGGCCCACAATCCTCTCTTGCTGAGGCTCACAGGAGGCCTAGTGAGTAGTAGTGGAAGGAGCAAGTCCAGTGCCCGCCCCTACCCCATGCTCTAATAACTGTGTACATGACTAAGCAGTAGACATATGCTTTGGGGCAGAGTGGCCAGACTCATCTCTGGAAGCCCTAAAGGCAGAGATGAGTGCCCACTTCCCTTCAGGAATCATTGGAGCATTCTGTGAGCTCCGTTTGAGCAATCCTCCCCCGGGCATCCATGGCGGGAGCTTCTGGTATCAGACGTGTAGCTTTGATCAGTCGTGGGTGGCCTCTCCCCATCTGTGGAGTGACTTCTGCCTGCCAGTGTCTCCCGGGTACTATCGTCAGGACCACACAGGTTCTTAATGCCTCTCTTTCTCCCACAGACCTCGGCCGACCCTGATGGAAGGAAGAGGGGGCAGGGCCCAGTAGGACACGTCTGTTGTTGCTGCTTTCCAGGCTGTGTGAACTGCAGGGCTGTCAGAAAACAATCTTAACCTGTTTCCTGGAGCATCTGATTACGGGACTGGAGCTCCGAGGTCAGGAACAACGTAAATGGCTCGACTCCCTGTGGGCATCCGCTTCATCATCGCCTTCTCCAGGGATCAGTGGTAAGCTCTGGTGGTGGGCTGCCCTCTAGAGTGGTGATGTGTGGGGCAGAGTGACAGGGGGCACTGGGTGGCTTTTCCACCCATATTTCATTAGGGAGCGTGGGTGGCCGGCTTTCTCATAGCTGTTACGTGGTGGCTGCTGTTACCTGGAGCCCTCAAGAGTCCTGTGTTTTGGTGGTGACATCGCAGACAGCATTTGGACTCCTCATCTGTCAGGAAGGAAAAACTTACCTTTTCTCATTTCACTTCATTTTTATGGTGCTTGTGAGGGCTAAACAAGCCCCCTGGCGCTGAGCCGAGTCCTCAGCCCTGCTGTCCCCTCCATGTTGAGTGCCTGGGCACACTAGCAAGTTAAACTGTCCAGACAGGTGAAGGAGAGAAAAGGGTTTTCATTGCATGTTCACGGAGGTTCCCAGAGAAACATGCGTCCCACGGTGTATTTAGAACCTGGGGCTTATTGTCGTCTTTAATAGGAGACGTGGGAACGAGCACTTAGCAGGGAGACACATGGCCTTTTGGAAAGGAAAGAAAGTCCTCAAGAGCGCAGGCGGCAGGAGCCGGTAGTGCCTATTATGGGCGGAGGCGGCTCCTCGCCTTTCCGGTTGCTTCTGCGGAGATGGTGTGTGGCGACTGAGTTTTTCTGAGGTCTTTCTCGGGAAGCTCTGCTCCCCCTCTGCTCAGCATGGCAGTCGTCTACACAGGTTCGTTCTAGCCCACTCACCTGCTTCCATTGGGCTCTTCCGAAAGGTCTCAGGGTGGGTTTGGGACCATCTGCAGATGGCTTCCCTCCACAGCTCTCCCTCGAGGCCTGCTGAGACTCTAGCCACAACCCTTGACACACTTTCATTGGGAGACTAGTTAGCTTGGTTTGTAAATCCGTGATGCGTTCTTGTGTATACAGATTGCTACTGTTTACTGTTTGCCTCGTCTGCTCCTCCTGCTTTATGTAGGTGTGTGTGGCAGGCATTGTACGGTTCTCATTTTTAAATATTTCTATGCAGATTTTGCCTTTTGCTGGGCATGTAGCTCAATGGTAGAATGCTTGCAAGCCCGAGGCCCTGTGATCAGTGTCCATGTTAAAATGCCATGTCCAGTGTCCAGTGAGACCTTTGACAGTTCCTCTGCCATCCAGGATCTGACACAGAGCCACACACTGCATTTTGCCATCTCGGGGGTTTTGTGTCCTTTAGTCTAAAAAAAAAATGTCCCTTGGCGCTGTCTGTCTTTTATGACCTTGAGTCACTGAAAGGTTCAAGCACATGTTTTATAGATTGTCTCCCATTTTGGATATGCAGATGTTTGTTCGGCCAGAAAGTCAGACAGTGCCCTTTTTGGCAGGCGGGGCTGGGGAGGGGGAGGGGTTAGAGGTCCCGTGGGGAGAGCAGGGACTAGGCATGTGGAGGTGAAATGAGAAGGGACCCCAGAGGTCCAGAACCGGTTTGCGCACCTGGCTCCTGGTTTCCTTCTCTGTGTGACTCTTCCCACCAATGGGAGCCAGAGCCTCAGAGACACTCATGTCTCAACTGGCAGGAACAGCAGAAGATGGGCAGGTATGCCATGTGATGCCGGGAAACAAAGCCATGAGTACCACCAAGGGACTGCTGCTTGCCGACAAGGTCTAGAAAAACTTGAAACTTCAAATAATTGATCCTAGGAGTAGATGGTGGCCCGCTGCCTGAGAAAAGCATCTGATGTACCTCACAAATGTCACTGGAGCAGGACCATGCTTCCCCCCCGCCCCCCAGGAGGCCAGCCTCTGGGATCAGAGGCCTGGTAGCTGGGACCTAAGACCATCTCCATCATCTCATAGCATACTCCTACAAAATTCCTATCTCTACTTAGTGTGGGGAAAGGTTCTGTTGCCAAGGCAGGCGGTGACTTAATAGGTGACCAGTGTCAATCTTGGTGGCATCCGTCTCCCAATCAAGGCTCTGACAAAGTCATGAACTTCCTTCTGTATCTGGCTGCCTGGTTTCTGAGTTCAGAAAGGGTTGGGATTTGTCTCTAAACCAGCCACGCTGACGAGTACTTCCTCTCAAAAGCACTTGTTGAGTTCCTAGGTGACCGAGGCAGGCGACGCTGAACCAAGACCAGACGATACCACAGTGGCTTGCCACTGCTTCCCTGAAGGATGTGACACTCAAGGGCACTGTATTAGTTACTTGTCCCATCTCTGTGACCTGAAAGAAGGCAACTTAAGGGAGGAAGGGCTTATTGTGCGCGTTGGAAGGTAGAGTCCCTCGTGGTAGGAAAGGTGTAGGGAGGGAAGCTGCTCTCAGCTGCCATGCCGGAAGCACGAGGCTGCTTTGCTCTGATCTCAGTGGTGCAGGAAGTAGGGCCAGTCTGTAAGCCTCAAGGCCCACTCCCCAGACATGTACTTCTAAGTAGGCCCCTCCCACAAAAGGTTTGACGACCTTCCGATGCAGCACCACCAGCTAGTAACGAAATGTTCGACACAGGAGCCGTACAGGCTTATCTGATGGGCAGTCAAGGATAGCAATGGACGCAATCCAACACAAAATCATAAATTGTCTTACAACGTGAGGGGTTTTGTGTGTGTGTGTGTGTGTGTGTGTGTGTGTGTGTGTGTGTATAAGAGAAAGAGATTGTTTTTGGTTATTGTTGTAACTTGAGTGTTACATTACAGTGTAACAAATAGTTGGGCATGTCTGAACCATACAGATACCCCTGAGGAGAGTCTGGGGGTGCATCCTGGCCCTGAGCTGGCATTGATGAGATGTGCATTTTTTTTTTTTTTTTGCTAGAAACTCAGGGTTAACCCAGGCTCTATTCTTGAGGTGACATGTACCGTTCGTCATAACTGTATAAGCAGAGCATTGGAGAGAAAACGCTGAGACCGTTGGTTTCTCTTCACTTACTCCATCTTCCCACGTCCACCTGTAGCATCACATAAACCCAAAGGTGTGCTCCTCCCCGGAAACCAAATACCGTGAACCCGGGTCTCAAAAGACAAAAGCAAGCCCCTCCCAGTTCGGCAGGCTGAGGGTCCAAACTCGAAGTGCGGCAGGGTCATGGCCGTCTGACAGGCCCGGGGACAGCTTCCCTTCACCCTAGTTCTCACTGTGACACTGCCAGCGACCAGCTAGCTGCATTACATCGGTCTCTGTCTCTGCTGCCATACTCCCTCCTCGGTATCTCTGTGTGGTTTTTGCTTTTTTTGAGACAGAGTCTCTCTAAGTAGCCCAGGCTGGCCTCAAACTCCCGGAGATCCACCTGCCTCTGTCTCTTGAGTTCTGGGATTAAAGGCATGCGCCACCACTCCCAACATCTTTTCTTAGGAGGACACCAGTCCCTCAGTTTAGGGCCACGCTAACCTGGCTAGACCTCGTATTAACTCATGACATCAGGACACTATTTCTGAATAAACCAATGCTCAGAACCCCTGCTCCTGTCCGTCCAAAATGGGTCAGCTTTGTGAATGGTGAAGAGGATGGCGATAGAGCTGCCACATGGAGCAAGGGCTCCTGAGGAATCCTGAGGGACCTCAGTCACATTGACCGGAATTGCAATTCCATGAAAGCACACCGGATCCTCCTCTCCCAGAGGCCAAGCGGGGTGGGGTGGCCACTGGCTGAGGAGCAGCTGTCACCTGCAGACCCCCCTGGAAAGTGAAAGACAGTCTACAGCCACGACCTCTCTCACACCCCAAATCCATCCTCTAGGAAGCCGAGGCCAAAGATAGAAGGGTGACTTTGGAAATGGAGGAAGGAGGCTGGGCCCAGCACCAGCTACTTGTAGATAAGGGCTTCCTTTTCTGCCTCCGGGGAAATCCTGCCTGCTCTTCATTGACCTTTGACTCCAACCTACAGGAGGTGGCTTGCGAGCCCCACTTCCATGAGGCTCTCTCTTTCTGAAGGGTCCATTTATGGCTTCACCAGCTCGAGTGAGGGGCTTGTCCCGAAGAGCTTCACACCTTCTTCCCTGAGCCACCTGAATTAGGGCCTGGTGGAAAGTGGGGCCCAAGGCTACTACCACCTCATCCCCCTGTCTCCTTGACTGAAACCTAGTGAGACTGAGGAGGAATGTAGTATGTCAGGACCCAGCCCTCCTCATCACAATAGGAGAGTTTCAATTCCGGTGGTGGAGTAGACAGACAGAGCCCGAGGCCACTGAGTCATCCCTCTTAAAGCCTTAGCCAGGCAGCCCTGAGCAGTGGCCCCTGGAAGCTATCCCAGGCTCCTGAGTCAAACGGAGGGGCTCTGGAGGGAAACCCATGCCCAGGCTGCCCTGCCCTGGGCACTGAAGAAAGTATCTGGAGAGGAGCTAGAGTCTGGCTGCGAGCTAGAAATGGGGTTGGCAGAGGTCAGTGGCTGACTTCTCATAAGCAGCCTCAGGCTCAGGGGATGGGCCCGTGTAGCAGCTTTGGCCAAAGAATGGCAAGAACCTTCTGTTCTGCCCCAGGGAGGCACTCAGAGGCCACAGAGACACAGCATTGTCCCCTGCGGGGACAAGCCCAGCTCTGTCTCCTGAGTGCTGGGAAGAACTCTGTTTGTGTTTCATAGGTTTGCTTTCTTCTGGTCACCTTGTGGGCTTGGAGGGAGTGTCCTGCAGACTTTCCACTCAGGCTTCCCCCGGGAGAGAAGAGCTCAGACAGTTAGTTCCCTATCCCGAAGCCAGTTTCTACATGTGGATCAGGCTCGGTCACACAGAACCACCACCCTGCTTTCTCCACCTCAAATGGGGTCTTGGTTAAGTCTGGAAATGTTTATTTCGGCCTCTCACTTAAGGAAACATGTTTATTCATGTTGTTTCTGTGTATATGGGTGTGGATGTGCACCTGTCATGATGAATTATGGAAGGTATAGCTTGCAGGAATGGATTCCCTCCTTCCAGTCTGTAGGTTCGGGGGTTCGAGGTCAGGTGCTCAGGCTTGGTGGCAAGCAGGTTCGGTCACTGAACCACTTCCCCTTGCAGGTCTCTTCCCTCAGGCTGGCCAAGGCTCTAGCCTTTCCCTTCTTCAGGCACGAGCATCCCAGGGAGAGTTTCACTTCTTGGGGTTCATGGTTTCTGTAGTGAGCACATACCCCAGTTACGGGGGAGGAATAATCACTCTTGATTCAGACTTGGTATAACACTCATTTATTCACACAGTAAGATTACAAGCAATATTCATCCTGTCTTCCAAATGGAAGCAGGAGTACCTCTCCGGGTGTACAGGTCCGGACTCGCCACGTCTGTTCCTCTGGATCTTGGGTCAGCCTTCCTCGGGTCAGCCACGTCTGCACTGGGGACAGGATCTCACGTCTCTGGCAGAGGAGAGTCGTCTCGCGCGAGGGCCTGACGAGCTCTGTTGGTCGGGTCTGAGGCTTCATCTTTTATATTCTTTCCTGGCTAGGTTTCTAGTCTTATCCCTACTTCCACACATAGCTTATAGCTTATCACTACTCCATTTGTGGTTTTACTTACATCATTCTATTGCTTATCACTCCTGACCAGGGTTGTTCACCCTAGGCCTTACATGTGTTCCTTACAGTTTCAAAAGTCTCGTAGTCAGAGACGGGGAGACACGCGTCTCTTGAGCATGGCCTTATTCTTGTCAGGCTAACTGGCTCCGTGGGCTGTATAACAAAAGGCAAATGCAAGAAAGGGTTTCTCTGGGTTCAGAGAGTCCCTCAAGCAAAGGAACTGAAGAGAGACAACACCTGTAGGAGCCACCATTTATTACGTGTCATTAGAAGTGGAGGCCACGTGTGGGATAGAACCCTCAACCCATGGGGTCTGACACTATCAACGGGTAGACTGGTGACAAACATGTCTTGAATCATAGAACCCACCCCCCCCACCCCACCCCCCGCGGTGGAATTCACTAGAGAACTATTTGTTGTTGGGACAGTGTCTCAGTGGGGGATGGGGCAGAAGACGTTGGCTTCCCCCAGCTCCTGCTCTTGCGTTGGCTTCAGTGGTCTCCGTGTGGACAATCAGGAATAGCAGTGTCTTTAATGTCCTGATACTGTCATGAGACTGTAAAGTGGGGTCGGTGTGTGACGGCGCAGTCCGACACCTCTCTCATGCCCTGTATCCGATATGCGTTCCAGGTACCGGGCCTTCATTTTCGTGCTGACATTCCTGCTTTACGCCAGCTTCCACTTATCCCGAAAGCCTATCAGCATAGTGAAGGTAAGAGATCTTCGAGCTGGGGGCTATCTATCCTGTAGTCTGCCTGAAGACCAGAGACTCCAGCGGCAGCGGGAGGGCGGGAGAATGGGGGCGGGGAGACTGCTGGAGACAGATTATTCTAGCATCTGACTTTTAGGGTCTTTTGTCATGTTTTATTTTCCTTTTTCAGAGACTCAAAGCTTCACCTTATTTCATGCTTTATTCCCTCAGAGGCACATCTCCATCAGACTACAGTTCCAGAATTCCCAAACTTAATTAGATATTTATGTGGTCCGGGTTTTCTTTCCTGGTGAATCCTGTCTTAAACGTTTCCCCCAAGTGACTCCAACTCTTGGTGCCATTTGACCCCTTGCCTGGTTCTGGGGCAGCCTGGGCAGGAGAGCAGGGGAAGGGCTGGGGACAGGTGTCCCACTGGACACCAAGTCCTCTGTATTAACGTGAGAACTAGGAGGGAAGCGGATATGTTTTCTCACCCCACCTTAATTGTGGGCTAGTTTCAGGAGTGATTGGCTTTTGACTACTGTAGAGGAAATAAAGATGCTACCCTGTGCCAAGATCAGCCTATTTATGGCGCAGTTACCCACTTGCCTTCCATCTGCCAGTAGGGACCTGGTTCAGGACTCTGATGCCGTGACCTCCCCAGCTGAGCAGGGCTAGCTGCCCTCGAAGGGCTCCCAGCATTGGAGACAAGGTAGGGGCTGAAGGTTCTGAAGCTTTTCCTTGGCTCCTGGTAGTCAGGAGTTTGCCATGGAAACAAAACACTTAGAAATCTTTAAGAAAGGGTGGTGGTGCATGCCTTTGCTCTCAGCACTCAGAAGCAGAGGCAGGTGGATCTCTGTGAGTCTGAGGCCAGTCTGGTTTACAGGGTGAGTTCCAGGACAACCAGGACTGTTACACAGAGAAACTCTGTCTGGGAAGGAGAGAGAGAGAGAGAGAGAGAGAGAGAGAGAGAGAGAGAGAGAGAGAGAGAGAAAAGAAAGAGAGAGAGAGAGAGAGAGAGAGAGAGAGAGAGAGAGAGAGAGAGAAAGAAAGAAAGAAAGAAAGAAAGAAAGAAAGAAAGAAAGAAAGAAAGAAAGAAAGCCGGGCGATGGTGGTACATGCCTTTAATCCCAGCACTTGGGAGGCAGACCCAGGCAGATCTCTGAGTTCGAGGCCAGCCTGGGCTACAGAGTGAGCTCCAGGAAAGACACCAAAACTACACAGAGAAACCCTGTCTTGAAAAAAAAAAAAGAAAGAAAGAAAGAAAGAAAGAAAGAAAGAAAGAAAGAAAGAAAGAAAGAAAGAAAGAAAAGGAAGGAAGGAAGGAAGGAAGGAAGGAAGGAAGGAAGGAAGGAAGGAAGGAAGGAAGGAAGGAAGGAAGGAAGAAAGAGAAGAAAGGTTTCAAAGAGACCTAAGAGTAGGAAAGTAGTCAGTAAGTGGCATTAAAAGCTCCTGGTGACATGTGACAAGGGCTAGCCAGTGACCAGCCCTGGAAATTTGAATGCTGTCTCTGTGACTCTTCCTGCTTAGAGAAATTCACACGTGACTCCAGACAGAGGCACATCACAGAAGGCAAGGGCAGGCCACCCCCTGCAGGGGCCTGAGTGAGCACCTAAGACCTGGGATGAAGCACAGTTAGTCAGGGAGCCTTGCTGGGGCTTCCGGGACTGAGCTGGAAGGGTTGGGCCTGCATGGCGGGGGAGGGACAACTTCCTGTACCGGGTAGAAGGTGGAGTGTCACCATGGAGTCACTTGCCTGTGGGATAGGTATGGTGAGTGAGGTGGGGGCTAGCCACCAGAGGGTCTCTGGGGCATGACCTGACCCTTGAACTCAAAGCATCAGGGTTTTGCCCGGAAGTGGTGTGAGCGTAGTCCAAGGTCACACTCTCCTTGCTTAGGTATGCAAAAGTCACCCTGGGTTGAGGAGGTGTCTTGGATTGAACCAGACTTCCATAACCAATGGTCTATTGGGTTTGCTGTCTCATACAGACCTCACAGCAGCCCTGGGGGTGTCATCGGGAGTAAGTGAGCTCATGTTAGTGTCTTCTACATTAGTCCTCTGGCTCCAGGGTCTCGTCTCTATTATTTTTATAAGATTTGTTTACTTTTTTTTTTTTTTTTTTTTTTTGGTTTTTTTCGAGACAGGGTTTCTCTGTGTAGCTTTGTGCCTTTTCCTGGAACTCACTTGGTAGCCCAGGCTGGCCTCGAACTCACAGAGATCCACCTGGCTCTGCCTCCCAAGTGCTGGGATTAAAGGCGTGCGCCACCACCGCCCGGCAAGATTTGTTTACTTTTATTTATGTGTTTGAGTGTTTTGCCTGCATGTATGTATGCGCATTGTATGCATGCCTGGTGCCCTCAGAGTTCAGAAGAGAGTGTCAGATACCCCCAAACTGGAATTATGAACAATTGTGAGCCACCATGTGGGTGTTGGGAACCAAGCCAGGGTTCTATTCAAGAACAGCCTGTGCTCTTAAATGCTGAGCTGTCACTCCAGCCCCAGGTCTCTGCTCTTGACAGTGCTGGCCCGGAGTCTCCAAGACAGCTAATTCCTTGCACGCAGTCAGCATCTTGTAGGGTTCCCTGTAACGCCCAGACTTGCCAGTGCGTCTGGGTGTGGATTAGCCCTAGGCTGAGACCCACAGGCTGCTTTGCCTCCCGATACAGGCAAGACTGTCTCCACATATGATTTAGACTCCACAGAGCCTTGGCAAGCATGCACCCGCTTCAGCTCCGGCTGTAAATGACACAAATGGCACCAGGGACAGGGAATGATCCTACCAGGGACCCCATGAGTCACTATCTGCAGTCTGTATTTCCCAGAAGGTTATAAACAAAGCTGGAATACATTTGCTTACTGGACATGGACCCCGAGGCTGAGAATGAGTGGTGATTTGCCAGTGATTATGACTCATTTGTCAAGTGATGCTGGGTCAATCAGGGTTACACTTGCCCTGAATCATCACTGATTACTTTTATTTTTCTCTGATTTAAAAAAAAAATGTACCCTTTAAAAACACAATGATAAACCCAGGGCTGGGAGGACAATGTTGTCCCTTCCCATGATCCTCCACCTGCAGCCAGACATCTTTATTTGAGGCAGATGTCTTCCCTGGCTGGTAGACAGATGGGGTCCTTGTCCCCTTGGAGGAGAACTTTGGGGGACTCTCCTCCAGGCTGAGCCAGAGCAGAACCTGTAAATAGATGGTTTCTCAGAGAATTATTTTTGCAGGGTCTCTGGAGTGCGTGTAGACATCCCTCTTTGCGCACAGAATTGAAAATGGTAAAGACCCAGGGCACACAGAAAAGCACAGTTGAACGAGTCAGAGCTGTCAAGGAAAGCTGTTTTCTGAAAAGTTCCAGTGCTTCCTGTGGTCACGGGGAAAACCTCGGCAGAGATTTCCTTTATACACAAGGTCTCAGGATGTGCCCCGTACTGGCCTGGAACTCAAGTAGAGCACACTGGCCTCTAATTCACAGAGATCTGCCTGCCTCTGCCTCCCAAGTGCTGGGGTTAGAGGCGTGTGCTGTCAAACCCAGCCAATTCTTTAATTGAATAAAGTTTATATGAAAAGATGCTGCTTAAGAATTAATCACCAAAAGCTGGGCGTGGTGGTGGTGCACTCTTTTAATCCCAGCACTCTAAGTTGGAAGTCAGCCTGGTCTACATAGTGAGTTCGAGGACAGCCAGAGCCACATAGTGAGACCCTGTTTCTACAAAAACAAACAAATAAAAAAAGAATCACCAGGGAAAGTGTAAAAGATAACATTTTAATAAAATAAAAAAAAACATTTTGAAGTACTATAATCAAAGTATTAGACTGAGAACAGGCAAAACTCTGGATAGAATAGGCATGGGGAGGGTGCAGCTCAGTTTTTAGCACTTCAACTGCTGCCTGGAATGGGTAATCTTGTCAACTTGATGGCTGAGTGATACCCAGGAGATGGGAGGATCTCAACAGATCACACAAGCTCTAGCCTGTCCCCAGATTAACCGCTGCTGGATTCAGATTTGAATAGACAATTGGGAGGTGGACGAATCCTGAAGGAAGGTCTAGCTAGAGGAAATGGATCATCTGGGGGTGGGTCTTAGAAGGGCGTATCTTGCTTTTGTTTTTTTTTTTTTTGAGGCAGGGTTTTACTATGGAACCCAGGCTGGCCTTGGAAACACACCAACCCTGCCTCCGACTTCTGAGTCCTGCATCACAGCCTGGCCCACCACACCCAGCCAGTGTAAATGTCCCCATTGCAGTGTTGTTTATACTGACCCAAAGGGAAAACGAAGTGCGTGAGCACATTCAGTAGGTGAAAGTCTGAGACAATGACGAGTAAATGAAATAGGTGACTGCCTACGGGAACTGTCAAAGTTGAGCTGGCGACACAGAGGTTCCCAAGGAGCATTTTGAGTAAAAAGTTAAGAAGTTAGGGCACCTATAGCTGGGATCCACTGTCCTTTTTTTTTTTTTACTTTTTTTTTGTTTTTTTTGTTTTTCGAGACAGGGTTTCTCTGTGTAGCTTTGCGCCTTTCCTGGAACTCACTTGGTAGCCCAGGCTGGCCTCGAACTCACGGAGATCCGCCTGTCTCTGCCTCCCGAGTGCTGGGATTAAAGGCGTGCGCCACCACCGCCCGGCCCTTTTTTTTACTTTTTAAGTTACATTTATTTATTTTATGTGTGGGGAGGGTGCATTGGGAGGTCAAAAGGTGTCCTGTGGGAGTTGGGTCTCTCCTTCTACCATGGTCCTGGGGATTGAACTCAGGTGGCCAGGCTTGGTAGCAAGCACCCTTGTCTGCTGAGCTCTTACACCAGCCCTGACACACTCTTTTGACTGATCCGTTCTTGTGTGTGTGTGTGTGTGTGTGTGAGAAGAGTATGTGAGCATACATGTGTGTGCATACATGTCTGTGTGTATGCAGATGCACATGTCTATACATGCATATGGAGGCCAGAGATCAATTCCAGGTGTCATTCATTAATCCTTTTCTACCTGGTTGTTTTGAGTCAGAGTCTCACTGGCCTAGAACTCACCAAGCAGGCTCATCTGGCTAGCCCTCTCTACTTAGAGATCTGCCTGTCTCTGCCTCCCCAATGCAGGATTAAAAGCACTCACTGCCGTACCCATCCCCACCCCCACCATGGGTTCCAGAGCTTTAACTCAGGTCCTCAAGTTTTCGAGGTGAACACTTTAACTGACAAGGCTAATCTCCTAGATCAGGTCTTATTAACCAGCTGCTGTAACAGGCTGGTAGATTTTCTGTGGAGCTTGTTGGAAGAGAATCCTGAAAATTTTTGCAAAGGACACTGCTTTGACATAAACTATGATTCTCAATGGACACATCCCCTCCCCAAAATGCTTCTTTGACAATCATCCCATGGGAGCCTACTGTGAGAATTCACTGCAGCCCAGTGTGAGAATTTGCTGGACTTGGCTTAATTATGCATATGTGTCCTTGTCCCCGCCTCCACCCCACCCCCACCCCCCACACCTCTCCACCCCCCACCTCTGCCACCCAACGCTAGGTTTTCAGACCAACGTCATTGAAATGTTAAAATAGAGCAATGTTACTGAAAACTAATGTGCTTACTTAGAGAGTCCTTCATCCTTTGGAAGCAGCCTCCCAGCAGGGCTACAGGAGGGGCAAAGATGACATTTCTAACATGAAAGGCTGGGGAGGAGATGTGAGAATATGGTGTCCAGTGAGAGGAGATGAATATGGTGTCCAGTGAGACGAGAGGTTAGCTGCAGGAGCTGTGCCCAAGCATCGTGGAGTCAGTCCCCAGGCGCTGGCCCCAGGGGAAGGCTAGGACCTGGGCGGTGCTCTGTGTGTGAAGTCCATCCTTCAGCCACCCTGTGACTCCAGTTGTTGTCATGATGGCTTCAGAGCTGATGGCCAGGGAGTGTACTGAGGTCAGTCAGTTACAAGCAGCCACCAGTAGTCCATGGTTCGAGTCCATGCCTTTCTGTGACCCTAACTAACCGGGATGCTAGGTGCCACTCCTGGTAGATAGTTAAGACCTGAAAACCTTGCCTGTGGCTTATGGAAGATTTTGGATCATTCTAACCTGTTCTGATTTCCTTGGATAATGTTCCCCAGGCAGGTTAAGTCACAGAATTCTATTCTGAGTATGGCCTGTAGAATCCATATTCCTTACTTTCGTGGAGGCTAACATGCTCGCTTAGTCCTGCAGATGATCCTCCTGGCCTGTGACTGTCCGCAGTGAGCAGCAACAGAGAAGCCCCCTTGGGTGTGGTGTCCTTGAGAAAGAATGTCGTAAGGAAGGCAGAAATTCTCACCTATTAAGTAGCCAGGAAACTGAGGTCTTAGTGGATCCTGAGCCACCGCCAACACCCCACCCACCACCCACCACCCACCCCTGACACACACACACACACACACACACACATATTTAGCAGCCCTGGCAGGGACAGCCAGGGGCCTGAGTGGGGAAGGGCCGAGTGTCCGTGTTCTATCCAGCATGACAGAGAAGCCAGAGCCTCTATGGTACATCCGTGCTGTCAGTGGAAGCTTGTGAGAAGATAATCAGTTTATAAAGTGGTGAGCTTTTGGGGTGACATTGATGTCAGAACAACACAGGGGTGTGCACAAAGCCAGTGATGTACAGATGCCACATCGATGTGCCATGCTGAGCAGCCAGGATGACCAAGGCAGCCTTTCAGACGACCTGCCCTCACAATAGCTACTCTGTCCTAATGGAGGTGGACAAGCTTGCCACGTGCATGGTGGCCTGGTGGCTTCTTGCATGATGCTATAGCAAGACCCGCTTTCTGTACCAGCCTCTGGGCCCCTATGACTTTCAGGATCCAGCTCAGGGAACTACCTCCAGGACACTGGAAGGATTCCTTGTCTCCTGAGGGGTATCCCCCTGCCCAGAAGGTCCTCCTTGCCACCTTCACCCGTAGCTGAGGGGCTGCTTCAGCTGAGCTCTGTGTGACACAGGACCTTTATTAAATCTAGTGCAGAAGACATGGATGTGAGAGTCAGTTCCCTGCTCCTCAGTTTCCCCAGGAGATAGTCCTGGCCTACTCCTGCTGGAAAAGTGACTTCCTTCTGGGGGTGGCCCCATCCCACACACTGTGTAGAAAGCCTGGTAGTCAGTATCATAATCTCAGTTCTCTAAGTGAGCAGCGGCCTCATGTGCAGATGGGGGAGACCAAGGCAGGACACTGTGTGACTTGTTCTCAGCAGTCTGTCCTCACACTTCCCAGCTGGGTGGGTCAATCTTGGTCACCTGCCTTGCTGATTTTATATATATGTATATAAAATGAATGATCTGTGCACAATAAAATGCATTCATCTTAAGCAGCTGGTTTGACCGGTCTTTGCCTGTACACCTGGGTACCCAGCACCTAAGTTAAGGTGGGGCTTTTCCAGCCCCCCTGTGCCAAGCCCTACCATCCCCTTCTAAGCAGCCATAAGATCGATCCTGCCGCAAGAGTGTCTCTCGCCCACACTTGAACTCGTGGAAATGAAATCACGCAGCCTGTGTTCCATTGGCTCTGTGTTTTGAATGCCATGTTTTGAGACTCAGCCCTGTTCTGGCAAACACCTAAAACTCTTTCTTTCATTCCTCTGCAGGATTCAGTTGTCAGCATCCAGCTCTTAACCCCTTCCTTCCCCAGGGACGGACCGTCAAGGATGCCTAGCATCTGGCCCTCAGTTTGGCGCTCTCTTGCCTGATGCTGTCCCCACTGTTAGGCCTTTAGAGACTGGTGGTGCTTGGGTTGGCTGTTTGGGCATGAACTGGAGTTACTGCAAAACGCTGCTGGAGCCTACTGTTGGCCGCAGGAACTCCTGTGGGCCTCAGACGCCTACCAGAGGCCTCCTTCTGCTCAAAAAGCCATTGTTCTGTGAGGAGGGAAGCCACTCTGTCTGGTTGAGACATCCCCAGTAACCTATTTCTACCCCGACCTCCCTGTCTGCTGTAGGGCGAGCTCCATAAGCAGTGTGCTGCAGGGGATGAGCCTGAGCCCAGATTCAGTGGCCGGAGCAGCAGTTCCAGGCATGGCCCCACCCACTGGCTCCTGGACAACGAGACCGACTGTGGCTGGGCCCCTTTTGGTGAGTTCAGATGCTCCATTGTTCAGGGATCTTGGCAGCCATCCATTGGGGTTCCTACAGCCTGGCTGGTCTCAGGACAGTGCTGCCATCCTCGAGTGTAAGTGTGTTTCGTTGACGACTGTCCCCTAGCAAACATGACTCGGCAGTCACCAGCTCTTCCATGCAGAGGGGCCACCCCCTAAGTAAGCATGTATGTGCTGGGGAGGTCTCTAGAAGATAGCCTGTAGTGTGTGCCTGTCACACTTGGAGGTTAGGGCTTGCCAAGCAAAATCTGATGAGGGGTGCCGCAGGCCAGTCGGGTGACCTTGAAATGCAAAGTCAAACCCACCACAGCCAGTGTGGTTTGCATCAAATCCGAAGGACATATTCAAGGGCAACTTGAAAAAGAAGTGGCTTTATTTTCTTTCCCAAGAAGCTGGCCTGTGGTTGGGCTACCATGCGTCTTTGGAATTAGAGTGCCTCCCTTTCGAAGGAACTTGCAGAATATAGGTTTTGTATTTTATAGCTCAACTGTAGGACATATTGAATAATTCTGAGCCCTTCTGTTGATTCTCAAACCCACACAGATAAGAACAACTACCAGCAGCTACTTGGAGCCCTGGATTACTCCTTCCTGTGCGCCTATGCCATTGGGATGTACCTGAGGTAGGGGCGTCCATGCTCTGACCCTTTCCAGTCCTCTGGGCCCTGCAGTACAGAAAATATTCTTTCCTGTCATTGGATGGACCTAGGAGGTAGTAGATGTCCCCAGGGTTAGAGAGCAAGTAAGTGGCTGGTTAAAAACTAGTTGATGTTGTCATCCCCACCATATTTTAAAATGACATTGCTGAAGAGTGAGAGAGATCGCTTGGTGGTAGGGTGTTTGCCTAGCATACGCAGCATGTAAGGGAGCCTGGGTTCAAGCCCCAGAATTGGAGAGAAGTTAAGGAAAAGCATCATAGAGACTAACAGCCTTCATCCCAAGAGACTTTGTTTAGACCCCGTGGAGCCTGGGAGTCTCGGGGAATCTCTGTAAGCGTTTAACTGCTTCTCTGAGAACCTCCTAACATGTGGAATCAAGACCCAGGGCCCTTCCCAGTCCAGGGACCCTGTGGTGTGTGACATACAGACAAGCAATTCCTGCCAATGGTATATACAACCCCCTTATCAGATGCAAATGCCACCTGATGATGCTCAGCTTGTGTGTACAAGAGAAGGATGCCCAAGTGCCAGGGTATGAGGTATGCCTGGCCAAAGAGCCATAAGGTGTGGGCCTAGTCTCCACCAGCCTGCCAGTCACACACCCTCCTGAGGGCAAATGCTCCTGGTCTGTCTGACTGCATGCAATGTAGAGGGTTTTCCTCAGTTACTAGGAAGTGGTACTTAAACTTGGCTCTCGGCCGGGGTCAATTTTATCCCCTAGCGAACACAGCGGTGCCTGGAAACATCTGCAGCTGTCACAGCTAAGAGAGGGAAATCTATCATCATCTAGTGGGCAGAGATGAGAGGTTCTGCTAAACACCCCAGGACGCAGCACAGTCATCACTCCAAAGATGTCTGGCCCAAGAAACCCAGCTTAGTAAATAAAGTGGGTTTCTCGTTGCGTCTTTCCCGGCAAAGGTAGTTTCTCATGTGGCTCATCATTGAGTTTATTGAAATGGGGTTCTGTGGGACATGAAGTCCATTCCGAAATCTCAGAAGGGAGGCAAGGGCACCTGCCACTTTACAGATGGGCTTTGTGCCGTGACAAGAAGGCATGACGGCCCTCAGACCATTGTGCAGTTACCACTGAGGTCTTGACGGTAGATGTCATGTGACCCTGTAGAGGACATGAAAACACGGGAGATGGGTGCACCCAGGTCTTGCCTGGCAGGATCAGCAGGTGCAGCGTGGGTGGGAGTCCTTTGTGAATCAGATATGGGGTGTTGTCCATTCCATCAGAATTGTCCCTTAGATCTCATAAACAGAGAGGAGGTGCCTGGTGGCACCAGGGGGCCATACAAGAGGACGCCTCTCAGTGGCAGCCAGTGGCAGACGCTCTGGGGAGCCCATATGATTCATCCCCTTTGCCTAGGCAGGTTAGCAGCCCCTGAGAGGTCCCCTAATCCCTGGAGTGAGCAAGGCGGAGCAGATAAGCCTTAGCTCTAGAATGCTCTCCAGTCTCTGTGATTAAGTTCTGCTCCCCAGGGTGTTGTCAATGTGCGTCACTCCTGTTTTCGTGTTCAAAGGTCATTTGCATGGTTCTAGATAGATTTTTTTTTTCCTGTTTGATGAGCACAGAAGGGAAAGCTTGCTGGCAGACAGGCTCTGGAGATGATGCGGGAACAATGGCGCTTGCTCCAGGGTGCTGCCCTCAGGCAGGCAGGCAGGCAGGCAGGCAGGTGTCTGCCCACGTTCCCTGCTTGTTGGAGTCCTGGAGTGGTTATGTGGAAGGGAATGTGACTTGTGGATTTTCTAGAGTTTCTAAAGGTGTGTGTGTGTGTGTGTGTGTGTGTGTGTGTGTGTGTGTGTGTGTGTGTGTGTGTGTGTGTGTGTAGGTATCCATGGAGGCCAGAAGAGGGCATCGGATCCCCTGGAGCTAGAGTTACAGGCAGTTAATTGTAAGCTTCCTGACATGGGTGCTGGGAACCAACTCTCAGGTCCTCTAGAAGGACACAGTGCCCTTAACCAGTGAGCCATCTCTCCAGCTCCTGTGGAGTTTTGAAAGATCACGTGGGGTCTTTTGTATCTGCTGAAATCACGTGTGTCCTCGGTAGTGTTGGTAGAGGGTGGTGTCATGTGATAGCAGCCTGTCCTGTATCTGCCCTGTTACAAAGCTGGAGCCCTGTCGTGCCCATCACCACCACAGTGTCACAGCCGACCTAACACCTGGATGTAGCTCACTTTCACCTCAGACAGCCCAGGAAGGTAAGACTCCAGATAAGTCAGTTCCCTGAGCCTCACTGATGCTGTTAGCACTCAGGCCCCGCCCCTCTTGATGGGCCTTAGACACCAAATAAGACAGTCAGGCAGCAGTGGCTGTGGCAGGAAGTGGTTGGCCAGGCCAGGCAGGGGAGTGTGGTCCTAGCTGACCCACCCAACGGGTGTGTTCACACAGGTTTCTTGTTTACCGCTCATGGAATGGGCCGCTTGCTTAGGGTCACCGTGGTCCTCTTTCCAAGTCATCTTCCGCAGCTTAATGATGGACACTTTAAATGGCTCTGTACCCTGGCTGTGTGTTTGGGATATAAAAGGCTTAAGGAGCAGGGCAAGTCCTGCTTTGGTAGGCAGTTGTGGTGTGAGTCACGGTGTGTGTTTTATTGTTTGGCAGTTGGTGATTTTTATGAGAGAAATGAGTCTAAAAGTTCCCATGGGAGTGAGTGAGCTCCACAGAGAAACATCCCTGTCTGGTCTCCCTGGAAATGGTGGGGCTCAGAGGTCTAGAGGCACAGAGAATGGCACAGGACATCCGGGAGGGAGACGTGGTCATAGCTGTTGGCAGTGTGCTGGGCTGTTTCCTCATGCTGGTCTCTTTCCTTGTTCCTTCAGTGGCATAATAGGGGAACGCCTGCCGATTAGGTATTACCTGACATTTGGGATGCTGGCCAGTGGCGCCTTCACAGCCCTGTTCGGCGTGGGCTATTTCTATAACATCCACAGCTTGGGATTCTACGTGATGACCCAGGTAAGGGCCTGATCCCACACACTCACTGTGAGGAACAGGATGGTGTGTATGTTCAGGTCCCAAAGCCCACCTCTGCTAAGAGAGCCAATGGCAGGCAGATGCTGGTGAGGGGCAGAACAGCGCCTTTCCAAGGTCAAGTCTCCCGCAGCTGGCACGGGAAGGCCCTCCCCGCTTGTGCTCTAGCACCTGAATGGCTACTTCCTGTTTCAGGAGCTGTCAGTCTGGCAGGTCAATGAGTTGCGAAACCTTAGTGATCACTCCAAAGTGGCCATGGGGGTGGCCAGGGTAGGAAAGAAGGGTTGGCTCGGAGCAGAGCCCGCTGAACAGAGCTATGAGACCTTCCTTCACTGAAGGGCCTGGGGCAAAACAGAGGTGCTGGAGGTGCAGGCAGGGTGGGACCAGAAGCCCAGCTTGCCCTCCTGGAGAGCCCAGCCTTTGTGGGAGCTCTTGGCTTCTGCCCTCTCCTGCAGTTCTGTGGGTAAATATTGACTAGCAAAGGAAATGGGGCTGCCCAGTTCCTCCAGGTGGCCAAGGGCGGGGAAGGTGTGATAAAAAAACCAAAGCTACTCTTGTTTAATGTTGCTTTTCGAAACCGTGCCATTGAGCTTAATAAAGCTGAACTGCTTTCTTGCAAGCATGCTTTGTTCTTGCCTGTGACTAGGTACCCCTGGAGGAATCAGTTCTAGGACATCTGTGTTAGCAAAGTCCGTGGCTGCTCAAGTCCCGTGCATTAAGCAGCATAGGGCTCACATAGCTCCCATGCACATCTTCCTGTAGATTACTTATCTCTAGATTACTTATAATAACTTGTAGCTGAAGTTTTTTCCAGTCCTGCTCGACTCCCATGGCCCTGTAGCCCCTTGTACCCAAGTAAACACACATTGGCTTATATTAACTACAAACTGTATGTCCTAATGGCTCAGGCTTCTTGCTAGCTAGATCTTACATCATAAATTAACCCATTTCTATAAATCTATACTTTGCCACGTGGCTCGTGGCTTACCGGTATCTTTACATCTTGCTTCTCATGGGTGGCTGGCAGCGTCTCCTGACTCAGCCTTCTGCTTCCCAGAATTCTCTGCTTGTCCCGCCTATACTTCCTGCCTGGCTGCTGGCCAATCAGCATTTCATTTATTAACCAATCAGAGTAACACATTCACAGCACACAGAGTGATATCCACAGCAATAACTAACACAGTGTGAGTACTGTGTCTCTTGCTGTCACACTGCTTAGGGAACATGGACCGTTCGGTATGGATGCAGCCATCGCAGGCCCAACAATGCATTTGATCCTTCTGCTTTCACTCCTTGGATGCAGAAGCCTCAAGACCTTAACGACAGACAGAGTTAGAAGGGCAGGAAAACAAGTCCCCAGAGTCGCAGCATGCTCCTCTAGTAAAGGCCGATTGGCGATCCAGGAGCATCAGCGGGTGGGCATGCTGTCCTCTGCATGCCTCCTGGAGGACCCACTGTCCGGCGAAACAGCCTGCACTGGGCTGGGCTTTTTTCTATGGCCTCAGTTCTGATGACACCAAAGTGAACCTCCTGGTACTGATCCTTCATTAAATGCAGGTCCAGCACCTTCTGGGAGAGGGCGGGAATGCATGCCAGAGTTGGGTCAAGGCTGGGTTGGCTTCTGAGAAGGAATCTTCATCGTGGGCAGTCAGGGAAGACATGCCATTTCTAAGGTGAATTTGTAGCAGTTTATAAACGAGTCTATAAAGAGAAAAGTTCTTGTCTTTACAGAATGTTTAGATTCCAAGGAGTCTGGAATGCTTGAGCCCGACCTGTCAGAATGTTCCTAGCTGAGGGTCCTGGCTGGGTTGGCTTTATTTTTATTTTTTATTTATTTGTTTGTTTGTTTATTTATTTATTTTTTAGTTTTTAGAGACAGGGTTTCTCCGTGTAGTTTTGGTGCCTGCCCTGGAACTCGCTCTGTAGACCAGGCTGGCCTCGAACTCACAGAGATCCGCCTGGCTCTGCCTCCTGAGTGCTGGGATTAAAGGCGTGTGCCACCACCGCCCAGCTTTATTTTTTAATTTTAATTTTTTTTTTTTTTAGTTTTTTGAGACAGGATTTCTCTGTGTAGCCCTGGCTGTTCTGGAACTCACTCTGTAGACCAGGCTGGCCTCGAACTCACAAGATCCGCCTGCCTCCCAAGTGCTGGGATTAAAGGTGTGTGCCACCACCGCCCAGCTATTTTTAACTTTTTTAGACAGTCTCATATGTAGCCCAGGCTGGCCTCAAATTCACAACATTCTTCCTAAGTACTAGGGTTTTAGGTTTGAGCCACCATATAAGGATATAAGGCTTGGGTTGGCTTTTTTACTTTTCGTGTGTGTGTGTGTGTGTGTGTGTGTGTGTGTGTGTGTGTGTGTGTGTGGTGGTGTTTTATTTTTGAAATGGAATCTTGTTGTGTTACCCAGGGAGATGTCAAACTCCCATCTTCGACAGACCCCCTGCCTCAAGCTACCTTAGAAACTAGGATGGCAGGCATATACCACTATTCTTGGCTTGTACACACTTTATAATAGATCTGTGCTTCTATATATTTTATGTATATGAGCTACATATGTATTTTAAATTTCATAGCTTAATCTACATGTAAATGTAAAACTTACTTCTCACCTCTGGTGGTTGAGACTGACAAAGTGCTGTTATTTCTGTGTGAGCCCCAGCACAGGGAGGATGGGGAGGGACCAGTGTCTCCCCTCAGTCAGCCTTCTTTCCTACCTACAGATCCTTAACGGGCTGGTGCAGACCACAGGCTGGCCGAGTGTCGTCACGTGCCTCAGCAACTGGTTTGGAAAAGGAAGGTGAGGAAAACCTGGCCCCCTCTTCAACAGCGTTTTTTGTTGTTGTTGTTGTTGGTGGTGGTGGTGGTGGTGGTGGTTTTTGTTTTTTGGTTTTTTTTTTAAGGTTCTGATAGAAACTAGACCACATTATTTTCAGGTTTTCTTTCAGCCTATTTCAGGAACATTAATGAGGCTCCTCCTAGAAGCAATGTACTTACTGAAACCTCTAAGATGGAGGCTCTACAGTTCCCATGGGGCTACAGCCTTCCCAGAACCTATGTACCTTCAGAACACAGCCTTCTCCCCGGTCGCTTAGGCAGGGAGTGTGACCTGGACTCCACACCAGAGGGCTGTGTGGCCTCTGGCCTCAGCTTCCACCACACTTGTAGAACACAGAGTCTGGGCCCTTACCCCAGGCCTCTTGAACTGGAGTCTGCATCTGGCCGTGGGGTTTGAGACATTCTGGCAGAGGTCACCCAGTCCACAATCAGCCGGCCTGGCCCAGCTCTAGTGATCCGACGACAGTGCAGTCAGTCACTTGCAGCCCCTGCCTAGCTTCGCCCGGGTGAAGTAACCATAGAGACGCCGCCCAAGATGGAGACGCTAAAACGGGAGATGGACTCAGAAGCCCGATTTAGAAAGCCCGTTTTAGTCATTTGGCGTGTGTGTCGGTTCGAGCTTCTGTCACCACGCTAGTCGACCGACTACCACGTTTGTGGAGGCACCGGTTTAAATCCCGAGCCTTCCAAGAATTGTAGGAAAAGCCCTCTGTCCTCTTTGAATCATAGACTCGGGGATCTCTGAGCAAAGGTGGGCTCCGCGCTGATGCAGCCTGCGGCAGAAAGAGAGCACGGTTCTCCAGGGAGCAGCGGCAGCCTCTCGGCGCCTGCAGACAGAGCCTCTGTGGGGCCATGCTGGCTCCTCTGCCCCAGCTCTCGGGCTGCCATGCTCTCGGGCTGCCATGCTCTCGCGCCCGTCTTGCATGTGGACCCCGTTTTGGCCCCACTGCACCCACTCACTGTCCCATTACGCTGTGTTGTAGGCGTGGCCTGATCATGGGGATTTGGAACTCCCACACCTCCGTGGGCAACATTCTGGGGTCCTTGATTGCCGGCTACTGGGTGTCCACATGCTGGGGACTGTCGTTTATCGTGCCCGGGGCCATCGTGGCAGCCATGGGGATCGTGTGCTTTCTCTTTCTCATTGAACGTAAGTATACATGGCTCTAGAAATGGACACCTGGGCTTTAATCCTGTTCAGGGCAGGTTAGTGCGGACTGCAGTGCCGTGGGTGCCTGTATTCACCCTGGCTGTCCCCTAGCCAGGCCCGGTACAGACTTTCCCAGCAGCCCATTCTCTCCTAGCCTTGCTCAGGTTTTCTGCTCTTTCCCCAGTTTCTTGGGTGACCCCTGTGGAAATTCCTTCCCCCTCATTTTATGGTCCCCATCCTTCCCTTAGCGGGGCGTATCTGCGTCACCAGGAAGTCTCAGGTCTTCCCCGTACATACATCCGAGGGCACAGGCCCCGCCTACGTGGCTGTCCCTGCTTACCCCGGCCACCTCCACGTGCTGACATGGACTTTACCAGCTTGTGTACTTTGCGATAAGCTGCGTCTCGGATAATGTCATAAAACCGTGGTGTGGCTGAAAGCCATATGTCTTATTAGGTAAAGTGTCTGTGGGAAAATGAAGTCCATGCTCTATTCTGGTCAGCCCTGGACTTCTGATTTAACAAATTTTGAAACTAACTTTTCAAGCCAAGAACCTTTGAGCAGCCCCTGCTGTGGCCACTCTGATCCTCATCCTGGTCCTGGTCTCATAAGATAGTCTGACCATTTAGTTCTTAGATTTTTTTTTTTTTTTTTGCTTGAAGCAAGATGAAAGCACATGGCTCTGGGGTATCAGGGTGGTCCCCAGCCTCTGTCCTCATCTCCAGGGCTTCAGCCTCTTTACTCTGCACACACTGACCTTTCCCCACCCCCAGCTTCCACACCACCCTCACCAAAGAAATGAACATGTGTTAGTGGGTTCAGTTCCTCACTTCTCACCCCCCAACACACTGTTCAAGCCAATCTGTTAGTTTTTCAATGACCTCCATCTTGCCAAGCAAGGGAGATGTGGCCCTCTCGGCCAGCCCTCCTGGTAGGTGAAAACAGAAATGGACATTCAGACCTGGAACTTAGATGTGCGGTCTATGAGTAGAATGGATGACGTGGGCTGCTCCCTAGCTCCATTTCACAGTGTTCCCCAGAGTCCCAGGAAATAGCACGCAGGCTGGCAGGCTGGCAGGCTGGTGGTCCGGCCCCAGCAAGTGCACTGTGGGATAGGCAGGGCCTTGTGGCTGCTGTCCTAAGGCAACGGGTTAACTAGCTGGCAAGTCCCTGGAGTTCTTAGAAAGGCCATTGTGCCACCTGTCTTCCTGGGCCTTGTCCCCTCCCCAGGTATTCATCTTACAGATACCTGGAGAGTGACACTTCCACCTCGCTAAGGCTCCAGGCCCCGTGTCTGCCCTGTCCCACTTCTGGAGTCCCCTGGGAGTGTGCTCTTTTCTTTACCTGATGGTAGAGCTGGTTGGTTCTGGGTAAGGAGGATGGGAGGAAGCACAGAGGGTGTGGCATTGGCTACATAGGCTTGATGTTGCCATTCAACTCAGTCGGGGACAGGACATTGTCCCCTACTTAGGACAGAATTATCCAGAACAGTGGACCTCTGTTTTCACCAACCCGGAGCCTCCTTCTTATGAGCTCCCTCCTGCTGTTCATGGTCAGAATGATCCTGAGAGAACTGTCTATCAGGCTCCTTGGACCCTGGGTCCCATCCCAGGGTGACCCACTGCCCTCCTTGCCTGTTACTGCCATGACCTTGGTCCTGTTCTTCCTTGTCCACCCTGGGGCAGACAGTCTCCACTCCTCAGGCCAACCCAGCCTTGCAGCCAGCTGCCTGGGCTAGAAGTCACAGACCTGGCGTTGCCCATTTCTCTGGAAAGTTTTGCTAGAGCCAATGTGCTCAGGACCATTCCTCTGAGCTGGTCTGTGTCTCCTGCCTACCCAGTCCTTCTTGGCCCTGGACAGGAAGGTGGTTTGCTGCTGGTGGTGGGGTATCCTAGTGCCAGGGCATAGAGATAAAGCTGGGACCCCGAGCCTGGGCTCAGGATTGGCCTCTGGTAGCGGTCATCCCTCCTCAGTTCCTGGGGTTGTTTATATGTTTTATGTAAGTGTCTGGTGGTCACTGCCAAGTGTGAGGAAGACCACCTGCCATCTAGTCAAAGCTCACTGCTCTGTTCACCGCCATGCCTGTCCTCATACTTCCACGCGATGCCCTCCTGATGTGGGCCCCAGTTCATACCAGCTTGTTTGCCTCCTCAACCACCTCCCACCCCTGCTTCCGCCTCTCTTGGGCACTTCACTGAAGTGGCTTGTCCCCATACCCGTCCCTGGCCGCAGGCCTGGTCATGGTGCCTTGGGGGGCCCCTTCCCCTCCCCGTTCCCTGTACAATACAAGGCTGTCTCCAGGGCCTGGTGCTCAACTGTGCTCTGCTTCAGTCTGGACATGGCTGTGCTCCCCACAAGGACGGCTCCCCTGTGCCGTGCCAACCACGCCCGAGGTCACCTCCACCTCCTACACTTTTACAAGAAGAGCTGAACTTGGCCCTGCTCCCTTGGGATTGAGACCCCCCATCCGCCCTGCTTCTTCATCTGTCATAACTGGGACATTTTCCTGGGTGGCAGGCAGAGAATGTCCCATGTGGAGTGCTGCCTGCATCCCAGACACTGCGTCAGGCTCCAGGGCTGTTCTCACGCATTCTCCCTGAAGTACACAGGGTTCAGGCACAAGCCGCTGCTTGCTCGGGGAGCTGAGTGACCACCCAAGGCCCAGGAGGCCACTGGATGAGTTTCAGGTGGCGGGACAGGCAGGACCTCTTCGTGACCCCTCACTTGCAGCGACGCTGGCATTCTGTTTTCTCTGGCAGCCGTCTGATGTCCTCACTTTTACTTCGTGGACGTTCACCGCCCATTTTAAACGCCCTTCTCACCGTGCTCCGGCACTAGCCTCCTGCTTTCGTGTTCCATCTAAGCGCCCCACGGGTCCACTGTGTCCTTAGCTCAGGCTGACGTGCCACACCGTCAAGCTCTTTCTACAAAGTCGTGTCCACCACCCCCGTGGCCTGGCACTTCCTGGAGGGGAGCTGGGCTGTGCCCTCAACCTCCTAGGCCTTTGGCCCAGGCAGTCTTTCTTCCTTCAGTTTCTGTTTATTCAGTGAGAACCACCCGATGGTGGTGTCTTGTTCTCTTCAAATGAACCTTATTACGTCCATTCAAGGGCACATGGCTAATAAAAGTTACGGTCATGAAGCATGCCCGTCCACTCACACAGTCCCCTCTTTTGTTACTCTTTTTGTGAGAAGAGACCCTAAACTTAGCAGGAACGCCAGGTGAAGAGCGGTTCCGTTGCCAGCAGCACCCCAAGGACTGCTGAGGGCCCCGGGTGGGTTCATGTGCTGTGGGCAGCCACGCTCAGCCACCGTCACCTCTGTGCTCTTTCAGATCCGAAGGACATCAGGTGCTCCTCCACCCTGCCCACGGTAAGAGCTCCTCCGTCTCCTATCCCCTTCCAGAACAGCCTAGTCCTCTTTGCAGCCCACACTGCCAGAAGGGAGAGGCTGGCCACAGCCTCACACATGACAAGAATCTCTCTCAGCCCACATCACCACCTACCGAGCCCTTCCTGCTGACCCTCAGCTCCACTGGCAGAGGCTGTCACCACAGCCTGGCCTGACATCCCTCAGTGATCCCCATTTCTGTCAGCATAAAATCGCCCTTAACCTGTTTACCCTTTGCCCTGGGAAATGTTAGGACCTTCCCGTGAATAGCAAGCAAACCCGAGCTCTCAGCCCTGTGGACAGTGCCTGAACCGTCCAGCAGAGGGCACCAGAGCCCCTTCCGGTTGAGGCTCAACAGCTGTGGGCTGGGGGTGGTGTAGGGAGCGGGGCATTCTGGCTCTTTAGAAACCACAACCAAAGTAAGCAAAGAAGAGTAATCTGGAAGAGTAGCCATGTCCCTGCCGAAGCGTAGATTTCAGAGTCCAAGCTTACAGAGCCAGCCAGGGATGTTTCCACTGTGATCTGAGGCCTCTGCGAGTCACATGGGTGCCTAACCTCTAGATGCAGTAGAACCTGGACACTCGCTTCCTCATGGGGACATCTGTCCCTCTGGACGGCTGTGGCCACACCTGGGGAAGCGAGACGTCTTAGAAGTGACTTCTTCCTCACAGCCAGTTCCAGAGGTACAGGGACCAGGCCAGGCCCAAGCTACTGTGTCTGTGTGTCTGTGTGTGTGTGTGTGTGTGTGTGTGTGTGTGTGTGATGCAGAGTTAAGTCTGGGCTGGGTCTGCCTGACTCTCCCCCTTTATATGATCTTGGCCAGAAGGCCAAAGTGTATCTTAATTTTCTCCTTTTCAAATGTCTGAGGGAGTCCTTGGGGTCTCCCAGAGCTCAGATGTCCTGAGGGTTCTGTGGCAGGCTGGGCGGGGATCATAAACAGAACAGCGGGTACTTCCACCCTCTTAACGTTTCACAGTGGGGTTCAGCTTCACCACATGAAGTCATGGGGGTGCTCAGCCATAGCACAGCAGAACTGAAGGGGGGAAAATGTCAGAATTCAAGACGGTTGTGTTTCATCTTAAGTGAGGCAGGCCCACAGGACGGGAATATTTGCAAATCGTGGCTTGGGAGGGACCTGCATCTAGACTACGTAAGGAAGCCGCTGCTAAGTTGTTAGTAAAACAGCCATTAGTGAAGCAATCCGTGCACTTCACAAAGCACCCGGAAGAGGACAAATCCCGGGGGACGGGCGAATCGGGGGGCAGGGGGGGGGAGTGTGGGCCTAGGGAGGGCACAGGTGACAGACTCCTGAAGGTGAGGAACCTTCTGAGCTTGAGGTCAGTGGTGGACACAAGGCTCTGCCTCAACAGACCACTGAACCGTGAGCTTTCAAGGAAGTGGTGCAGTGTGGGTGTTTGGAGTTTTCCCAGGAAGTCATGAAACAGCAGCATGTTTCTGGTCATTTACTGTATTTTTTCCCTCATCATTTTTCTGCAGGGACAGAAGTGTTCCTTTTAAAAAATGTATTAGCTTTTAGTGTGTAAGCATTTGTCTGCATGTATGTGTGTGCGCCATGTGTGTGCACTGCCCATGGAGGCAGAAGAGTACATGAGATCCCCTGGAACTGCAGTTAAGAAGGTTGTGAGCTCTTATGTGGGTGCTGGGGATAGAACCCGGATCCTCCGGAAGAGCAGTCAGTGCCCTTAACCGCCGAGCCACCTCCCCAGCCCCAGTCCAAACATTATTGAGGAACTCTAATGAGATGCTTTTCTTCCAGCATTCCAAAGTCTCTGAGAACGGAATCAACAGATTTAGACTGCAGAAGCAAACCACGCACACCGAAAAGAACGGACCTCTGGTGAGTGACCCGAGGCTCCCACCTGCTGGGACGTCTTCAGAGATTCAGAAGCATCTCCGAGTCCTGGAGTCCTGTGAGCCGACTGGCTGTCCCTGTGCCTCAGTCATGTCTCAGGCATCCAGGCTCTTTAAACCACTCACTGGGTTTGTTTGTATTCCTCAAGGGCATTTGAGGTCACCTTTGGTGACTTTCTCTGGACAGACAGTCAGCTACACTTACATGTCTTCGATCAACTCCGAAAGCCATTCATCCATCCAGGAGTTGTTTGCTGGCCGAAGAGCCCGCTGCCCAAGGTTGTGTTAGGGCTGAGGAGGAAGGTGCAGATGGGAAGTGGGCAGAGGCCTCGGCCACCTAAGTAGTACCCCAAGTGGAGAGATAGGGCAAGCAGGTGCTGTTCCAGCTGGGCCCAGCAGGTGTCGCTGCAACACAGCTGTATGGCAGGTGGGTGTTGCAAGTCGGGGCACACTGGACAGGAGGCGCACACCGTGGACAAAGTGATACAAAGAGTTCATGTCACAGGCCCAAGAAAAGGTGGCCAGTGTCATAAAGGGCATCTCTTACCTTTCCTCCACTTTCTAGATGAAGAAACTGAGGCACAAAAGTCCTAAGTTCCTGATCCACACCCTAGAACAAGCCCAGAAGCCTCTGCGCATGCCTGGCCTTTCTCCCTGCCCTTCTCTCACACAGTTTCTTCCGGGTTCAGTTGCTCAGACGGCTCATTGACTTCCTGAGCTGAGCCTCCTGGAGCAATTTAGACTTAGCCATTGAAGTTATAGCCGTTTTCTTTCATTTTGAAGTCAGGTTGCTTGAAGGATCAATGCACTAAGCCTGCTATCACGGTCTTTATCGCCCGGGGACATTTATTTATGGTGCCTGGAGTGTGGGAAGGAAGACACATGATGTCCCATACATACATCCTGGTCTTTGCACTTTAAGGAGAGTGTGGGCTGTGGCTCGTGAACCGAAATGCTTACAGATCTGTCCATCCTGCAGCCCGGAGGCCAGGGGCACCGTATCCCGGCAGAGCTGTGAATGCTGCCCGATGCGTGGTTCTCGAATGTGGACTTTTGTAGATGACGGCATCTAGTGTCTCAATGTCAAGAGGCTGGGCGTGCCTGCAAAAATTTCAGCTCCCTTGACTTTTTCAATGTCACATCTTGATTAATGTTCCCACCTCTGTGACACTCCTCTGCGGTGACTGTGAAGGCTGACATTTTGTTCTTTGTCGTGACTAGCCTGAAAAGACTCCCTCTGGCTTCAGCGTGTTACTTCCGTCCTCCCCCCCTCTCTCCCCTCCACAAGTCTGTTCACTGCCACCAAGAAGCCAGGTACATAACAGCTCAGTCGCCTTATTCACGCCGACTCCCGTGGGGACTGGCCCTGCTCACATGGTGTCTTGAGCAAACCCCTGCCTCTGCGCTTGCCATGGGTTTGGATATGTAACGGGGTGTCCCCGAGCCTGGCAGGACCCCCTGATTGTCCCCTTTCCCAGAGTATTCCAGCCTGACCCCAGGTGCCGCTCACTGCTGCTCATGCCAGGCCCAAGGCTTGATGCAGAGGCTGCACAGGGAACCCCCCTTTGGTCTTCGTGGCCTGGCGATGGTTGCCTTGAGGTGGTCATAATTCCCATCCCCGTGGCCACTTGTTCTCTTCATCCTTGGCATCTCTGACTGGCCAGGGCTCAGACACTCTTGAGACCCCACAGGAGCCTCAGGATGGCGAGCCCATTTGCCTGTGCCTTGCTTGCTAGATGGGAAGCACAGACCTCACCAAGGACAGGTTTCCCGCAGTGTGACTGCAGGCACATCCAAGTGAGGCGTTTCGGTTACAGCACTAACCTGTGTGTGTGTGTGTGTGTGTGTGTGTGTGTGCGTGCGCGCGCACTCTTGGGAGCATAAGTCAAGAGCAGGGCTCCAGCTGAAGAACCCTCATTCATCATGCAGCCCTCAGGCTGGAGCACACATGGAACCTGCTTATTGAGTCTCTTGTTAGCTAGTGGCTTCTTGTTCACTCTGAAAGGAAATAGCAGTCCCTTTTGCTTGTTTTGGAAGACATACCACTAACTTACTTTCCTAGTTCTTCCAACTTGCAGAGGGAATGAGCCTTCCCTAGAGGCAGAGCAGTCTGGGTCTGCAGCTTTAAGGCAGCCCAGCAGGTGGCGCTTTAGGGCGCTGTACACTCCCAGGCATTACCTGTAGGAGAGCAGGTGGGCTTTCTGTGGTTGACCTGTTCTTACTGCTCTCCAGGTCACAGACTGCTCCTCTCCCGGCCAGGTGGACTCTGCACTTGCAAACTGCCTTGTGGCTTGCTGAGTCTTAACCCCCGGCCAGGCCTCTTTCTGTTTAAAAGAGCCTGTGAAGTCCTGCAGGTCTCAGCTTGGGCCCCTGGGACTATCCTGCAGCCTGGAGCTGTTCAGAGATTTTCACAGCTCAGCCAGCCCAGGAATGGAGTCTCAGAGGAGCCAGTGTTAAGTCTGGCAGAGAACTAGTGAAGAGTCTCCCAAGCTGGACACCTGGCTTGATTCATGAGAGGAGAGCCAGTTCCCAATGTGAGGGGCAGCCCTTTGTTCCCTGTGGGTGTGAGGGACACATTCCGAACAGAATGTGTCCCTCCTTCACACCTGAGCCTTTCATCTTCCTTCAGTATTGCACACGGGTTTGGTGTGAAAGTGTCCTCCTGGTCAGTGAGCCCGGCCCAGCTGATGTGTCCATCTCCAGCTCCCACACAATGCTGAGTGTCTGCATGTCAAACCTGCCACCTAGCTTTCATCTGTTTTGATATGTGTGCCTGAGTGCCTGCTTGTCTATATGTGAAATGTGTGTGCCGTTCCCAGAGGGGCCAGAAGAGGGCACTGGAGCCTTAGAGCTAGCATCACAGGCATTTGTGAATGCTGGAAATGAGCCTGGGTCCTCGGCTAAAGCAGCAAGTGCTCTTAACTGTAGAGCCATCTCTCCAGCCCCATTGTCTTTCTTTAAAAAAAAAAAATCTACTGTAATTTGAATTCACCTTACATGGGTTACAGTAAGACAAAGCACATCAGTAGCTGTTGAATCCCACAGCACATCTGTAGTACACAGAAACACTCCTTTTTAAGCCCCTGGGATTCATGGTTCATTCGGGAAAAGCCTTTTCGTATTACCCTTGCTCTGACTCAAAACCCCATGCAGAGCTGGGATCTCTCTGCTTTGCTCCAGTGAGCACAAATTCTGTCCCTCAGGAATGTCCCCAGTATCGGAAGGCGCGGATCTCAGAACTGGCTTGTAAATTTTAAAGTAACATCACTTCTGGCAACGTTTGTCCACTGTGAACTCCTTGCAAGGTCCAAGGTCCTGTGATGAATTCCTCACGAGCAAGTCCATGAAGTTACCTTATTCTACCGCACAGTGACCACATTGCTGTTTAGAGTTTAGCTTCTCTCTTTCCAGAAAAGCATCCTACTGCTGTGGACGGATACATAAACCATCCTTTCAGGCATATTCAACCATGTTGTCATCTGCAAGGTTCATGCCAGAGAACTGTGTGATTGAGTTAAACAAACAAACAAAAACCACGCATGCACACTTACAAAATCTCTTCATGTTTTAAGTATGTTTATAATTTTGTGTTGGGTGCATTCCTGAGTTATCTTTGGTGACATGTCAGCCCTGCACAGCAGGCTGGACACATCTGATAAGATCATAATGGAAATATCTGATTATGTTAAGAGATGCTAAGAATCCAAACGGGTGTGCTTTAACCCACTGATCTTTCTCCACAGCGACATGGGGTCCATTTTTCTGTTTTTCACTATTTCTGAACCAAAGAGTTTCATGAGTTAGTGGCATTTCATGAGCCAGGTGGATATTAACAGCTGATGTGACCATGGGGTTGACAGTGTCACCCACGTGTGTTCCTAAGGCTTTTAGCAGGAAACCCGGTGACTTACTCACTTAGAATTCTGGCCTCACTTCAGCCAGACACCCCTGTTCCTTTTGTGTCCAGGACCCAGAGCTGCAATGCTTACTGCTCTCTGATGGGAAGAGCCCCCTCCACCCGAGCCACATCGTTGTCCTTCCCGGTGACGGCAGCGGCAGCATGGCGGCCATCAGCTTCACAGGAGCCCTGAGGATCCCGGTGAGTCTGCATGCCAGGGAGAGAACATACTGCGGGAGAGCACTGGGCCTTGGTGAGTTTGAAAGAGAAGTGTGTGTCTGTGTGGTTGGTGGGTCAGATCCTCCCGTCCTGTGTTAGCAGTGTGGCTGGTCACTCTGGGGTAAATGTGGCTGTGCATATGATCTCTTTGTTTTGTACTATCTCTTCTATCATTTTGAAATTAATTTTTCCACTCAGAAACTTCATAGATTAAATTTGACAAATATTTTCATTTGAAAAACAGAAAGCTGTCTGTACCCATGATACCTTCTGTCCCTCTTGGCTCTCTGCCCTCCCAGTCACTTGCCTTCTGGCTCTAAGGGGACAGGGTGCTACCCAGGAGGCACCCTGTGCTCGCTGTCCTGTGGCTCTACTGAGCATGTTCTGTTTCACATCACAGTGAGTGTCCAGTGTGCCTTGTGGCCACAGGGAAGGCAAGGCCTGAAGGAGTAGAGGTTACAGAAGAATACCCAGCAATTTGCTAGGGTCCTAAGCAGCTGGACCTGACTATGCTCTGGCCCTTAGTGTCAGCTGGCTCCCACAATGCCCTGAGTTAGCAATCTCACAGCGTATAGCTGTGAGCCCTGGACAGTCTCCACAGCTCAAGCGCAGACCTGAGCACTGGCTTCCTGAACAGGCCTCGCAGCCAGCCAATGGAAGATGACAGTTTTAAATGAACCTCATTTCTTTCTTTTCTTTTTTTTTTTTTTTTTCCTAAGACAGGGTTTCTCTGTGTAGCTTTGCTGGGATTAAAGGCTTGTGCCACCACCACCTGGCTACGAACCTCATTTCTAAGACTGTGTTCTTACTAGGGGCTGGCAGCCTTTCTGTGGTACCCTACTGATGTAGATTGCTGCCCCCAAATACTTCTGTAGACATCGGCTAGGGAACAGACTGGCATGGAAATGCAGGTCACAGGGCGATGTGGACAGGACAGGCTTTGGAGGTCTGGCACAGCTTTCATGCTCTCTCTGCCCCTGCCTGGCCAGTTGGCCTGAGCATCCCTGCCGAGCTTCTGTTTGCCCATCACTGGGCTCCTCCCCTGGTGCAGTGCCATTTGTTGATCTGAGGATGAAGTGAGATGAGTTCATCCCAGCGCGGAGCATGCCAGGCATGCAGCAGGCTAATGGTGGACCACACACTCCCTCCCATCCTCATTCTATGATAACAACTGAACAACACCAATGGTGGTAGTGATGGGGTTCACTCTGTGTGTGTGTGTGTGTGTGTGTGTGTGTGTGTGTGTGTGTGTGTACACATGAGTATGCAGGTGCACACACCCATGTACATATATGCAGAGGCCATGTATGTACAGGAAGATGTCAGGTGTCTTCACCTATCACTCCCCACCCTATTACTTTGAGGCAGGGTCTCTCCCTGAACTGGAAACTTGCCGATTTGGCTAGATAGCTGACCGGTGAGTTCTGGGATCTGCCTATCCCCACCCTCCAGTGCTGGAGTTACAGACACTCACAACTATGCCTGGCTTATTATGTGTGTGCTGGGGATTTGAACTCAGGGTCTGCTTATACAGCAAGTGCTCTTAAACATCGAGCCATCTCCCCGGCCCAGTTCCTGAGTCTTGATGAGCATCCCTCCTCCCCGCAGGAGGAAATCACTGGCCATCATTGGCATGACTATCTCATCAGTATATATTCCCATTGGCTCTTGTTGGATATAGACACCAGATTTCTGCCTTCCAGGCGGCCAGGCGAGTGTGTGCTCCAGATCTCCTGGGGTTCGCCTCCCCGTCGCATCCTCCCCTGAGCAAGGTTGAACCTTGTAGAAGCATAGCACATCTGCAGGGGACTAGCCATTTATACTCAGTCACACCTGGAGACACACTGCCAGTCCCACACCTGGAGCTGATCATCACCTCCCTCTTCCAGGGCGTGATTGAGTTCTCTCTGTGCTTGCTGTTCGCCAAGCTGGTCAGCTACACATTCCTGTTCTGGCTCCCGCTGTACATCACCAGTGTCGGTGAGTGCTTGCCGGAAGTGAGGTTCAGTTCTGTGCGCTGACTGCCCAGAACTCCTTTACACCTGCTGGGCCAGAGCCTCCTAACAGGGACCACACATGGTGAGTGGACAGGGATGGTATGCTCAGCCGATGGGAGAGGCTGTGGAGGCACGCACACTCTGTGGCTCTGGTAATAATCTTCACTGGGCTTGTCACCTACATCCCGACCCCTCTGCAGTTCTTGGAGGCTGCCTGCTTTTAAATCTGGGCCATGTCGGGCTTTGGAGCACAGCAGCCAGCAAGCAGGAGCGTGGCCACTGGGAATTGAGATAAGACATCCTTAGAAATCTGACCTAGAAACTGTTGCTGGGGGTGCGTTCCGATTTGTGGGAGGGCTGACAGCCTGTCTTAGATAACCAGAGTCCAAGACCGTCTGAAGCTGCGGATCCTGATAGGATGTTCCGGGAAATAGTACTATATAGCTGTGCATCATTTGTACATAGCATGACAAGGGGATCAGCAGTTCCCAAGAACCAAGTCAGGGCTGTCTCAGGTTCCCTTACTGATGGGGTGGGGGTCGCAGGGCATACTGAAGCAGGGGAGGGAGGAAAAGCAACAGGGATTTGTAGATAGAGCCTTGGCCTTGGGCTCTGGCGATAGCCCAGGAAGGAGGGCTTTGAGAATGGGGAGTCAGATTTCAAGGGTGTCATAGGGCCACATCAAGGTTGACCAGAGCCCGAAGCTGGAGGGACTGTCACCTCAGCCAGGGAAGCTGGGGAGGCAGCAAAGGGACCTTCTAGGGGCATGGCTAACAAGGACAAGCAGCAAAAGAAAAGAGGGTGGGTGAGCAGACTGCAAGGAGCTCCCTCAGGGCCCAGGGCCCCACCTAGTACCCCTCCCACCTCATCTCAAGTGCAGAGTACAGTCTCACGAGGAGTCTCAGCAGGAGGCCATGCTCCCTTTCACCAGGGAACAGTCTTGACTGGAGTGTTGAATTTCCTGGATGCCCAGTCTCAGTTTTGGTTTGAGCCAAGCCCAGTTCCCTGCAGGTGGCATTCAGAACGAGGGAGATGGGTCTGGCCAGCTAAGTGCTTCCCAACTGTCTCCTCATACTAGTCAGCCTCCATCTGACTGGAAGCCAAGGGATGTGAAGGACATCCTGCCACTAAGGTACCAGAAGGCTCTAGTCAGGTAGCACACAGTATCACATGCTCAGTTTCACTGGATGACTGGCTGAGTGTTCTTGGCCATTGCTCTCAGGGAGCCCTGCCTCTGATCTCAAACCATCTACACACCAGGTAACTTCCTGGACTTGCCCTCTTTCCTGAGCTGATGCCCCTGTGGTGGCCAAACCAAGGGCTCAAGGATGGCCAGGCATTGCCGAGCTGGGGTGAAATGCATCAGCCAACCTCCTTTTTAAATCTGAGTTCAGGTGGTTGCTTCTGATGCGAATCCGCTCGTGGGGCAGAGTCCTGCGTGGGTCCCCCTGGGAAAATCACCAAGGACGCGTCCTCACGGGCTCATACGCTGCTCATTCAACAGATCACCTGGATGCCAAGAAAGCTGGGGAGCTGTCCACACTGTTTGACGTGGGCGGGATCTTCGGTGAGTTCAAGACCATTGGCTCCACTTTGTCAAGACCCTAGCAGCAAAGCTGGGTGGGTGGCACACTCGGGAGCTGTGGCAGCAGGGTGGCAAGTACGAGGCTAGCCTGGCCTACCCAGTGAGACCTTGTCTCAAACAACAATCCGTCGTCAATCCCTGTTCGAGTTAGTGTTGCTATTGGGAGGGCCTGTGTGACACAGTGCTCTTGAGCCAGCTGCCCTCAGAAATGAAATGCACACACCCGGGAGGTGGTGGCATTAGTACATACCAGGTAGAGGGCGTTGGGGTTGCCCTCAAGCCTGACCCTAAGCACCCTGTGACTCCCATGGCCCGTGCAAGGTGAGTCCTGTTAGGCAGGCCCCAAGTGGCCACTCTGCTGCCCACCGGGGACAGGCTCAGGGAAGTGTTTGCCCCTGTGACTTAGTCTCCTCTGGGGAGCGTGTGCCAAGCATCAGCTCCTGAGGCCGCCGCCCCCTCTCTGTCACAGGTGGGATCCTAGCAGGTGTGATCTCCGACCGCCTGGAAAAGCGAGCCTCCACCTGCGGTCTGATGCTGCTGCTGGCGGCACCCACGGTGAGTCCTGGCTCTGCCCGCTGTCACAGGCAGTCACCTTCATTGTCTCCACCAGCCACCACTGCCCCCAGCCCAAGTTCCACATCCCTAGAAGCCCGGCTTGTCCCTGGCTGGAAGCACAGAGCCCCTCCAGACTCGACTGCCTCAGCCCCTGGGCTGCACACACACCATGCTTCTCCCTCACCCTGGGTTTCTCATGGGCAGCTCCTCTCTATGGGGTGTCCCTCACGCCCATCTCCGTCCCCCTTTCCCGGTCACACCCTTGCCTGTCTCTTGGGATCTGTGTGCCATCCCTACCTTGTAGGCTCAGTGAACTCCATCATCCCATCACGCCAGGGTCATCCTGTAAGCACTGAGAAGCTCATGACCTTGGGCAGGTGACTTCCCCGCCTCAGATTCCTCATCTGGTCGGGAGTGGCATCACCCCCCAGTGTGGCAATGTGGAGCTGGTGTGGCGTTGGCCTGCCACTGCTGTTTGTGACACAAGGAGCCACTCTGCTGCCACATTGTATTTGTCCACATGCCTCTCTCCCCAAGGCTGTCACTGTCCCTGGAACATGGCCTTTTTCTGAGTCCTCGAAGGCTTTCAGGCCCTATGAGGCAATCCTTAAGACATTATGAGCAGCATGGCCCCATTGCTAGGGGGACTGCATCCCAGGGTACAGTGCTCGGACAGGCAGCTTCAGACCTCAGATGAGGAGCTGGGAACTGTTCAGTGTCCTGCCCACCAGCCCTGGGCACTTAGAGTCCCCCTGAGAGTTCCCCAAGGCCCAGAGCTACATGCTCAGCGATCAGGTCCCTGTGGGCTCCCGTTCTAAAGCCCAGGCTCCCAGCAGACCTGCAGCTGCCTGGGCTGAGTCGGCTCTTCCTCGTTCTTAATTCCCGCAGCTCTATGTCTTCTCCTCCGTCAGCAAAATGGGACTGGAAGCCACCATCGGTGAGTAGTAACACGAGGCCTTGTCACTTATTCTCGCACACCCGTGTCTGTCCACACAACCTCGTGACATGAAAGGTAAAAGCCAATCCAGAGGCATTAAGCTGATGTGACTGAGCGGTGTGGCCCCATGTCCCTTTTGGGGAGAGGCGAGGCTCCAGTTTCTGGGCGCGGATCTGAACGGTGCAGGTGTGACAGATCGTGGGGATAAGTACGGCCACCCGGTCCAGCAGTGCTCGGCTCTGGGTGCCAACAGGAGGCGCTGCTCAGAGGAGCCTCAGCCTGGGGGTGGGGCGTTAGCCACACCCTGGAGACTGGAGGAAGTGGGACGGAGGACAGTCTTGTCCCAAGTGACCTAGAAAGCATTCTGCCAGTCACCGTGGCATTTCCCATGGACCCAGAGTCCCTTCAGGAAAAGGAGCCCATGGAGTTGAAGGGAGGGACCCTGTGTTCAGCATCCCTGCCCGTGGTGAAGAGAAGCAGTCCCTTCTGTGGCTGAAAGGGCTGTGGTATAGACCCAGTGCTGGCCTGGCCTTGGTCCACTCAAGCTCTCATCCCCCCCTCTCCTAGAACCATCATCAGCAACTGTGTTCCCATGAGGCCAGGGAACTTGAGTTTCAGGTCCTCCGAAGAGGAAGGACTCTGAGGCTTTGGGGAAGCACGGTAGTGCATCCCCAGGCACAGTACAGGAGCCGTTAGTGCTGCACCCTGGAGATTGTCTCCCGGGGATGGGCCCCTGCCCTGGAAGTGCCTGCCCTCACCAGTAGACTGCTGGGCCGGGCAGGCTCTGTTCTGAGTCTCCTCTGTTCTCCACAGCCATGCTGCTCCTCAGTGGGGCCCTGGTCAGCGGGCCCTATGCACTGATTACCACGGCCGTCTCTGCAGACCTGGTGAGTCACCGCACTCGGGGCGAGCGCTGCCTCCTCAGTGGGTAAAGCTTCATTCACAGTTGTGCCTAGATAGCCTGTGTCTGGAGAGTCTTCTAGCAGCTGTCCCCTGCCACCTCTTCGTCCCTGGGTGGTCAACAGAGAGTGCCCAGCTGAGAGGCCCAGTGGAGCTTTGACCAATCCTCTTCACCCCATGCCATCTGTCCAAGGCTGCGGGTTGGCCCTGCCTGGCCCTGGTGTTAGGTGTGTTTCTGAATCTGCCCACAGGAAGCTTATCCCTTGGGTGGGCATGGGTGTGCAGACTTGGCCAAGTACCCATGACATATTCAGGAAGGATCCACACCAGACTGAACAAAATGGTCAGCACGAAAAAGAAAGAAGCAGAGGAGGGATTCTAACTGAATCCTTTAGGCTAAACAAGACAGTCGCAAACAACTAAATATGCTTGGGCAGGTGTTTGGAAGGATTTCTGTCTCTTAGAAACACTCGGGGCCTCTCTCAGGGTGGCATAGGGTGTAGACTTCCTCGGGAAAAGGTTCTGTGTAACGGTCATATGTGTCAGGAGCGGATTCATTTCTCACTCCTCATCTGCCTGTGTTTCACATCTTTCTCCTCCACTCCCCCAGGGGACTCACAAAAGTCTGAAAGGGAACTCTCACGCCCTGTCCACCGTGACGGCCATCATCGACGGCACTGGGTCTGTAGGTACGCAGAGAATGCCTCCCTCCCCACCCCCAGCTCCCCAAGAAGCTTTTGTCCCTATCTAACGGGTGCCCAAGACTCTGATGCCAATGTCAGGACTGTCTGCTCCTAGATGCTCAGGGGAGCCGGCTGTGGAGGCCGTAACATATGGCTTCAGAGAAGACAGCTGTGGTTGGCTGGATCTGTTTCCTCAATGGGAGAGAGTGTACTGCCAGGCTCTGATTTGACCCAGGGGTTGAGAAACTTTAGGCTCTGGCTTTTCATCAGGAAAGACGGCATCTTATTTCAATTTGAGCTATGGGAAAACAGATCAATCCGAGGTACACACGGTCCTGTCACCCACCTCGCTGAGGTTTCCGAAGAGATTCGTGAGCACATTCTGGAGTGACAAAAGGTGGCGGTGTAAACTCCTCATCCTTGTGTTAGTCGGCTTTGCGTGACTGTAACAAAATCCCACAGACAATCAACTTGAATAGAGGGAAGGTTTGTGTTAGCTCAGTTTTGAAGATTTTAGTCCATGGCCCGTTGTTTTGTGCCTATGGGAAGGAAAGCATCATGATGGGTATACCATGCGACTCCCCGCATAGCAGGGAGAGAGAAGGGGTGGGCATACACCCCATGACCTGACTTCCCCCCACTAGGTCCTGTGTCCTGAATGTGCCACCAGCTCTCAACAGCATCAAGCCTTTAACATGTGGCTCTTTGGGGCATTCCAGATCCAAATTGGTCCTCTGCAAGGCACAGACAGCTAGGGTCTGGTAAAATACCAAGTCTAGAAATCCCAGAAGCCATCTCCTTTGGACCCCACCCACACCAAATACAACCTGAGCCGATGGAGGGCAGAGACACCCTCCCACTGCCTTTCCTTAGATGGGAGTGGCATTGTTAGTGAGCTGTACTGACGCTGGTCCAAGGCAGCTGTAGTCACAGGCAAGGGCTCAGAGGTCTCCCTCCCGTTCAGGGGATGGTGCATTCACAGATGTGGTCCCCCAGGGTCAGTGCTGTGGCAGAGAGGTTCATCCGGGTAGGACTGGCAGCCCTCCCAGTCACAGGAACCTCATCTCTGTTCCGTCCCCCACTGCCACCTCCAGGACTTCTTCCTGTGAGAGTTCGGTGTGTTCTGTGAGGTCACTGTTGTCAACAATGCCAGGCTTCGGCTTAGCTGGTCACCAAGGTCAGACCCAGCCAGTCCTCAGCACTGGTTCCTTTATTTTGTTGGATCTGGAGGTGATACAGGTGTATTGGATGGCATTTGTGGCCACTTACCTAATGATGCCTTTCAGGGCCCCTCTTGGCCCCTGGGGCGTGTCTGGGACACGGCAGGGAGTGGGCTGGGTTGCTGTGCCTGGTGATGGGTCTCAGAAGCAGCACAACCCTTCCTGTGAGGAGTGGTCCACCATTCTCCCAGTTCACCCAGCCCAAGAGAGACTTCACAAAACTTTAGATGTGCTTCCCTGCCACAGCCTCCCCCGCCCACTCTGTCCCACAGAAGTCCGCTGCTCCCAGGACACCATGCTTAAGCTAACATGGAGTCCTGCCAGCAGCCTGGGCACTACAGTAAAGCAGAGGATCAGAGGAGAAAGAGGAATAAGGAAGGAAGTGGAAAAATGCTTCTCTCTTGACATTCGCCTCAAACACGAGGCTAAGAGGAGAGAGGCTGCCTCGGTGAAGAGGTGGACCTCGCCACCGCATGCCGGGCTGCGGAGGAGGAAAGCGCCATGTTCAAAACAGAAGGGCAGCAGGCCAGTGAACCTTCCCCTCCCCCAGCATCACATGCTGCCCCCCTTCAAAGCGCGTGCCCACCTGAGTTTCTACAGCATTGCCACTGGAACCCGATGGGCTGGACTCCTGGACCCCAGCCCCCCATGCTTCCCTGCTTGCTCAAGTACACAGGGACTCAGTAACCAGTCACCATGGAAACAGCATGAACACTGGTCCTCTATAAAGTCCCAGCTCTGTGTCTCTCATGCACACAGATACCCACAAGATGAAGCAAAGGAAGGCTTGAAGGACGACACACCACTTTAGCAAAAGCATCACAGGGGGAAGTGTTTGCCCCAAGTGCTTGTCAAGTGGTCGTGTCTATTAGTCAGTTCAGGTTTAGGCAAAGGCACAGCTCCACTGATCCCAAACCAGCCAGTACCTTCTCCCCAGTTGGGAGTGCCTTATTGGCTCATGTGTTTGCAGTGTCCAGAGTGACATCTCAGCGGGACCCAAGGCTGCCTTTCTTACATGTGTGTGCAGAACAGTTAGCTATAGCCATGGGTATTTTCAAGGTTTTGTTTTATCAAGGTAATGCATAATGTAGCCACAGGGACTAGACAGTCCTAAGAGCTTTCGTGATACAATGTGACAGGCCCTGGCTCTGCCTGCCTAAGCCCTCTCCTTAGAGTTGGTCCCTCCCAGATACTGACTGCTCCTAGCCTTACCACAAATGTGAATTTCCTGGACTCGTCAGCCTAGACACCATCTCATGTCCTCTACCCAAGACAGCTAGACCCGGCTCTTCCCACACTCTCTGCCCTGCACCCCTCCATCACACTGGCTCTGCCAGGAAGTCGATCTTGTGGGTCCTCAGATCCCCCGCCCTGGCCTAACTGTTGCCATTTGCTTTTTATTTGTTTCTGTCCTGGTTGTCCCCGCCCTGACACCATCACCTTCTAAGTGTTTCCTACTGCCATCCATCTGGCAGCCTGGTGGCAGGCCACAGACGCCTACTAAGCTACAGAGACTTTGCTCCCTCTCTCTCCCCCACACTGCTTTCTCCTCCCTCATATATCAGAGCCCTGTTTGCTAGATTCCTGGTCACTGCTTCTCTGTCATCTAGTAGCTTCCTACGATTCCCAGAGCTTGCAGGGCTGTGGTATTGGGGGTCCATCTTCACTTGACGTCAGGGCCTCTTCCAGAACCCCAGTGTCTCTCAGTTTCCATCGCCAGCAGTAGATATCAGCTGTCACTCTCATCTGCTCTCCACACTGACCTGGCTCCCCTCCTCTGGGTCTTCAGGTCTCCCTCTTACCCAGGGGCTCTTCTCCACCCACCGTGGTACTCCTGGCAGGCTTCCATGTGGAAGCGGGCCGTGCATCTTGGGGGATGGGCACTGTTGTTTCTTTGCTAGGTTTGGCTACCATTTTCTATCTTGTTTTCTGGAAAACATTAGTCAAATGTCAGGTTTCCAGATTGTCAGATTGTTCCTTCTTGTTTCTTCCTTTCTGTGTTCTTCCTGTCTCTCTTGTTCTCTCACACAGATGTCCTTGACTTTATCTGTCAACCTCTGGGTTCTTATTTTAGCTGTCACGTTTTCAACACTCATTAATGTAGATATAATGAGAATTAACTACTGATAACTGATCTTCAGCTACAAAACTGAGGTTGTCATAAGATTCCAGTTGGTTCTTCACGTGTGCCCGGGTGGTATTCCCTGTGCCCGGGGATTCCCTTCCGGCTTAACTGGCCCTGAATTTGCCTCCTCACAGTTTGTGTGTGGTCACAGCTGGGTCTTCCTCAGCTCTGGGGCCTCTAAGCTGCCCCTTTGTATCTTTGTATTTGAAAATAAGCCACTAAACTAGTGTGAGTGTGGAGCCCTTTCTGTTGGAGAGCGCCCCCTGCCTTCACCGACCAGCCTGGAATCTGCTGGAATCTTCCTGTCAGTAGGGTACTCAGGTGTTGATGTTCTTACCGTTGCTGGAGCATGGATGGCTGCTGGGGACCGGTCTTTTCCCTGGGTCCCTGGGTCCCTGTTCTCTCTTGGGTGCCTTCCCCGTACCCTTCATAGGGTCTGCTGTCCCCAGAGGTTCAGCTACTGCTCTTTTGTGGGGTGTCACTGAGTCACTGATGAAGGGAAACCTGGACTCTGTGGTGGTAGAGGGAACAAATGACGGCCCTTTGCCTGCTGCAGCCCCCGCCCCCGTCATGTGCTTGGCCAGCCTAGCTATGAGGAGAGGTCCCCAGGTTGTGCTCACTGTTGTCTTTCACACACACACACACACACACACACACACACACACACACACCCCTACCTGTTTTTCTCTCATCTGCCCTCTGCTCTGTGGATTTATGATTTTTAATACTCAGCTATGGTCCATGCCATGGTCTTCGGGATGTACAGAGTAAACTCACGTGAGCAGATGATGTGTGCCTTCAACTTTGCTGAGACATGGGAAAAGCGTATCAGATAGCTTCCCAGATCACAGGGTAATGTGTGTGCCGTACACACCCTTGGAACAGTCAGTGGGCATGAAGCACCTCCGCTCTCGGGTACTACGTTGCAGTCAATAACCTGGAGGCAATCCTCCAAGCTCCTTAGCTTGCAGCTGCTGGACAAGTCATCTTTTCAGATTCACACGCCTCCCCCCACCACCTACCCCCGCCACCCCCAGTGAGGGAAGCACTCCAGACACTGCAGCCAACGTTCTTCTGCAGATGTCTTTTGTTTGTCTGTCTCTCAGAGTTTATTTGACATGATGATTTTAGACTTGCAAAAGAAAAGAAAAGAAAAAGAAAAAAATCACAAATATAATGCAAAAAGAGTTCACAAGCATCTTGAATTTTCTTTATCCCACACCTCATTCACACATGCATGCACATACACATTTGTGCACATGCATACACATGCGTGCTTGTACACGCACACATTCACACTTGTACACACACATGCATACCTGTGCCCATGTGCACACGTGCACTCACACAAACTTATACACATGCATGCACACTTGCAGTTGTGCATCTGCACGGTTGTGCATGCAAGTGCACACTTATGCACATGTACAGGCATGTTTTTCTGAACCACTGAAGTAAGATGCAGCCACACTGCCCTCTGCAAATAACTGGTCAGTACCCCCCTGAAATACAAGGAGCTCCCTGACTTGTGGCAGTCAGAATCAGGTGGTTGACATTGGCAAGTTCTAAGTCCTGTGTTTCTTACAGATTTATTCAGTGACATTTTCTGAGCACAGGGGTATCTGAGAGTGTATGTTGGGTTCAGTTTCTTTACATAAGTCCATTTATTTTTTTGATTTTGGTTCTTTGAGACAGGGTCTCTTTGTAGTCCTAGCACTCACTATATAATCAGGCTGACCTTAAACTCACAGAAATCCTTCTGCCTCTATCTCCCAAGTGCTGAGATTAAAGGCATGCGCCAACACACCCAACTATAAGGTCCATTCATAATGATGGCGTGTCAGACGGGGTGGACATTTCGAAGATCAATACCTGCTTTAGAATGGGCTCCAGAGGGTGTTTACGGCAGTTGCTCCCTCCTCGACACTGAGATTGTCTCCTCTTGTTAGCCTTCCTTAACCAGCATCTGTGTGCCTGTTTCAGGAGCAGCCCTTTTTAGCCTTCCTTAACCAGTATCCGTGTGCCTGTTCAGGAGCTGCCCTTGCTAGCCTTCCTTAACCAGCATCTGTGTGCCTGTTTCAGGAGCTGCCCTTGTTAGCCTTCCTTAACCAGCATCTGTGTGCCTGTTTCGGGAGCTGCCCTTGTTAGCCTTCCTTAACCAGCATCTGTGCCTGTTTGAGGAGCTGCCCTTGCTAGCCTTCCTTAACCAGCATCTGTGTTCCTGTTTCAGGAGCTGCCTTGGGTCCCCTACTGGCGGGGCTCATCTCCCCTTCAGGATGGAGTAATGTGTTCTACATGCTGATGTTTGCAGACGCCTGTGCCTTACTGGTGGGTCTCCTTGTTTCTAACCCATGCATCTTCAGTTAGCTGTCCTGTAGCTGTGGGACAGACCCTAGTGGAATGTCTTCCCGTGGACTCCCACAATCCCTAGCAACGTGCGCCATGCTGCCTTCATTAAGCACACATGTCCCTGTAGCTGTGGGACAGACCCTAGTGGAATGTCTTCCTGTGGACTCCTACAGTCCCTAGCAATATGTCTCATGCTGCCTTCACTAAGCACAGATGGACTGAGGCTTTTTCTGTCTCGGGTGGTGAGGAGTAAGTTCGAAACAAGCGAGCCTGTTCTTTGTGGGATATTGAGAGTCAGAGGTGAGGAGATCCGTAGCTTTGGATCCATCTAGCATGTGACAGGTCACTGAGCCTCTCTGTGCTGCCACGTCCACATTTAAATTTTTTAATTTATTATTTTATGTGTATGTGTGTATGCCTGAGTATACACATGTGCACCACATGTGTGCAGAGGCCAGAAGAGGGCATTAGACCCCCTGAAGCTCAAGCTACAGACAGTTGTGAGCCTCCTGATGTGGGTGCTTGGAACCAAACCCAGGTCCTCTGGGAGAGCAGCCTGGGCCTTAATCACTGAACCTTCTCTCCAGCCCTCGCACTCCCATTATAAAGTGATGTGATGATAGTGATGCAGGCCTGCTGGGGAGCTGGAGCAGATGGTGAACAGAGAGCCCCCCCCCCCCCCCGCCAGTCTGCCTGCTGTGTCAGTTGCAAACACTGGACACAGTCAGATTGGAAAGGTTCAGTTTGGCCCACAGCTTGGGATAGTTTGGTCCAGGATTGCTTTCAGCCTGTGATGAGGCTAACCTCTGAAAAGGAACTACTCACCGCTTGGCTAGGAAACAGAACAGAGAAAGAGGAAGGGGTTGGGGTCCCACAATCCCTTTGGAGCATGCCCACTGACCTACAGACCTCCCACTGGCCCATAACCCCAGCACTCAGAATGCATATGACTGCCACAGATTTGGGGCTAGCCCAAGCTGTGTAATAAGTTACAGCCTGGACTTGGAGAAGAGCCAAGAAAGCTGGGGAGGTAGCTCAGTTGGGAGAGAGCTTGCCTAGTGTGCACAGAGTCTCAGGTTCAGTCCCCAGCACTGTATTAAACTGGGAGTGGTGACGTAACCTGTATCCCCAGCACTGCACCCCTGTAACCCTAGCACTGCACACCTGGAACCCCAGCACTGCACACCTATAACCCCAGCACTGCACACCTGGAACTCCAGCACTGTACCCCTGGAACTCCAGCACTGTACCCCTGGAACTCCAGCACTGCACCCCTGTAATCTAGCACTGCACACCTGTAACCCTTGTAATCCCAGCACTGCACCCCTGTAACCCCAGTACTGCACACCTGTAACCCCAGAACTGCACCCCTGCATCCCCAGCACTGCACACCTGCATCCCCAACACTGCACACCTGTAACTCCAGCACTGCACACCTGTAACACCAGCACTGTACACCTGTAACTCCAGCACTGCACACCTGTAACTCCAGCACTGCACACCTGTAACCCCAGCACTGCACACCTGTAACTCCAGCACTGCACACCTGTATCCCCAGCACTGTACACCTGTATCCCCAGCACTGTACACCTGTAACTCCAGCACTGTACACCTGTAACTCCAGCACTGCACACCTGTAACTCCAGCACTGCACACCTGTAACTCCAGCACTGCACACCTGTAACCCCAGCACTGCACACCTGTAACTCCAGCACTGCACACCTGTAACTCCAGCACTGCACGCCTGTAACTCCAGCACTGCACGCCTGTAACCCCAGCACTGCACACCTGTAACCCCAGCACTGCACACCTGTAACCCCAGCACTGCACACCTGTAACCCCAGCACTGCACACCTGTATCCCCAGCACTGCACACCTGCATCCCCAGTACTGCACACCTGCATCCCCAGCACTGCACACCTGCATCCCCAGCACTGTACACCTGCATCCCCAGCACTGCACACCTGCATCCCCAGCACTGCACACCTGCATCCCCAGCACTGCACACCTGTAACCACAGCATTTGAGAGGTAGAGGCAGTAGAATTGGAAGATCAAGGTCATCCTCGGCTATGTAAGGACTGGGGATGCGGCTCCGCAGAGCACACTCTCCTGTACACCCTGCACTGGTGCCCAGCACTGCACTGAAAACAGTTTAGAGCTTGACTGCCTGAGACTTCCCCAAATTATACATATGCAAATAAATCCCCTAAAGCTCTGGCAGGCCCTTCCTCCTTCCAGTGTTTTTTCCTTAAAATAAAGCAGTTTTATCCCCTTCCCAGTCAGGCTGGGGGCTCCAGGACCTGAGCTCACTTCCTCAGGGATGCTAGGGGACCACATTCCTGCTGCCTGGGCAGTGGGACTGCTCAGGCTTGTGGCTGTTCGTCTCCTCGCCAGCCCATGCCACTCAGGCCCCCAGCATCTTGGGGGCAGACACAGGGAGTGGGCAGTCCCCTCTCCGCTGGTCACTGTCACCTGCATGGGCACAGAGCTTTGTTGGAAGGTGACTCCCACGCAGGCTGTCGCACACCCACAGGCCCTGCTTGTGTTCGCTCTTCCTCCTTCTTGGCAGTGTGGTTTTACCATCACAGGTCTCTTCTGCCAGCACTTGCCACACATTGTACTTGGTGGGAGTAGCGGTGCTGGCAGGCTGCCAGCTCAGCCCTGGGTAGTTAGAGCTAGAGCTGGAGTTGGTCCCAATTTGCTGCAAAATTCTCTTGCCGCCAACCCTGATTTTTGTGTTTCCTCGTTCCCACTACTGTCCAGTGATTGTTCCTGGGCCAAGCCAAGTGCTGGGACAGTGTATTGTCCATAGGGGACATTCCCATTCTCCTTAGCTCATGCACGCGGGCCTCCATCTTGATCATAGGGCATCTGAGAGCCAAGACCTGAGGCCTGGTGGGCAGCTGATGTGGAGCAGCAGTGGTCCCTCAGACCTGTACTGCCTGCTCCCCTCCCCCAAACCCCTCTGGATTAGGGTGCCTGCTGCCCTTTAAGTACATGCCAGCAGCAGGTGAGACTCCTATCAGGATCCCCTTCCAATGCAGCCCCAGAACCTGCTTGTGATCTGCTGTCGGTCACAGAGACCAGCTCCACACCCGTGGCAGGGTAAGCCCTGAGCTGTGGGTGGCAGCCAGCCATTACTCTGCTTTGGTGAACAACTACCCTGAGCCTTTTGGCACGTGAAGGGTGTGAAGTTAACCAGGTAAGCCGATGGCTGTCAGCCTAGCAGTTAGCACTGTGTGGAAAGCAGCCAATGGTGTACACACACACACACACACACACACACACACACACATACACACACACACACACACACACACACGAGGTTAGGCCTCAGACAGGCTCCCTACAAAACATGCTAGTCCTGAGGCATTACTTCAGCCTCCCAGTACCCCATCTCATGACCTACTTACCTGGCTCCAGAGTTCCTCCGTGTAGCTCCATAGCGTGGGCTATACCTCCCTTTCAGTTTCTGTCTTGTTTCCGTTTGGGACCTCTTGTGGTTGGATCGGTTTTGAAGTCTGTGCTAAAAGCCTGTTTGGGGGCAGGTGTCTGGATTATCCCGAGGACTTAGCGAGGGGCAGCCTTCACCTCAGGCCAGGTGCTGGCCTCATCTCCGCTCTGCTCTCCACGGGGCATACACCTGTGAGTGCTTCAGAGGAGGAACCACACAGTCCAGCAAGCCTCAACAGGCCACACCTGCCCTCCGCTCTGTCCTCACACGGTGACGGCGTCTTTTCTCTGTTTTGGGTGCAGTTCCTGATCCGCCTCATACACAAGGAACTGAGTTGTCCAGGGCCGGCTGCAGGGATCCAGGCTCCGTAAGTCCACAGTGGCCTCTCTGGAATTGAGGCAATCCAGGCAGCCTGATGGGAAGGGAAGAGCTAACCACCCATCCCAGTTTGGGCACACTACAGTCACCCTCCTTTCTTGTGTAATAAGTGCCTCTTTGTGGGTGTGATTCCGTGAACCTCTCCTCAGACTCCCAGTGAGGGGAATGTGAGGCGGTTGCCTTCCTGGTGGAGTTTGTTGCGCTGTGCCTTCCCAGCCAAGAGAGTCTCCAGTCCCAGCTGGAGAAGCAGAAGCCGTGGGAAGGGCGCATAGTTCACCCACCAGCCAGCTCCCGAAGCCAGGCGTCCCAGGGAGGAGGGCCCAGGGCTGGCCCTGCATAGGGTCTGTGCATTCTCGGTGTGCTTGGCATCTGCTGTGTGACCCTCTGTCACCCTCTCTTTTGCATTTAGGCTGAAGGAACACTGACCGTGAGTCCTCCGGAGTGCCCGGGCCCGTCTTAGACACACACACTGTCTTTGGAAAAGCTGAAAGGAAGGATCCTGTCATAAAAAAGAAAGACTCGCCTTTGCACGTGCATCTGGGAGCGACTCACAAGCTACCCTGAGACTTGCTGGACAGACAGACATGGAGCTCAGAATGACAGTGGGGAGCCTGCCTGGCTGTGTCCCACTGCCTTAATGGGCCAAGGCCCAATGACCCAGCCAGCCCCAGCCTGGCAGGTGCGTGGTGCCCGCTAGCCACTGAACTCTAGCCTGTACAGTGCCAGGAAGGACTGGCCTGCAGCGCCCAGGCAGCCCACCCCTCTCAGGTACCCAGTGCAGAATGTTTATAGCCTGTGAGCCCAGGCCATCCCACTCTCCTGTGTCCTGAATGTGCAGGGTGAAAGGACAGGACATGTCACAAATGTCTCATCAAGTAACCAACAGTATGAGAAAGCCCAATTACAGACAGAAACTGAGATGGAGTCCACACCCAGCAGTCACGAAGACCCATGCTCGGTACCAACCAGGAAACTGGTCATGTCAAGATGTGAATGAGTGTGAAGCAATAAGCCCCCCAACAAGACGGGGGCGCTGGGAAGGCCAGTCCCAAAGCTTGTGTCGTGGTCCCCTGCAGGACTGAGAGAGCACAGAAACTGGGGAGGGGGCTTCATGGGGTACCAGAAGCAATGGGTCCCACCCAGCCGTCCCTCTTACCCCAGACACCTGGGCTGTTTCTAGACCCACAGGGATTATTTATTTTAAATGTATAATGTGCTATATAGATTTTAAGAGATATAAATGGGGTTTTCTTATTTATTGAGACAAACTATGATTGTTCTGTGGCCATTTGTCGTCTTGGTTGTATGTATCTGCTCTTTGAAATAAATGAGTTTTTATTTTAAAAAATGCCCAAGTACAACATAAATGATTCTTTCCAGACAGACTACGTCGCTTTGGTTTTCTTAGGGCCGGAGACTATATCAGTTGTTTTCCATGTTGCTGGGACAAAATACTTGACAAGAGGTACTTATAGGAAAGAAAGGTTTCTTCTGGCTCCTGTGGCAGGGAAGGCATGCGGGCAGGAGTTTGAGGCGGCTGGGCACATTGTATCGGCAGTCGGGAAGCAGGGAGAGATGGCAGCTTGTGCCCAGCTCGTCTCTCCTTTGTATACTGAGACCGCAGACCGTGGTGCTGCCCACATTGAAGTGGGTCTTCCTACTTCAGTTAACCCAATCTAGAACATTCTTCAGAGACATGCCCAGAGGCTCATTGCCCTTGGTGAGTCTAGAGTCTGTCAGGTTGAAAATATTAGTCATTACAAAGATTAATTAAATGTAATTAATCATTACAAAATATTAACCATTAAAAAGACATGTTGGCTGACTTTTGCAACAGAAAGGGGGCTCCCTATTGGAGTGTACCCCAGCTCCATGAAGAAGGCTGGGCCAGGGCCCCAGTAAACAACAGCTCTGGATATTTGGTCAGTTGTGGAATGTGATGGATATCCCAACACTTGTCCTTGACAGTGAAATGCCACTTGGTGAGTGTGAGAGTCACACCTGGACACTGGAAGGGGCACTTGAGCATTCAGTCCTCAGGATCTGCAATGGCCCAAGTTCTCATGATGCATGTTCTCAGAGGTGGGGGGCTGTGCTTTAAGGTAGTTCTGCTGAGGCGTCCATAGCAACAGGCCATGACTCACGGGGTAGGGTGGAGCACCCCCAAGTTCTGCAGACCAACAGTTGGTGGAAGGCTGCCCCTGAGCTCCTCTGGAAGCCCACTACCATCTCCGGGCTGTTGTCTTTAGTTGTTCTCATTGTTTGGGTTTTTTGCTGTTGTTTTAATTTTAATGTTATTTCCACACGTATAAAATTGTTTTCTGCAAATGAAATCTCTACAGACATTGACTTGACTGTCAGTTTGTTACACACCGAGGTTACCAGTTCTCCTAGTGATACAGGGGGTATGGGGGTCCCCTCTGCAGTTAGTCTCATTAATAAAAGAATTTAAGAATGGACTGAGAAAAGAGAGAAAAAAGGAAAAAGAAAAACTACACACACACACACACACACACACACACACACACACACAGGGCTGTGGACTGTAAGCTGCTGAGGGCAGGGATTCTCAGAAGGAAAAGCACAGTGTCTCGTTAACAGACTAATTATTCTGCCCACCTCTTCAGCCTGTCTTTCTAAGCCTGTCTTGAAGCCAAAATCACTGGCCCAGTCCACCTAGGATGCTCTGCTCCACCCAAGCTAGAGGTTCTGTTCTCGTGACCAGGAGCCTTTTCTATTCCAGCACTGGCTTCCTTTCCCTCTCCTGGCAGCTATCAATTGCCAGAAGCTCCTGAGCTAGGGATGGGTCTTCTCTTTGTGCCCACCTCCTCTCTTCAGGATGGGATTTTGTCTGGTTTGAGCTTGCACAGGCCTTGTGCATACTGTCACAATCATTGTGAGTTCATATGGACAACTGTCCTGTTGTGAGATTTTTTTTTTTTCAACACAGGGTTTCTCTGTAGCCATGACTGTCCTGGAAGACCAGGCTAGCCTTGAACTCAGAAATCTGCCTGCCTCAGCCTCCCAAGTGCTGGGATTAAAGGCATGCTCCATCACCACCCAGCTGAGTTTTTTTTTTTTTAAAACTTTTAAAACCCACTCTGCCTACAAAAGGGTCCCTCTGAGACTTCACCCATCATGTCTCCTGGAATGGGGCAGTGGCAGTTCCAGCCCATGGCCTCCAAGCACTCAGTGCAGGAAGCCTCAAAGGCTGATGGTCCACTCCCAGCTCAATGTACCCTAAGCACTAGAAGAAAACCTTCGTGACCCATGGGGAAAGGCTGTCCTACCTTCCTTCACCTTCCAGGCTGAGCCCTGAAGCTGTGTACCTTTAGAGACTGTCGGAAAACACATACACACCACTACTTTTTTTTTTTTTTTTTTTTTTTTTTTTTTTTTTTTTTTTTTTGGGTTTTTCGAGACAGGGTTTCTCTGTGTAGCTTTGCGCCTTTCCTGGAACTCACTTGGTAGCCCAGGCTGGCCTCGAACTCACAGAGATCCGCCTGGCTCTGCCTCCCGAGTGCTGGGATTAAAGGCGTGCGCCACCACCGCCCGGCCACACCACTACTTTTAAGAGCAGTTTAGCAAGGATTCAATTCATGAATGAAGAAGATTTTGCTGTGACTTTTAAGGGAAAAGTGTACAGTTTCAGTATAAAAATCGTCTTCTTTTCATCCAGCAGCGGCTGAGATCACTGGACTCCGAAAATAGCAGCTGAGACCCACGCTGCATTCACATGGAAATGTGCTGGCCTGTGGCTGCCACTCAAGTCTGCAAACAGTCCCTGCAGGGCAGGACTGCAGGCAGCCACAGAGCAACCAAGGAGCCCAGACTGGGCAGGAAGAATGGTTGACCAAGATTCCCTGGGCCCCAGCCATGAGCCAAAGGTTCTCCACAGGCCTCAGACTGTCCACAGCAGGGACCAGAGCCGGCCCTCCAGGCACTGGCCTGTGAAATCTAGTCAGAATAGAGCTAAGGATGTGGTTTAGTTGGTAGAGTGCTTGCCTCGCATTCATGAGGCCCTGGGTTTGATCTCTACACCCATTAAACAAGGTGGTACATGCCCATAATCTCAGCATTCTGGAGGTAGACAGAAGAAATGTTCAAGGTTATTCTGGGCTATAAAATGAATTCCAGGAAAGCCTGGGCTATATTTCTAGTCAAAATGGGTTGTTCCAAAAAATGAAAGCCTAGTGTGGGGGGGGGGGGGCATTCCAGGGGTCTGAGCAGGTAAAAGTATTTTCTTCTCCTGACCACGTACAATCTCTCTGGGGGGCACCTACCCTCCAGCCCTGGGTGATGATCAAATAGTTGTCCTGGGACCCCCAAAAGACACATAGGTGGTCTTCTGAGGTAGACAGTAGTGGGTTTCTGCAGCCATTCTGCTCCTAGACCCCTCCTAGCTGACTCACAGTTTAAGAATACAAACCCATCAAGATGATGAAGACATGGTGACAGGATCCTGAGGATGTTCACATTGTCTACAGTTAGGAAGCACAGAGGGAGGAAGCTGCTGTCCCAGCCTGTGGCATGGTGGCCCCTGAAGTGGGGTGGACATTCCTTCTGCAGTTAAACATTTTGGAAACCCCCTTATAGATACACACAGAGGTATATTTCTATGGTGACTCAAAATGCAGTCAAGTTGAGAGTCCCAATTAACTAACACAGGACACATGACAAGAGTCCTTCGAAGTATGGGGCAGGACTCACGACAGCCATGATGCCCTTCTTCTACCATAGTGACTGTTGACAGTGGAGAAGGTGGCTGCTCATTAAGCTAGTCCAGACACAGGATATGAAGCAGAATGCCGGGGAACTTTGTGGCAGGAGAGCCACGAGGGAAAAGCTCATTTAGTCCCACTGTCAGTCTGTGGGAGACTGTGACAGTCCCTTCTTACCACAGAGTCATGATGGAAGGGGTGAGAGATCTCTCTTGAACTTCCTTTGTTGGGATCCTAATCTCACTCGTGAGGGCGCCTGACAGGCACCCCCAATGCATACCTGACAGAAACACCCAACTATATACATGACAGGCACCCCCGACTGCACAGTTAACCGGTAACCCGGACTAGTACACACAGCTGCTACCCCAGTCACTCTATGTGGGCAACACATCCCCTTTATGGGTAGGAACAGAGTGTTGACATGCAGCATGGTTAGCTCTGATTTTATCCTAGTTTTCAGACCGACCACAGGACCCCCTTCAGTCCCCTCGTCGGGAGGAGGTAGTCACCACTGTCTCTCTGGCTGAGGGAAAACTGCCCTTGACAGCTTCCCACACACAGGAATCCCTGTGGGTGTCTCAGTTCAGCTCGGCCCTAATGACTCCCTCACAGCACATAACTTTCCCAGCGCGTCTTGGTACAATCTTGAATATTTTCCAAAAAACGTTATCTCCTAAAAAACCTCTGCAAAGAATACTGAAGGACTTTAGTGGCTCTTCGAAGTGGGTTCCAGCCATATTCGAAAAGACTCTTATAAGCGTATCCCCTTTCTCATTGTGGTGCATCTGGGGTACAAGGCATTTAAATATCTAATGATTTGCCCTGTGAAAAATGCTGGGGCCTTATTCCCAGACAGGCTCTAGTAGAGAATTCGTGAGGGTGTACATAAACAAGCTTCCCCCGCCACCTTCTTCATGCACGATTCTGAAATGGAAAATCTGTTCATGAGCCCGACGAAGATGGAGCTCTTGAAGTGTATCTGTGACCTAACGGAGCAGACAGTTGTGCTCTTAGGGCGATGTTCAGATTACACCTGTTGTCACAGTGAGGCGAGCTGTAAGGAGATGGCCATGAGGAATCTGTTTTGTTTCTTTGTTTTGTTTTGAGATAGGGTCTCTCTGTGTGGCCCTGGCTGTTCTGGATTAACGATGTGGGCCACCATGCCCAGCCCCCCATGAGAATTCTTAACCCCCGGAGGGGGTGGTTCAAGCCACCGTTCACTGAGCCAAGCACCCATTTGAGTTGAGGTGAGCATCACTGCTGTGCACCGCTGAGATCTCTAAGTCAGATAACCTTTTTCTCTGATGTAGTTTTATGTTCTGCCTGATGCAAATGAAGAATCTGACATTCATGCCAGCCCCGGAAAGATTGTAAGGCAGACTCCAGCTAAGGGAAATGGACAGAAAGAACAGATTTCCGGAATAAATGTAAACACCTGCCACATGGCAGCCGTCCCCATCTGGGAGAGCAGGCGCACATCCCACATTTAAACCATCTTCTTTTGTATGAATAGTCTAATGATCACAACTGAAGGCTAAAAATGAGAACAGCATCTACCATTAAACTGCAGACATTTACAAGCATCTGTACCGTCACGGGGCAGAGCAGGCATGTGCTGGGGAATGAGGTTCTTCTGGCTGTAGCCGGTGCTTTACTGAGAACTACCATAAACTGCTGAGTTAGAAGAGGTGACTAGCTGGTATTGAACATCGGATCTCCATCCTCAACCAGCTCACACGACAGCTGACTGTCGGGTGCCAGTCTTGGCCCACTAGCTCTTGTCACACAACACCTGGAGTCAGTGACACCGAATGCTGCTGTTGAGGGCATATGTTTCGGTCTACCTCACCAAGAACTAGGACCACAGCATGTCGATAATGCTGTTGAGTCCATCACACTTTCTACTCAGGGGCTTTCCCTCGCTCTTTGAAGTCAAGACAACTTGGCCAGACTGTGAAGTGACCCCACTATCAGGGAGCAGAAGGCCACCTCCACCCTTGCCCTTGAGAGAACAAGATAGACTCCATTTTAAGAAAGAACTCCATTTTAAACAGGACTTGACCAGGGGCTGAACCTGGTTCCAGTAAAAACCACAAAGAGTTCCAAGAAAAATCACAAACTGCCAGGGCCCTGGTCAAGGTGACCCAACCAGGGTGGGCTGGCCAGTGAGGAACTTTGGCGAACATCTGTGGGCTCCAAATGCCCTTGTGGCTTTCTGATAACCGTTGTTGAAAATTCCTCCAGACCCCAACCAATGAATTAAAGGTTACATACCTTCATCCAATCCTGAGACACCAAGGCTTGTACCTCCCTGCTTGTGGTTTTTCCCTTTAAAAATCCCAAACCCCAAGAGCTCAGGGCCATTCTCTTCCACCTACTGTACTCTGTCAGAGGGCTGGATTACGGTGGTCCGAGTTCGAGCTTGTAATCAATAAACCCATGTGTATGTATTGGATATCAGTGCGGTGTTCTTATTCGGGGGGGAGGGGGGCTCTAGAGACTCGGGCACTACACCCTGACTGCTCTGGACTGAGATGGCCCAGTGTGGCTTGCACCCTTCTTTGGACAGGGTCTGTGCACCTCCTCCGACTCTCAGAGCTTCTCATGTACCATCTTAACCCCTCACATGGAGCTGGAATTTTTCACCCCTAAGTCTGCCTCCATGCTAGATGGTATCCTCTACCAGGGCAAGCCATGGTTGCACACCCTGGTTCTCAACACACCGCCCAACACGTGTGACATTCCAAACCTATTGCTGATAGATGAGTGAATCAAAGGGGCCTTGACATGTTTGCTTTCTTCCTTCATAAAGGCTTTGCACGAAGACCTTTCAAGACAGTCATCGTAACAGACCCCTCCTATGGAATTTGAAGACGTCTTCCTTCTGTGCCCTTGTTCCTAACTGTCAATGACCGAACTCAGAAGAGGACAGTTTGCTACCATCCTGTCTGCTCTTACCTTCTCACCCTCATCTCCAAGAGGGACAGGAGGAGCCTCTCAGTAGGTACTGGCCCACGCCTCTCATTAGCCTCAAGTTCTGTCTTGTTCCACCCAGCCACGGCTAGCTCTTGTCTTCATTCCTGAGCCTAGCAGTTGAATTCTGATTGTGTCTTGCATCCTGCTGGGTGCCATGGCAATCACTGGGACGTACGGAGCTATCGCAGGATTCCAGGACCTCACAGTCCAGTGTGGGGACAGTGCTGTCTAGACTGCTGTACCGTCTGTGAGTTGCCTCACCCCTCAGGGCTGCTGAGCCAGCCCTCTGCAGCTTGCCGGGGTCAAGGCCACTTGGCTTCTTTTCCTGGTCCAGACTGGGCTTCTCACGTGAGATCTAAAAAAAAAATTAAAATTATAATTAAAAAAATCCCTGGGCTATTTTACAGGCAACTTCTGGCATCTGCATTTCCATTTGGGGACAAGCTGTCAGTCACTGCTTCCCTGACATGCATATGGCTATGCACAGGCTAATTTAGGAATGGCTGGATAAGTGACTAATAGGGAGGAGGAACCGGTGAGAAGTCATCTGCTTTGAGACGCTATGGAGTTAGTGCTCTTCAACCTATGACTCTCTCTACGGAAATCTGTACTGGGGTCACCGGGAGGCCAGCTTCTCCTAGTCAGGCAGAAAATGAGCTTAGAGGAGGGGTCTGGGGACCCATTCCTGGGAGGTCCCAATCCTTAGCAGAAACCTCCCCACACCCAGCCACAAAATCTCGTATCAGTCGGATGCTGGATTTGCAGCAGAGGTGTGACTCCTCCACGCCACACAAGTGCTCATGGTAGCTCAGGTCCCTCCTCCCTCAGAGTCTGATTCTTTGGTCCAGGATCAGCCCAGGCATCCCTGTTTTTTCAGACAGGGTCTCACTATGCAGCGCTGGCTAACCTAGAACTCATTATGTAGGCTGGGCTATACTTAGCCTCTGCCTCTTAACTACCTGGATTAAAGACTTACTCCGCCATACCCAGTATCCTCAGCATTTTTAGCATTCCTGGGCAGACACCTGTGGGTGAGTTGCTAGTGCCCTGCTGGAAAAATTGGCCTAAGGATGCAGAGCCCAGGAAACTGCTTGTCCTAGACCTTGTTACCCAGGCCTAGAGAACATAATTAATTAAATTAAATTTGAAAGGTTCAATTTTGTTGTTTTTTTTCTTTTCTTTTTCTTTTTTGAGACAGGGTTTCTTTGTGTAACAACCCAGACTGTCCTCACTCTGTAGACCAGGCTGGCCTTGAACTCACGGAGATCTGCCTGCCTCTGCCTCCTGAGTGCTGGGACTAAAGGTGTATGCCACCATTACCTAGCCATTATTGTTTTTCAAGACAGGGTTTCTCTGTGTAGTTCTGGATGTCCTGGAATTCTCCCTGTAGAGAGGCTGGCCTCTGCCTCCCGAGTGCTGGGATTAAGGGTGTGCACCAACACTGCCCAGCTGAAAATTTTTTTAAATCCTTCAAATAATTTAGCTTATTCCTTTTGCCCCAAACAATGTAGTAAAATGGCTGTGTTCCATAGTCATCAAGTGCAATAGTTTCCATTGCTATAACCAAATATCCTACAAGACGCAACTTGAGAAGGGGGCGTTCTCTTGGTCACGGTTTGAAAAGACACACCAGTCATGATAGGGAAGGCGTGACAGCAGGAGACAGGTGTCAGTCATGTTGTGTCTGCAATCAGGAAGCAGAGGGTGGAACAGGAAGTGGGGCTGAGTAAAACCCCACAGCCCACCCCAGGTGACCTACTTCCTTCAGCAAGGTTCCACCTTCTAAAGGTTACAGCCTTCCCGAACAGCACTGTAAACTGCGACACTTGAGCCGATGGGAGACAGATTGCATTCAAGCTGTTTCATAAAGTTAGAAGGTAAGAGTTTGTATAGAATAGATACACAATGAGCTGTGTGCCATTATCCATGTCTTCTGGTACCTACATGGTTGTGTTCTTTACATCCATGCAGTGGTGAGTATGCCAATGCAGTGGTGAGCATGTCCATGCAGTTATGAGCATGTTCATGAAGAGGCAAATATGTCCATGCAGTGGTGAGCATGTTCATGCAGTGATGAGCATGTCCATGTAGTAGTGAGCATGTCCATGCAGTGGTGAGCATGTCCATGAAGAGGTGAGCATGTTCATGTAGTGGTGAGCATGTCCATGAAGAGGCGAGCTTGTCCATGCAGTGGTGAGCATGTCCATGCAGTGGTGAGCATGTCCATGAAGAGGTGAGCATGTCCATGAAGAGGTGAGCATGTCCATGAAGAGGTGAGCATGTTCATGCAGTGGTGAACATGTCCATGCAGTAGTGAGCATGTCCATGAAGAGGTGAGTATGCCCATGTAGTAGTGAGCATGTCCATGAAGAGGTGAGCATGTCCATGCAGTAGTGAGCATGTCCATGAAGAAGTGAGCATGCCCACGTAGTAGTGAGCATGTCCACGAAGAGATGAGCACGCCCATGTAGTAGTGAGCATGTCCATGCAGTGGTGAGCATATAGATGCTCTCTTCCTCAGGAGAGGGCTCTCCAACATGGTAATTGCTTGGGTCAAAGGACCCAAGTTTATACAACAATAATTGAAGTTCTTCAGACTCTGCAGAAACCTGGTCCAGGGATTTACACCCCCTACAAGTCTACAGTGAGGTAAGGGCAGAGCAGCCCAGCAAAGACACTGCCATGGCTTTAGTGGCAGAAGTCCCTAAACTAACTGTGCCCCCCAAACAAACGTGTAGCTCTACAGTGGCTGTGTTTGGAAAGGAAAGTAACGAAGGCTAAACGGGGTCCTCAGAGTGAAGCTCTCATAAGGACTGGAGCTTTCATAAGAAGAGACAAGGTAGAGCCAGGGGCGTGGCTTAGCTTGAGTTGCCTAGCATACATGAGACATGGGCTAGACCCTAGCACTGCATAAACCAAGTGTGGTACGCTCCTATAATCAGCACTCCGTCAGGAGATGGAGACTGGAGGATCAGACAAAGTTCAAGGTCATCTTCAGGCTACATGGCAAGTTCAAGGCAATATGAGCTACATGAGAGCCTGTCTTGATGTTACTACTACTATAACCAATAATGATAGTATTACTTTTTAAAAGAAGCAATGGGGGCCGGGCGGTGGTGGCGCATACCTTTAATGCCAGCACTCGGGAGGCAGAGCCAGGTGGATCTCTGTGAGTTCGAGGCCAGCCTGGTCTACAGAGTGAGATCCAGGACAGGTACCAAAACTACACAGAGAAACCCTGTCTCGAAAAAACAAACAAAAAGGAAGAAGAAGAAGAAGAAGAAGAAGAAGAAGAAGAAGAAGAAGAAGAAGAAGAAGAAGAAGAAGAAGAAGAAGAAGAGGCAATGGGACAGAGCCCTCTTTCTCTTACTTGAGAGGCCATGGTCAGAAAGAACCCACTTGAGGCCAGGAGAGAGACTCATCAGGAATGGAATAGGCAGCACCTTCACCTACACTTCCAGAATCAAGCATAGTGAACAGTAAATGCCTGCCATTTGGACATCTGTGGGTAGTGTTTGTACTCTGACCCTGACATGGTCCTTGTCCCTGTCCTTAGATCTTCTATTTTCAGTGAAGAACACTCTATCCACAGGTCATACAGCTCTGACCTCCCAGTGTTGGCATAAACCTCAGCTTCACCATTCTGAAGGCCAGACATCCCGCCCAGTAGGGGCAAGGCTGGTCTTTTTGGAAGCTCTGAGGAGAGTCTTCATGCCTCTTTCCTGACTCCTGAGGGTTCCCTACAGTCCTAAGTGTTCCTTGGGCTTGTAGGTACCTGGCTGCAAGCTCTCCATCTGATGTACAGGACGAGTTCCCCCAACCAAACAGCCGCCATCTTTCATACTCCTGAGACTGCGCACGAAAGTCCTGAGACGCATACCAGCTGGGCCTATTTACTGTTTATCTTCACTCACAGAAGGAGTCTGGGAAGGACCTGGATACAGTGGGGTCCGGGCGGGAGAACCTCACCTGAGTATCCAGCCATTCCTCTCAACCAGTTGTATGCACTTCTGCCCTGGTTGCATGTGACCTGGGAAGAGAGGCTAGAGCATACAGGTGGGGAAGGATCAGGGGAGGAGGGGCCACTACACAGCCCTGGGAAAACCATCATCCCTGCTGGATGCAGACCTTGCAGTGTGATGCCCCCACAGTAACCCCTAACCGGTTGCTCTGTGAGGAAGCCTAATGAACTCCTTGCTTCCCCTGGGTGAAGTTGGGACCTTAGGAGGAAGGGCAGATGTTGTTTACTTCTCCCCCAGGGAATGAATCTTAAAACCAGTACCCATCTTCACATCCCTCCCCCTTTTGACTTTGAGTCTTCTTTCTTTGGGGATACTTGTCAGTTGGATTTAGGTCTTTTTTAAGGCTGGCATAGTCTCATCCCAACATCCCTTAGTTTTAAACTGTCAACTTGACACACAACCTTGAATCACCTGGGAAGAGTGTCTCAGTGAAACTGTCTAGATCAGACAGGCCTATGGGCATGTCTGGGGCGGGGATGGGGGTTAGGGAGTGTCTGAATTTATGTGAGGAAACTAGCCTGAAAGAGGGAGGCACCATGTGGTGGTTTGAAAGAAAATGGACCCCAAAAGGAGTGGCGCTGTTAGGAGGCTTTGTTGGAGTAGGTGTGGTCTTGCTGGAGGAAGTGTGTCACTGTGGAGGTGGGCTTTGAGGGCTCATATATGTTCAAGCCATGCCCAGTGAGAAAGTTTGCTTTCTGTTGCCTGCAAGATGTAGGACTCTCAGCTACTTCTCCAGCACCATGTCTGCCTGCACACCACCATACTCCCAGCTGCCATGATAGTGATGGACTAAACCTCTAAAACTGTAAGCCACCAGCCACCTCAGTTAAATGTTTTCCTTTATAAGAGTTGCCATGGTGATGCTGTCTCTTCACAGCAATAGAAAGCCTAACTAAGTCACACCAGTCCCTGAGTTTGGGTCCTGGGCTGTCTAAGAGCAGGGGAAGCGAGCTGAGCACTAGGCATATATGCATGCTCTTCAGTCTGCCCTGGAGTCTGGATGTCACGTGACCAGCTGCTTCAAGTTCCTGCCTCCTTCACTTCCCCGACAAGAGTGAACCCGGAACCTGGAACTGTGAGCAGAAACAAACCTTTATCCACTAAGTGGCTTTTCGTCCCAGTGTTTTTTCACAGCAACAGAAATGAAATCAAGACACTAACTTACCCACATCTTCCAAGAACCTTTCTCCAAATAGCTTCACGTTCGTGGGCCAGATGGACACAGGAAGCTACAATTCGACCTCTTACACACGCTGCACATCATCCTTGGTGCCAGCTACTCTTCCAGCGTGGCAGTGGCTCCTGGAAGAGCTGAGTCCATATGGCAGTTTGACTTTCCCTGTGGTCACGGGGTTTCCACAGACTCCCAGGAGCAGGACCTACCTCATCTACAATATGTCACTGCCCTGCCTTTTCATCCTGCCATCTGGAACCAATTCATGAAATCAGAATTGGAGATGTTTATGCCGGCTCTAGGAACTCAGCAGAGAATCAGCTGAAAGGTAAAGGCTACTCCAATTACAGCATTGCCCACGCTCTTAATTCACACCTCTGCCCTCCTCCCTCACAACCCTAACGATTGTGGCTGGTGTGAGGCCCACCAAGCCCCATATGGAATCCCAGGGGCAGCTACACCTGTCTCCACAGCCCCCAAAACCACAGGCCACAGTGACATTCTAATGTTGTTCTAAGATGCCAAGGCAGGAAGTCTTTTCCAGCAGTCCTGGTGCCAAGGAAGATGGCTGCCAGCACTCCAGGACTTGCAAACATGGAATTCATCTCCAACCCAGACTCCAACTGTGGGTGATTACCATGGCAGAGCTTCTTAAGAAGCCCTTCACTGTTTCCCTAAGGCCCACTAACCAGATGTCCTGTGGGCTGCACCTACGAACCTACACCTTGAACCCTAGGCATGGCTGTGCTGACCCAGAGGGGCAGGAGGAAAAAGAGGTAGGTAATTTACCCTCTCCATGTGTCTTGACTTTTGTCCATTTTATTTTTATGGTGCTGGGCCTAGAACCCATGCGTTGTCACAGAGGCCCAGCCCCGCCCTGTGTATTTTAACAGTGTTATTTACCAAATCATTTAAAGTAGTTGAAAAAAGAGAAATTCAGGTGACTAAAATATTCTAAAAGGTTTTTAATCTACTTGTCAGTATGGTAGGTCTGACACAGAGGAGTCAAGGAGTGGGTATTTAGTGGGCTAAAGACAGCTCACAATAAATTATAATTAGGGTCTTGGACCTGCAACGTTCAAACCTCTCCACAGTAAATTTTCGTGAAATTTCAGTCTGTCAGTCAGCCTCTGCAGACACAGCTTCTTCCCAGGAATTCTCCTTCATAACAGATCACGGTCAAGACAAACCATCTCCCACAGAGCAGGACTACCCTCCCACAGGACCAGACTGCAGCTGGCATGGCTTCTCTTCACTGTCTTCCTGGCTGAATTTAGAACCACCTGTGAGACTGGGGCCCAGCTCTGGGTGTGTGAGAGTTTTTCCAGAGAAAAACTAAGATGCCACATGGAACCAGAGTAGAAGGGAAAAGCCAAGTACCACAGGCTTTCTCTCTCACTCCCCATCTCTCTTTCTTCTCCCTCGCCACCACGCTGAGGTCCTCTGCTCCACCACACCCTCCACACAGTCAGTCCTGTCTTCCGGTCAGTTGTTTCTGTCAGGTTTGGGCACAGTGATGCAAAAAGCCATATACTGCATAACTGCTTGTGGGCCAGAGCCCTGGTATCTGGGCACAGGGGCAAGGAGAGCTTGGGCAGGGAAATCAGAGCCATTCACCCATGCTCAAAGATCTCCGTGTCATGCCCTGGGGTTCCACGCTCGCCCATTACTGCTCTGACCTCAGTCCTGTTGACATTTGCACTGGACAATTCTCTGTGTGTGCCTGTCCTGTGCACTGGAGCACCATGACCAGCACTCCGTCCAGAAGTGTCCCTCCCAGCTGTGACAACTGACATGTCCCTGATCTCATCACGTGACCTAGCAGTGCTTTGTCCCTTCCAGCCCCCAGCCTTGGCCTAGCTACACCTTCCTGGTGGCTAAGAGCCCTTCCGAACTGCCCCTTCACTCCTTAGGTGCATGATCAGTGGGTTTCATTTTTTCCTTTTCCTGTGTATGTATAAACTCTCCTCAATCACAACTATTGCCATGGCAACGCCAGCATCTCCCCAGGGCTTCATTCTCCTTCCATGCTGACACTGGTAATGATCTTAGCCATCGAGATGCTACTGCACCCATGTTTACCCACATCCCATTGTTCTAGCAAGGAGATCCTCCTGCCCGGCTCCTGTAAATGACAGCCCACCCTAGTCCACATGGAGGACCAGTTTTCTGGTCAAGGTGTTCATAGACATCAGTCAAGATCCTCACAGGACACAAAGCTCAAACTAAAACAATTGAGGTGTGCTATGTGGGAAAGGGCTGTGATAAAGGCATAAGCAGGGATCAGGGCTGCCCAGAGGACAGTGTGGTCACCAGGGGTCAAGCATAGTGGATCTGGGAACACCAGGGTAAAAGGGGCCAGAGCTTGAGTGCTTTAACAAGCTCTGAAAGCATCCAGTCCCAAACAGGAGACCCTTGAACAGTGACCCTTGGTCACTCGCCAGAAGTAACTTCCTGAGGACTTAGTCTCCACCCCCATCTCTTAGCTCCTAATGGAGCTCCTCACTGGCTGAGTCCAACCATGGTTTAGTGTGCCTGTGTGGGTCAGTCTCAGAGTATACAGAGAAGACAGAAAATGGGCTTGGAGGCATCTGAGCATGCACTGTGTCCCTGAGGCCCTGTTGTGGACTATCACACTGTAGTTTCCACACAGTGGCAGTCATGTCATCAACTCTCAGCGTTTGTTTCTGTGGCAACACTCTCCCTTGTGTGAAGCTGGCTCCTGACTCTGGCCAGATATCACCTCCTCAGAGGTAGTGGTCTTTAACCCTTAAAAGGGATGCCTCATCCAGGAATCTTGGGCCCCTAAAACCTGAAACCTACCTCATAGTAAGTACTCAGTGTGTGCGTGCCTGCCTATCATTGGGCTTCTGTGAGTGAAGGCACTGCCATTTACCTGACACAGGCCAAACATCTTTATTTTCTCAGTCATCCACACATACATGTATGCATCTAGGCATCCATCCCGGTATCCATCTATCCATTTTTAGACACACAGATCTAAGCATTCATGCATGCATCCGTTCAGCATCCACATATCACCCATCCACTCCTATACTCATGACTCCATCTACCTATTTATCCACCAGCTATCCATCCACCCACCTACCTGTCCTCAAAATATAGCTCCCTTTTTCTTTCAATACCAGCATCATTCCAAACAAGCCTATGACATAAACATCAGCCTTACCTTTATCCCCTACCCTGGCTTCTCTGCATTCCAGTTGCATGCAAAAGCATGCCAAGTGCTACTGAGACGGAACTGCAGGCAGGGATAACCTTGCTTTTCTTAAAAGGCAACATAGGCCATCTGTGCTGGTTAGCTTTTTGTCAACTTGACACGTGCCAAGGTCATATGAGAAGAGAAAGATTGAGAAAATACCTCCATCAGATTGGCCTGTGAGAGGGCACAGCCCACTATGGGTGGTGCCACCCCTAGGCAGGTGGTCATGAGGTATAATAAGAAATCAGGCTGAGCAAACCATAGAGAGCAAGCCTGTAAGCATCATTCCTTCATAGTCTGTGCCTGCCCTGAATGGTGGAGTGTCATGGCATTTATCAGAGCAACAGAGAGAAAACTAGGGCAGCATCTCATGTCCACTGCAAAAACAACTGCCAGGGTAGAGTGGACATTTCACACTCAGGAGGCAGACGTGCTGTGTGGTTACAGCCATGCTTCTCATTTGCCCATCAGTTAAAACAGAATGCAGAGTGCCTTGAAGCATGCACCCTGACGTTAAAAAGCAAAATGCCTTGGAGTGTGCACCCTGATGTCATTTTGGTTATTTAGGAACAGCACAGTTTTTGCTTCCTAAGTAGCTTTAACAACTGCACAATAAAACTGCAGAACCTCAAGTCAGTTGTGTAGAGCTTTAAAGGCAATCAAATACCCAGTTTGGTACTCCAAAGTGACAGGTCCTCAATCTGCCCGAAAGCAAGCCTGTTTTCCTGCTCTGTGATGGCAGCTGCTCTGCCAGGGACCACTGTGTAACATGTTAATCACACTGCTCAAACACCTCAACTCTAAAGCTAAGGAGCTTTTCTAAACAAGCCTGGCCTGCTTCCCAAAGTGCTTCCGATCGGATGCCAGTTCTTATGCTATTGTCTTTCCTCATTAAACCTGGGAAGCGAACAGGAGACCAGAACTCAAGCCAGCCTGAAAAACAGAACAGGTTGCTGCCTGCAATGGGAGCATGGGTTGTGTGAATTTTTTTCCCCTGTACATAACTGCACTGACTCACGCCTCTGACTGTAGAATGTCTTCAAAGAGACACAAGGTACGGCAGGATGGGGGCAGCCACGAGATTACAAGTGTCCTTACTCAAAGAAATGGGAAGAGTTTGAGATGGTGGGAAAAGTGCCCATTAGTGCACAGGCCTTCCATGTACCCACACTCACGTTATGCCCTAGAAAGACGTGATGTTGGGAACACAAAGGTCCTTGGGCCCACAGATCATTAGGAAAACCAGGAATGTTAAGCACACAGGGGTTTCTTCTCAATGGAGGAGATAGAATACCCATTTTCTCACCCAGAAGGCTGGAAGTGGATTTTGTTAATAACCTGCTGACCTTTTTGCTATCTGTGAAGGCAGACCTCACCCACCTTTTTCTATAGATGCAGACCTTGCCCAAATCCCCTGGAATGATTATCCTGAACTCTTCCCTCCCTAGACTATTACCCATCCTTAGGGGAGATGTCACATGTACTTTCTGGTCTGCTGACCTCTGTGCTATTTCAGAGACCACACTAGATTCTAGGTCTTTAGCCATAGAACCTACCCTCATGGTCACATGGACTTTGTAAAGGAGTTTCTATGTAGTCACACCTTAAGCTTTATTGTGCACCTGGAATTAGAATGATTGTTGTCTGGAAACCTTTTCCCAAATTGTACTGTGTCTTAAATATGCTGACAATGAACTGCCTGGCATTAGATCCAGGTTGACAATGTCAATCTGAATTGGGTTTTCATTCTCATCTCTTTGAGGGTTCACTTCCTTTACCTGGATATCTGCAGGGTCCCCCTCAGTGTGAGGTTATCAACTGTCAGTCAGTCTGAGTGCCCAGAGAGAATTGGTTAAAAGTACTTACTGCTCTTGCAAAGGGCCTGGGTTCAGTTCCTAGCACCTACATGCATAGCCCCTCACAACCATGTGTAACATAGTTCCAGGGATCACAACACCCTCTTTTGTCTTCTAAGAGCTCCTACACATGCTGCACTGTAGCATGAATCTTAGAGAGTCTTATTAATAAAATCAAGCCTTGGGCCAGGTATTGGGGTGAACACTGGAAGATCAGAGAATCAGAACAAGCCACAGCTACCTCACCTTGCCAGTTCCTCATCTGATCCTGTTTCCTGAGACTGGAAACCTCTGAGTCCTCATCCAGAATGAATTTCAGCTGAACTGCTGCTCGAAAGCCTGAAAGCTTAACCAGCCAAATGCTTCTAGTTCCTTGTCTTCACGCCTTATATACCTTTCTGCTATCTGCCATCACTCCCTGGAATTAAAGGCTCACTTCTTGGGATTAAAGGCATGTGTCACCATGTCTGGCTGTTTCCAATGTGGCCTTGAACTCACAGAGATCCAGAGGGATTTCTGCCTCTGGAATGCTAGGATTAAAGGCGTGTGCTACCACTGCCTAACCTCTGCTTAATATTGTGGCTGTTCTGTCTCTGACCCCAGATAAGTTTATTAGAGTGCACAATATTTTGGGGAACACAATACCACCACACTGTACACATAAACTCAGCAAAGTACACACACACACACACACACACACACACACACACACACACATATATATATATATATATATATATATTTATATATATACACATATATATTAAAACTCAAGGGAAGCTTTAGAGAAGGACTAAGGAAGCCCCAAATGTTGGGGGAATAAAAAGTCCAAAGTGTTAGGAAAGCATTCTGAGAAAAGAGATAGAAAAAAGGAAAAGCAGGCAGAACTAACACACACACACACACACACACACACACGAATGCATGCATGCAGATGTAGTCTGTAAGCTGCTGCCCTGGGGACAGGGATTCTCAGAAGGAAAAGCTCAGTGTCCCGTTAAAGGAATAATTATTCTGCCCACCTTAAGGTGAGCCCACCTTTCTAGGGATGGTCTTTGTCTTAGTTAGGGTTTCTATTGCTGTGAAGAGACACCATGACCACAGTAACTCTTGTAAAGGAAAACATTTAATTGTGATGGCTACAGTTTCAGAAGTTTAGTTCACTATTGTCTTGGTGGGACATGGTAGTATGCAGGCAGATGTGGTGCTGAAGAAGGAGCTGAGAGTTCTTCATTTTGTTTTGTTTTGTTTGTTTTTGTTTTTTGAGAAAAGTTTCTTTGTGTAGCCCTGGCTGTTCTGGAACTCGCTCTGTATCCCAGGCTGACCTTGAATTCACAGAGATCCACCTGCCTCTGCCTCAGGAGTGCTGGGATTAAAGGTGTGCACGACCATTGCTGGCAAGAGAGAGTCCTATATCTTGATCCACAGGTAATAAGAAATGAACTATGTCACTGGACGTAGCCTGAGCATAGGAGACCTCAAAGCCCACCCCACAGTGATACACTTTCTCCAACAAGGCCACATACCTACTTCAACAAAGCCACACCTCCTCATAATGCCACTCCCTATGGGGGCCATTTTCTTTTGGTCCACCGCCATCTTGAAGCCAAAATGATTAAACCAGCTCACCTAGGATGCTCGGCTCAGCCTCGGGCCAGAGGTTCTGTCCTCACAGCCAGGAGCTTTTTCCACTCCCAACACTGGCTCCCTTTCCACTCCTTAATTCAGCTTCCTCCTGGCCTCTGCTCCTGTGCTGAGGAGGCCTGCTCTCCCCTCCACCATCATAGTAGCTCATGCCTCTGGGTCCCGAGGGACACACTAGGCCTTCGTCAACCCTGTCTGCCCGGGTGTTCAATTTTATTATTAGTCAGAATGCACAAAGGAAGGAAAGTGTGGGGTGTTTACCCACCAACCCCACAGTTCCCCAGAGTTTTCTTCAGTGTGAGGAGCAGGAAATATTAGATAGAAGGATTTATATTGTGGAGATAAACAGATAGAAAATAAAGGATAGCCTCGAGAGGGCCTGGAACCTTTTCCAACGGGCCCTGACTGTCTCTGCCCCAGGGTTTTTATAGAGACACCAAGGGGTGGAGCAAAAGACCTCCTCCCCCAGCATAGCCAAGTGCAGACCATCTCAGACACCTGCACTCAGGCCAGTAGTCCTAATCATCCTCTCTATGTGGACCTGCTGAGTAAAGCCACGAGGAACCTGAAAACGGGCTCTCACAGGAGAGAACATAGAAATGTGTCCTTTAGTAATGCACAGAGAAGTTTTTGTAGAGGGAAGTTTCTCTGTGTCCCACCCAGCCCTGTAGTCTCACAGCCATTTATAAAATAACCACTCAGAGGCTTGTATTAATTTCAAACTGTATGGCCTATGGCTTTGGCTTCTTGCTAGCTAGCTCTTTCATCTTAAATTAACCCATTCCTATTAATCTATGTTGCCATGTGGCAGTGGCATTACTGGTCTGCTGGCATCTTGTTGCTTCTTTGGCGGCAGCTGGCATCCGCCCCCCCCACTCCACCCTTCTTCTCTCTGTATCTCTGCTTGGATTTACCACTTGGCTGTAAACTTTCTTGCCATAGGCCAAAACAGCTCTATTTATTATCCAATGGGAGCCACACATATTCACAGCATACAGAAAGAAAACCCACAGCAAGTTTTAAATATTTTCATTAGTTCTTTGAGAATTTTATATAATGTGTTTTGATTGTAATCAGCCCCCTACCTCCTCCCAGACCCACTCCAACCTCTTTACTCACCAAACTTCATGTTCTTTTTTTTTCTTTACCCCATTGAGTCCAATTTGTGCAGCCCAAATACTCTTGGGTGTGGAGCCTGCCCTGGAGTGGGTCAGCCTGCCAGGGGTCACACCTTTAAAGAAAACTGACTTTCCTAGCAGCTATCAGTTGCTAGAAGCTCCTCAGCAAGGGATGCGTCTTCTCTTTGTTCCCACCTCCCACCCTCCATGCTGGGATTTTGTCTGGCTTGAGCTTTGCACAGGCCTTGTGCATACTGTCACAATCACTGTGGGTTCACATGCCCAACTGCCCTGTTGTGAGTTTGGTTTTTGTTGGTGGGTTTTGTTTTTGTTTTTTTTCGAGATAGGGTTTCTCTGTGTAGCTCTGGCTGTCCTGGAACTTGCTCTGCAGACCAGGCTGGCTCCAAACTCAGAGATCCACCTGCCTCTGCCTCCCGAGTGCTAGGATTAAAGGCACATGCCACGCCGCCCAGTGTGTGTGTTTTTAGGTGGCTGTGGTGGTTAATTTTGATTGTTAACTTGATTGGATTAAGGAATGCCAAGGGTGCTAGTGAGCCCATACTTCAGGGCATGTTCAGAGAGGATTAGCTGAATAAATATTTAAGACCCACCAGCATGTGAGCAGCATCGTCCCATGACTAAATATAAAGGGAAAATACAGACAGCCAACTGAACCCCAGGATTCACCTCTCTCTGCTTCCTGATGCACCCAGAGCAAGCGGCTTCCCTCCAGCACAGGCGAGACTGTGCTGCCACCATGACAGACACAAACAAACATAAACCCTTCCTCACGTAAGTTGCTTCAGAGCTGGTATTCTGTCAAGGCAATGAGGAAAGTAACGAATACAGTGGTAGTCTACCAATCAACCTTCACCAAAAGACGTTCTGCCCAGTTCTCACCAGTGCCAAGCAGGCTCACTGTCCTACCTCTGGTGCATTGCCTCCTTCCGAGAACATCTCTGCACCCTGCTTTCCCTGAGAGAGATTTCTGATGAGAAATGACATTTCTCAAATAGGGAAGGAGCGTAAAACCATCACATGGTGCAGTGTTCCTGTCACATACAGAGGTGCACCCGACCACAGAGGATAGACCGATTCTTTCTCTCCCCCCTCTCCACAATTCAAATGGATTGTGTAACCAGAGGCCTGGCACTCTGAGGCAGGTGACACAGACCTAATAAATCCTTGATGATCACCAACGCTATCTCTAGGCTAGAGACACTAGGCTAGATCTGTGGATAGACATGAAAGAAGGAACAACACTTTACAATGACCTCTGACTTCTATATGCACGCACATACACATACACACACACACACACACACACACACACACACACACACACACACACACACACCTGCCGTGTGGCAATTTCCTCTGAATTGAAATATTCCATTCCTGGGAGAAGCTTGTTAAAATTCAGAAAGTAGACAACTCACAAGTATCAGGAAGTCCCCAAAACTCACCAGATTCACAAGGTCCCTCCTTCCCCTAACTTATCTAAGCAGTAAGAACTACTGAGGGGAGGAAACTCTCTGAGCATCAAGCTGCCTGCAAGTTGTTCAGGAAACTCTAGGGATGCATGGAGTCATCACCTATGACTGAATGGACTTTGGTGATGGAACTGCATTTGAGGTACCTATGCTCCTGTAAGTCACCCCCAAACACTTACTGATTCACTAAGTTGGACTTTGGTTGTATCCTTACTTTGGTCCATCATCAGGTTCCTGTCTGGGATGAGGAGATGTTTGTTCACAGAAAGGAAAAGGAAAGTGAAGTGCATTGTTGCAGACTCATCAAAGAGGCTTGGAGCCAACTGAAGAGCCACCCAACAGCAAAGAGCAACCAAGCAAAACTGAGGTAGAATCAGATTTTAAACTCAAAGTATAAGACAAGTTCCCACGAAGCCAGGAGGATCTAATCAGAGGCTGAAGAGACACATGGAGGGAGAGACGCCAGTTCCCCATGCAGAAAAGTCAGATTTATGCCGGCACACTGTGCTCAGGAGTGGGGCATGGTCTGCACATAGTTGTTTCTTTCCAGGAAGGACTAAAACAAGAAGAAGAAGAAGAAGAAGAAGAAGAAGAAGAAGAAGAAGAAGAAGAAGAAGAAGAAGAAGAGGAGGAGGAGGAGGAGGAGGAGGAGGAGGAGGAGGAGGAGGAGGAGGAGGAGGAGGAGGAGGAGGAGGAGGAGGAGGAGGAGGAGGACGAGGAGGAGGAGGACGAGGAGGAGGAGGACGAGGAGGAGGAGGACGAGGAGGAGGAGGAGGAGGAGGAGGAGGAAGAGGAAGAAGTCTGCAGGGAGAATCTTGACAAACATTTCCCCAGCCAGCTGATCAAGGTCAGGGCCAAGAGCATGATCCCTATGCTCAGCCTCGCCTTTGGTACAGCATGAGGGACCTGCGCGTTATCTCATCCCTAGCCTTGTAACCCCAGGCTGCTCAGGAGAAAAGGCATCAGACAGAACCCAATTAAGAGACAGTCTACAAAAGGGCTGCCTGGGCCTCCTTAGAGATGTCAAGGTCATCACACACGGGGAGAGGCTGAGAAGCTGCCACAGCTGAGAGGAGACATGAGAAGTGCCACCCTGGATCGAGGGGCACAACATGGACAAGGCAAACGCAAGGAGCCTGAATAAAACATGGGCTCTCGTTAGTGCTAATGTATCGATGTTGGCTCATTAATTTAACAAATGTACCCTGCTATTCTAAGATGTTAGCAGTCAAGAGAATCGCTCTGGGACATCTGGGAACTGTGTGTTCTAGATTAGCCATTTTTCTATAAGTCTAAAATAGTTCCAGCGTAAAAATTCTATTTAAAAATATAATTAACAAAGCAACCTGTGACTCATGGTTATGACATTAAAATGTGGCCCACTGTACCCAGTCACTCCCCCAGGACATTTCTCATACATTTTTCAGAAAGTTCCTCTCTGTTGCATGACCCAACTGACCAGATGTGAGGCTGGACAGTCAGCCAGTGGACTGTAATACTGGCCACATGGGAAAGCCCAGAGGCTGGAAAGGAAGGTACAGACATACAGACAGACACAGTATGCCTTTGGGTCCTACTGCATCTAAAGCCGGTTCACCCCTGGCCTTTTTAAAAGTAAGGCGGCCTGTGCACATGTTTATAAAGTTGGGGTGTTTGCTGCTGGTGATGGCATTCACCTACACCTCAGATGAAGCAGAGTTCAGCTGGTCCTCTGACTTAGGAAAGAAATTTGGAGACCACATAAGCATATCATTGAATCAGTTGAAGTATGCCCGGGAACCTCCCAGGGGAATGGTTCCAACCTATTTTCTTTCAAAGCACCAATCTTCCCTACAAGCAGCAGCTAAACATGCTAGATCTTTGTCCTTGTTCTGCGCATGGCTGAAGAACAATGGGACCTCAGATGGCCATTTAAATGGTTACCCGCTGGCCATTACAGTCACTCCTGCCATGGGTTTTGAGGAGGACAGGAGATCTCTATTTTAATGACAATGGGGCCTACACATCGCTGAGCTTCCCGGAGCAACTCCTGTACAAATATCATGGGTCTCCAGGGGGACAGCCTTGGGAAGGTGACTGCTTTACACATGGCTTCCCAGCCTTCACTGGCTGCTGGTCATCAGCCTGCTTCCTGCCTAGCTGGCAGCAGACTTGGTTGAGGAGGTGCCCCATGCCCCTGGAGACACTCAGTAAAGATCAGAGTCATCCTGTGGCCCCGCAGGATGTTGGTGCCAGCATGTGGAAGTCTCTGAGGCAGGAGAGCAGCTGAGATCTCCAGGAGCACTTTTCTTGTCATTCACTTGCTCTAGAGGAGGCTCTTCAGCAATCTTTAAACCTGTGCTCCAAGGGGAAACTGCACACACCATGGCAACAGTGATTGAGTGCTTTTGTAGGGAAACAGTATCCCAGGACTGCACGGGGCAGGAAGGGAAGGGCCCGCATGGACCCATCACTGTGTGGAGCCTTCGTGAACCTTTCAAGTCCTTCAGAGACTGTGGTCCCACTGTACAGACAAGAATACTGAGGCTCAGGGTTGTGGAGCCATTTATTCAATGCCACTCAGCAGGTAAGCACTGCATTCAGACCCTGCCCCAACCTGTTCCTAAGTCTGCTGGACCTCTCCATGGGCCTTCTGTGTGTCTGTCCTTTGTGGCATATCAACTCAGGTCACTTCCCAGGTTCCCCTCGCCCTGGTTCACATCTGGAACAGAATCCCAGGGGCTGTGACGACTAGTCGACCTGCCCTTGACTGCTCTCTGCTTCTGTCCCCTGTCCCCTGGCCCAGCTCCGGCAGCCTCTGGCCTTTTCTGCCATAACTCACTGCCTCCACTGATGGCCATCCTTTCAAAGACTCCTCCCCAGATACCAGTATCCCACTGTCTGGAACGTTTATGCCAAAGGGACTTTCTGAACAGAATACTGATAGCACAGACACTAAGACCAACCATTAATAAATGGGACCTCATGAAGCCCAAAAGCTTCTGTGTGGTAAAGGTCACCATCGGGCAGAGTGGCAGCCTACAGAACAGGAAAAGATGTTTACCAATTATACATCTGATAGAGGGTTGGTATCTATAATATATAAAGAACTTTACAAAAGTAGACATCAAGCAAACAAATAACCTAATTTAAAAAAATGGGTACAGAACTAAACAGAGAGTTCTCAAAGGATGAAACCTAAATGGCTGAGAAACACTTGAAGAAATGTTCAACATCCTTAGTCATCGTGGAAATGAAAATCAAAACTACTTGGAGAATTTCTTACCCCAGTCAGAATGGCCAAGATGAATAAGGCAAATGACAGCTCATGCTGGCAAGGATGTGGAGTTAAGGGAACATTTATTCATTGCTGGTGGGAGTGCAAACTTGTACAGCCACTACGGAAATCAGTGTGGCAGTTCCTCAGGAAGCCGGAAATCGATTGACCTCAAGATCCAGCTGTACCACTCTTGAGCATGTACCCAAAGGACTCTACATCCTACTACAGAGACGCTTGCTCATCCATGTTCGTTGCTGCTCTATTCATAATAGCCAGAAATGGAAACAGTCTAGATGTTCATCAACTGATAAATGCTAATGAAAATGGGGTACACTTACACAATGGAATATTATCCAACGGTTAAAAAATGAAATTATAAAAATTGTTCATAAATGGGTGGGTCTAGGAAAAAAATCATCCTGAGTGAGGTAACCCAGATCGCAAAAGATAAATATTGTATGTTTTCTCTTATATATAGATATTAGTCTTTAAGCTTTCAATATGTGTGCTACAATCCAAATAACCACAGAAGTTACATTTTCATTAAGGGACCAGTGGGGAGGAGAGGATCTCCCAAGGAAGAGGAAATGGGATATAGTACTATGGAAAGAGAGAGGGGAAAATAGAAAAGAGGGATTAAATAGAGAGGGAGATGGGAGAGAAGGGAAAAGGGAGGACCATGGGGAAGGAAAACTAACATGAAAGGCGACTTAAAAATCACATGGAAACCTACTACTACAAAAGCTTCCTAAAATATGTACATGGAATAGGATCTAAATGGAGTCACCACATAATAGGAGAGACAGTGCCCCAACAAGACATCTTATACCACCAAGTAAAACCCCCAGTGCCAGAAATGGGTTGCATCTTGATGAGTCATTGGCCCAAAGGGTCCCAAGGACCACTTCCCGCACACCTTGAAACATCACAGGCTACTGCCAAGTCTATTGGTCGCTCTCAACACCCTGATGGTAAGGCCCTAATTGCTGAAGACAACACTTACTTGCATCATCAAACATGGAGAAGTCAAGCTGAACTAGAAGCTTCACCCGTACTGACTAGTGTTCGTGGTACTGGAAGGTACTCTTCATGCTAGTGGTGGAGAAAGGTAATCATCAGTATCACCCAGCAACAATAATGACCTGCCTGCAAGTTATATTGGTGCAGTGGTGGTACAAATGTTATGGGAGTAACCAACCACTTTTTTAAAAAAAATTGAACTTGAGGCCCACTCCATGAGATGGAGCCCATACCTAACATTGCCAAGGTGGCCAAGAACCTGAGACTAGATTGGTCATGGGCAGAAAACCCAGTATTATTCTGCTAAAGGGACATAGCAATAAAATGACTCCTAATGACATATTGCTATACCCATGGATCAGTGTCTTGCTCAACCCATATCAGAGAAGCTTCTTCTTGGAGTATATGAGAGTTAACATAGAGACCATGTACAGAGAATAAGAGACTTGGTAGCACCCAGTCCTAAATGGGATTTCTTCATCCTACCCCTGCCCTCAGGGCTCAGGAATCTATGCAGAAGAGGAGATGGAAAGATTGTAGGAGCCAGCGGTGTGGGGATAGAAGACTCCAAGGAAGCAGTGTCTTCCAGACACAACAGAACTGACACATAGATGAACTCACAGAGACTCTGGCAGCATGCACAAGGCCTGCACAGGTTCGAGCCAGATAGGGTATCAGCACTGAGATGGAGAAGTACACATGAGCTGCCACCCCTAACCAAGAAACTATCTGCCATTAGGACCGCTGGCAACAGGAACATCAGCTTTCTCCAATGGAGTCTCACTGGGTCCCACTGGCCCCATGCTCAGAAGTAACTGGCCGATACAAAATGAACTCAATAGTTCTCAATAGTTGTCCTCTACCTAGTGTATATAGTGGCAGAGTTCCTTGCAGGCAGCTGTTAGAGACAACACCTGTCACGTTGTGTATATGAGCTTGGGGTAAGTGAACATGCGCTCGGCCCTGGAGGGTATTGTCCAAGACTCATGTTGGGGAGCACAAAATAGTAGCAACTTTAAATTTATCATGTTTTTTTTTCTCCTATGCATACTCACCCACAACAAACATTAACTTAAATAGGACCAGGAAGAGATTCACACCAAGTAATAATAAAATAAAATAATTATAACAGACTGGAGAGATGACTTGGAGGTTAAGAGCACTGGCTTCTCTTTCAGAGGTCCCGAGTTAAATTCCCAGCAACCACATGGTGGCTCACAACCATCGGTACTAAGATCTTCTGACCTGCAGGAAGACATACAGGCAGAACACCATATACATAATAAATAAATAAGTCTTAATAAAATAATTATAGCAATGGACCATAATAAAAGTTATTCTAAACTTCATAAATTTGTGAACCATACATTTCCGGAAATCTCTATTTAAAATTTTCAGACTGTGGCTTACCAGGGGTCTCTGGAACCATGGAAAGTGACAGTGCTAGCAGAGGAAGTGGCCTTGCCTGCTCCTTGCTCACCTCTCTTGCCTGCCTGCCAGTTCTGTGTCTTTGCCTGGCTGGTTCCTGCCCATGGCCCTCTCTGCCAACATTTGCTATTGTCTGGATGGGGCAGGCCCAGGCCTTGCAGGGCCTATCATCCACCTTCAAGTCAGCCCTATTAGCACGCTTCAGAGTTCCCTTCACTGGGACTAGAGGAAGAGAGGGACCCAAAGGAGAGATCCATAGATGATATGGCTTCTGGGCAAAAGCTCAGCAGAGGAGGGAGACAGTTCCTTGGGGTGCACCTCAGTGGCTTTGGTCATGGATTGATGATGGAAGACACACCCAGTGGGGATGGGCCACAGAGAGTTTGTCTGCTCAGGGGACTTGCTGTGTAGGCCCAGGTAACCCCTGTGCCGCATGGCTCTCACTCCCTAAAGACTTGCGTGAGCAAATAGTTGCAACTCTCAAGAGAGAGAGAGAGAGAGAGAGAGAGAGCGCACAGGGAGCTGTGACTACAATCTGTGTCTTCCATCCTCCTGTAGCCTGCCAAGTACAATCCTTCTTCCCACCCTGGCAGATGAGCATTTGACTTCTTTGATTGTTTTGGGGGAAGTAAGGGATGCAGCCAGCAGGCAGCTTCTGCTGGGAGGGGTCAGAGGCTCTGCCTTATGATTGGCACAAACTCCTGGGGGACCCTGGGAGGGCCAGGGACTCCATGAGGATGCCTTCAGAACCCATGGACAGGATTAGAAATGAATCATGCATGTCCAAGATACACAGCTAAGAGTTTCTTACACTAAAATACACACAACCTGTGGCCCCCCCCAAACTAGTATTTTGACACTTCTGGCAGAGTAGAAGCCATCCAGACAAAACAGGCGTGCCTTCCTTCTTGAAGACGTCGGGGTTAAATTGAAGTGGCAGGAAGCAGTGGTGGCACAGGCCAGTGCAGTTTGAGAGAGTGAGGATTCCAGCCGGCTTTTGTAAATGAGATTACCTGCCTGCTTGTCCCACTGTGATGGCTGACTCAGCACCATGACCAGCCAGGGGCTTCCTCTGGATCCTGGGTTGGCCTTGACACATACTGGGATTTAAGCTGCATACAGAATTGTAGACGGAAGTTTTCCTGTCCCACAGCCACTCTCAAATAAACACATAGAGGCTTATATTAATTATAAATGATCGGTCAATAGCTCAGGCTTGTTACTAACTAACTATTACACTTAACCCATATTTCTATCTATACTTTGTCACATGACTCATGGCTTCTTACCTCATTTTTTACACATCCTGCTTGCTCAGTGGCTGTCTGGCATCGCTCTCAACTCTCCTGATTCTGCCCTTCCTCCACCCATCATTCTCTCTGTGTCAGGCTGTCTCACCCAATCTCTTCTTGCGCTCCTATCGACCAATTAGCTTTTTATTAACAATGAGCATAATCCACAGCACAGAATCACCTTCAGAAGTAGGATGCTGAGGATGCTAAGAAGGGAGTATCCAATGCCACACTTCCCAGAACCAGCCAAAGACCCACACAGGATGGCAGCCTAATGGCTGTCATGCCCCAGCAGCCCATCATAGGTTACTCCAGAGAGAGTCAGGGTTACCTGCTGATAAAGGCCCTGAGGTGCCTCCGGGCTAGCTGTCAGTCAAGCTCTCTAGTGGAGCCAGTGGCCTGGTCTCAGGACCTGGGCAGAGAGATCTGTATCATCTCTCTTCTCTATCACTCAGAACACCCTTGACCACTTGCCTTTCCCACTGACAAATGAGGCCTGACGACCAGGAGGGACAGGATCTTGGGGACTTGGGAAGGATGCCTTACCCCACCCCAGAGATCTGTGAATACCTGGCTATGTAGTGAGTGCTTTTTTTAAAATACATTTTTAATTATTTGAAATCATAAATTATATTATTTCTACCCTTTCTTTCCTGTAGCCAACCCTTCCATGCACCCTCTTGCCCTCTAAAATTCATGGTCTCTTTTTCTTCAGTTGTTAAACACACACACACACACACACACACACACACACACACACACACACACATACTCCTAAATATATAAATAAAGCCTGCTCAGTCCATAGAATGTTATCTGTATGTATATTACCTCAGTTGGGCTGACCACTGGGTATTGGAAGGGGGTAACCAATGGGGGGCTTTTTTCTGGGGAAAGGCCATCTCTCCTGCTTTCGGTATTCTTCAGTTACCCTTAGTTCTTTGTCTAGGGCTGACACTTGGAGATCATCCCCCCACCCTTCCTAGGTGGTGCTTTAATGGATAGTAGAGAATAAAGCCATGGGAGAAAAGGACCGTCTACTCAAATGGAATGATGTCCTGAGTCAAGATGTGAGAGTGGGGTGAGGGACACATGAGATAGGGATGAAGCCAGAAGGACCGCAGGCTAGAAGCCAAGTGAGTTGCCAGAGGAAGAGATGGGAAGTCAGGTATGCCAACCCTGTCACCCTAGGAAGGCACAGGGTTGCAGGGCAGACCCCAACTAAAGGCAGAACCCTGGGAATGTGTTGCATGAAGACCTTTGAGCAAGGGAAGCGAAGGGCCGGAGGAAGGAGTCCCTGACCTGGTGCTCCCCACACAGACAGGCAGAGCAAGTGTCTGGTTGCGGCTGCATGGCTCCACAAAGTTGGAAAAGGATGGAATACTTATCTTGACCCCCAGGGGGCACTAGGCTTCTCTGCATCAACCTGGTTCTGCTCTCTCCCATCAGCCACTTCTAAGGTGGAAGCCAAGGCCTTTTGTTTGATGTTGTGACAAAAATACCTCACTGCACTAAATAGAGATTCTGAATTTTTTTTTTAAAGGAGATCCTTAACTCTCTAAACTCAAACATTTTGTCTTCCCACCGCAAGCCAGTTCACCTCTACTGGGTCTTTAAAAGCCTAGTGGACTTGGTTGGGCTGGATGAACAGCTGGCCCGATATAGCCCTCTGTGTCCCACAGGCATCCCCGCGTGTCCCAAGCACTCAGCATAATTATTGCCCTTGACATTGCAACTGCAGAGCTGCCAAATCCATTAGCCAGGTCCATTGAAAATGTGGGTCATTCCTTTCTTTTCTTTTTCAATTTCCTACTCCAAAGGGCACTGCCTTTTAAAGCTGATGAGAAATCCAGAAGGGCTTTAGGACAAGTGGGGCAGGTTTGCTGGCTTAAATATGCACCGTCACATTATGAACAGATTGTAAAGTTAACAGACAATGGTGATCAGAAGTATTTGTAAAATATCTAACAATCCAAGGGCCGCCATCTCCTCAATATAAGGAGTGAGTCAAAATCAGTAGCATAGGGCCTTTAAAGCAGAGTAATACAGCTAAGTGTATTAACTCACTAGAAAAATGCAAGAGGTCCAGAAACACAAGGCCAGTCTCTGTCTTTTCCAGGCAGGGTGGAAAGGGGGCACTGAGTGCATTTAATTTTGCTGAAAGTGTGTCAAAAGGGACCTGATATTATATGCTCATAGGATGATAAATTTAATCATTTCAGAGGGTAATTTGGTAAAAATTAAAAAAAATTAAGCGTGTCTTCATCCAACACACAGGAAAGTATAAATAGCAGAGCTGTGGGCACAGTCCAGTTGGTAAATGCCTGCCATCAAAGCATGAATTCCTGAGTTTGATACCCGGCATCAAAGCCAGGCACGGTGCTGTGGGCTGTAATTTTACCACTAGGGAGAGAGAGGGACAGGAGGATCTGTGGGGCTCACTGGCCTGTTGGCCCAGCTCCATCAGTGAGCTCCCGGTTCAGTACGAAACCTGTCTTAGACAATAAGCTGGAGACAACTAGGAACATGTGGTGTGGCTCTCTGGCTACCACACTTACACACACACACCTACATATACATGAGTATACATGGACATATACATATGCCACATACACATTCGCATATGCTCTTGTACACATACAAAGTGTAAAAAGTACACATTCACTTACAAATCTCATTTTCTTTCTTTTTTCAAATTTTTGGCATTTGTTTATTTTTGTTTTTCAAGACAGGGCTTCTCTGTTAGCCCTGGCTGCCCTAGAACTTGCTCTGTAGACCAGGCTGACCTCAAACTCTGAGATCTGCCTGCCTCTGCCTCCTTAACTCCGAGATCAAAGACCACAACACCTGGCTTACAAACCTCTTTTTCTTTTTCTAAATTTAATTTATTTATTATGTATACAGTGTTCTGTCTGCATGTATGCCTGCACTCCAGAAGAGGGCACCAGATCTCATTGTAGAAAGCTGTGAGCCACCGTATGGTTGCTGGGAATTGAACTCAGGACCTCTGGAAGAGCAGCCAGTGCTCTTAACCTCTGAGTCATCTCTCTAGCCCCCACAAATCTCATTTTCAAGACCAATTTTTAGGCATAGCAACAGGATCCAGGCCTATAATCCTATCACGGACAGGGGACAACTGAGATTTGAGGTCAGCTTGGGCAACACTCAAGACCAGGATGGAGAAGGAGAGGGAGAGAGAGGAGGAGGAGGAAGAGGAAGAAAGCCAGATGGCAGAAGTAGCACAGGGCATACACACTCACACAAGCGAATCACCATAGCAAGGGACTCCAAGTGCCCAGCACCAGGGGCCTAGTTGCATAGACAAGAACCCAAGGTATCAGAGACCCACAGGGAGCAACTGAGGCAGGTCCATCTTCTGGCCTGGGAAGGGCTTTGTCTTATTTGAAGTGTTTATAGTTGGTCATGATTTGTAGTGATGGAGGCCATAAAGAGCGGTCACTGAGTGTATAAATCAAGCCCAAGGTTTATACAGGTCTTTCCACACTGCATCACTGTTTAGGGTAAATCAGGTCAAAGGGCACACCCTTCTCTAGTGCCCTCTGTGTGCGTGCAGATGTGTGTACAGGTATATATAGACAGAAAATGACAATCTTGAGTATCATACTTCGGGCACTGTCTGCCTTATTGATTTGAAAGTTTTTTATTGGCCTGGATCTCTCTCTCTCTCTCTCTCTGTCTCTCTTTCTCTCTCTCTCCCTCCCTCCCTCTCTCTCTCCTTCCCTCCCTCTCTCCCTCCCTCCCCCCCCCCCCCCCACACACACACATTGGGAGACACTAGCCTTGAGAAAATGCAGCTGGCTTGCCCACACTGGGGAAGCCCTGTAGATTTTCCCCAAATGCTCAAGTCTTCCTGCCCAGTCCCCCAACTTCAAAGAAGGGTGCTGTCACTGTGAAGCCCGCTGTCTTGCCTCACTGTGACTTTGCTTCTTGCTGAAGACAGGGAGCTGGTGTAAGCAAGACAACCAGAGGCCGGACGACTCCTCCCCCAACCCCTGTCTTGGCTCCTCCCTCTTCAGCATTGAAGCCTTAATATGAAAAAAGTCTAATGGGTCACCTTGACAGTGACAGAGTGAACTCTGCTAAAGGACATCAGAAGCCACCAGAAGAAACTACAACTTCCGCAGGGGCTTGGGAAGGAGGTCAGCTCCACCCTGACTCCCAGGCTCCCCTTCCCTACAACCTTCCTCGAAGATGACATACATTCAGGATCCCACACACCTGAGAAGGTCGCTCTATTTAACACCACTTTTGACTGAGATCAGTCCCTGTCCCTGATAGTTTTTACTTTAAGTTGACACAAGCTAGAGTCATCTGAGAGGCGGGAACCTCGACTGGGAAGATGCCTTCATAAGACTGGGCTGTAGGCAAAGCCTGTGAGGCATTTTCTTAAATCAGTGACTGATGCAGGAGGGCCAAGTCCATTGTGGGGGATGCCACCCCTGGGCTGGTGGTCCTGGGTGCTATGAGAAAGCAGGCTGATCAAGCCATGAAGAGCAAGCCAGCAAGCTACACCTGTCTATGGCCTCTGCATCAGCTCCTGCCTCCAGGTTTCTGCCCTGTTTAAGTTCATGACCTTCCTTTGATGATGGTCTGTGATATGGAAGTATAAACAAAATAAGCCCTTTCCTCCCCATGCTGCCCTTGGTCATGGTGTTTCCTCACAACAACATTAACCCTAACTAAGACAGTTACCAACTTTCCAAAAGATCTAAGGCCAAACCAAGAGGGAGGTGGGCAGGTCGTGGCCTCCACCTGGCCCAGCATCCCCAGGCCACCTGGCAGGGGCTGATGGTTTCTTCTGGTTTTGTTTTGATTCTGAGGCACTTACATGGGCTGCATGCCAGGACACTAGGAGCCCCCCAGGCTGCTGTGGACGGTGAAAAGAGGCCGGCACTTACCTTAACCAAGGGATGCCTAGGCCTGAGCTCTGGTACAGGCAAAACAAAGAGAAAGGATGGCAGAAAGGAGAAATAATGCCCACCCATGAAGACGGTTGACATGGAGATGTTGGATATGGATGCAAATAATTTCCTACCCCAGGAGGGTCAATTCTGTGGGTCAGTCTGATGGGGCATGATGCCTTATCCTGGATGTCTTACAGGGGGCTTCTGGGTAAGGTTACATTTGATGGCTGTCCACCTCCCTGCTGGTGGGCTTCATCTGACCCATTAAGTGGCTTAATAGAACAGAGAGTTGGGGACAGACAGATTTTGTTCTTCCTGCCTGCTTAAGCCAGGCATTGTTCTGCCTTGAACTTGAGAGGCATGCCAGCCAGCAGCTCTCTGGGCTCTCAAGCTTCAGACGTAGACTAGTCACAGGCACCAGCACTGGCCCTCCTGGGTCTCCAGCTCGCTGCCAATCACTTGAGCCAACACCTGTCGTAGGTAGCAATGGTCCTGAACTTAGATGATAGTTCAACTTTAACGTTTTCCTTACTACAGTGACAAAGTCACATGCATTCCAGAGAAACTGTCCTTCAGATCTTTCCCCGTGCTGATGACAGGCTGTATGAGTCAGTCTCAGTCTCTGCCACACACCCCCCGTCAAAACTAGGCAGAAATTGTAAGCACAGTGCCCCAATAGCCTAAGGGGAAAATGTCAATGCTACACTGTGTATGTTAGGCAAATGACAGGCATGTTTAACTTAAAATACTCCCAATTAATGATAGGCTTATCAGGCACATCATATGTTGAGTTGTATGTATGCACGCATATATCTCAATTATATACTATGTGTGTATATCATATATAATATACATAATCTTCTATTGGCCCTGCACCCTTACTATACGGTTCCAATGGCCATCATACTTTGTGAAGATGATGTCACTGCCCCCCCCCCCCCGACCTCCCACTTGGTGACCCTGCCTGACAGCCTTTACTATCCATTCAACAGCCAGGGTAGCCCAGGTAAACCCTCAGCCAGACACCTCCCGCCTCTGCACAACTTCCCACAAGGCTGCATCAGATAGACACACAGCAACCTGAAGTCACGTGTAACTCACCGGGGCTGCCTCTTGAACCTGTCTGAACCACTCAAGCCTGTCTGGAACCACTGCCGTGCCCTCCATTCTAGCCCTCCCGGCCTCCTGAGCAAGACCTTGGAGGGAGGCCACTGTTGGCTGGAAGGTCCATCACTCGGATCACCAGCTCACGAAGAGAACCTTGAAGCCCAGCTCCCATGTCCCACGTTCTATCCCTGTCCCCGAATGATTTTTCTCCTTGGCACTAGATATTACTCAACACTCCACGTTCGTATTTATTCGGATGCCTCATCTAGTCTCACCCTCTAAAATGACAGCCCTTCCCATCGAGGGATTTGGGTAATTTTGCTCACTCCCCTACCTTGTACCCCCAGCGCCTGGAACAGTTCTGAATACAGCCGAAGTTGTTGTTGAAGGACAGGCCGGTAGCTCCAAAGGGAACAGGGGACGGGGGCAAGTGTGGTGTGTGTGTGTGTGTGTGTGTGTGTGTGTGTGTGTGTGTGTGTGTGTCCCCTCCCCCGGTAACAGTTGCTGCCTCAGTGAGTAAGTGTCTGTTCAGAGGTCTGGTGTGTCTCCTGAGAGGAAAGCTGCACAATGCAAAATAAGATTAGGTGTGATTGTTATTCTGACTACAGAGCCAGCCAAGCCTTGGAAGGGCCAGCCTGCCTGGTGCCCAGCACCCACAGGAGCAGACACGCAGAGCCACACCCTCCAAGCTTCAGGTCACTGGGGACAAACACCTGGTCTTGAAGGAAACCATTCCAGGAGACGAGGCCAGCTGACAGCAAGGTCTGGGGAACACGAAAGCCATCTGCCACATGGAGTGTTCTCCATGCCAGGCTGCACGGGAGCATACCATGATCCTAACAGCAGGCCGCCCATCAGTTCAGACAGTGTTGGCTCATTTGGCAACAAACACCAGCTTGATTTTTCTGAGGACACAAGATCTCAACTGCAAATCAGATGGCCAGCTGTCACCAGCCAGTAGTGTCGGACCCCACCTTAAAGCCCTGCGTGCTACCACCGCCTTCAGACTTGTCACTTTTAAGTAGTTCTCAAGGTACCAGGCTTTGTGTAGGGGTTCTTAATTACACCAGGGGAGTGGGCACGGGCTGCCAGACAGCCTGGGTGGATTAGAACTACTGAAGTGATGTAGGGGCTGGACGGTCTTAGGGTGGAAGGTGGCCACTTCCTTCACCTCCTGATGGTCACCAGAGTATGCACAGCAGGCATGCTGCGCCTCCTCCACCCTCTGGGCTATGGGTCACTGCTCCTGGGGTTCTCCCAGTGGTAACAGCCGAGGGAGAGTGAGGGTAACTGTGGCTTTAGTGCATGCTGCTTTGGGAAGTCTCCAACTTCATCCCTGGTCTGGAGGACTGGGCAAGGCCAATGGCTGTCCACTAGGTAGAGACCAGAAAAGGCCATCGATCTGGCTGGTTGATTAGACCGGCTCCTCTCAGGCCCATAGGACAGGGAGCCCCAGGCGTTCTCAGCAAGCGCAACCCAGACACCAGCAGATGGACAGTGTGGCTGGAAATCCACTTAAGACAAACAATAAGGGCCTTCTCCAGCGGTTTGACGGTGGTTTCCAAGAGAAACAAACTCAGAGCCGCTCCTCCAGCTGTTCCCACAGGGAAAGCCCCAGAGAATTGTGTCCAGAGGCTAAGGAGACCTGGAATTCTCTCCTCTCCGGCTTACCATGGGCCCTCAACCCCCATGGAAAATAACAAAACTGTGTGTGTGTGTGTGTGTGTGTGTGTGTGTGTGTGTGTGTGTGTGTGTGTGTGTAAGGGAAGTGCTACATCCAACAGATAGTGGACTGGGCAATCTTCCCTCAGCTTAAAGGGGAGAATTTAGGCTCCACCTTCAACTCCAGGTGCCAGGGAAGCCGCCTTCCCGGCCCTTCCAGGAATGCACAGCCAGCTGGGGGAAGGAACTTTCCCCACTTCCGATTCAAATTAAGTGAGGGTGGCTGTTACCGCAGGGTGGGGAGGCTGGTTTCCCAGCACCGTGGGTCCCGGTCACAGCTCTCAGCCCAGGGACTGTTGGGAACTGAGTGACCATGTGTGTAGGGGTGATCTCTGATTAAGCTAAAGGGTAACGTGGACATGTACGAAGAGGACACTTAGACACAGGCTGTCACAGGGACAGGAATCAAAGGGAAGACGGGGCTTGCCTTCCCGTGGGGAAGGAGAGGGGAGGAGCAGGAGAAGATAGGGGAGGGGAAGGGAGGGGAGAGCAGGGGTGAGGAGAGGGAGACAGGATGCTCGGGCAGGGACAGGAGGAGGTGGGAGAGAGACTGAAGCGGGAGAAGAGGGGAAGGAAGTGACCGGAATGAGTGAGGAGGGAGGAGAGGAGGAAAGGGGAGGGACAGAGATGAAAGCGGGGGAGGGCAGAGGGAGGTGGGGGAGTGAAAAGGGATGGTGAGTAAGGGGGAGGGGAACCTAGGTGAGGAAGGGTGAGACTGGATGAGGAAGAGGGAAGAGGAGAGGAGGGAAAGGAGGGAGGGAGGAGGCAGGGGAAGAAAGAAGGGGGTGAGAAAGAGAGGTAGAGGAAGGTGGGCAGAGGGAGCAGGAGGGGGCGAAGGCGGGGGTGGGGGGTGGGGGGGGGAGAAAGCGGAAAGCCGGGGAAACAGGAATAATGGGGGAAAGGCTGGGAGGGAGGAGGCCGGGTTGAGAAGGGGAGTAGGAGAAAGGGAGTGAGTGGGAGAGGGGAAAGGAGACAGAGTGAGTGAGGAGGGGGAGAGGCGGGAGGGAGGAGCCCTGGTGAGAAAGGAGGAGGACGGACGAGGGGCGGGGTTGAAGAAGGGACGGGAGGGGAGGGGAGGGGAGGGGAGGGGAGGGGAGGGGCTGGGAGGGCGGGGCGGGCCGGCGCCGTGGGAGGAGGGGCGTGCGGAGGCCGCGAGCTGCTGGCTCTGGTTGGCTGGCCGCCCCCGCCCCTCCCCCGCGCCCCTCCCCCCGCCCCCCGCCCTCCCGGCGCGGTGGCCGCGGAGAGAAAGTAAGGTGAAAAAAGTCCAAGTGCAGCTGCGGGCGCGATGGGGGCCGGCTCCTCAAGCTACCGGCCCAAGGCCATCTACCTGGACATCGATGGACGCATCCAGAAGGTACCCCGCCCCTCCTCTGCGGCCTCCGTGAGCCCCTAGTAAGCGCAGGTGTCCCCACTGCGGGCTCCGAGCCCACGGACGGAGCTGATCCTGGCGGCCCGCCGTGCGCGCAGGGCCCCGGGAGGCTCGGCGGCGGCCGGCCGGTGCAGACCCGCGGGGCAGGTCCCAGGTGGACGGCGACAGTCGCGGGGGGGGGGGGGATCCTGCCGCTGCGCCCTGTGGCCTCGCGGGGACTGAGAGACCCGCTTTCGGCTCTGCTGTACACTGCCCTCCCAACCAACTTGAGCCACGAAGGAGAGGGGTTCGCCACGGACCCCTTTTGTCCGTGGCCCCTCCCCTTCTGAAGACCCTTCTTTGGGCACAGAGTGCCCTTGACTTCTGTTGATATTGATAAAGGGACAATGGCTAAGCTCGGGGGTGGGGGGCGCAGGGAGGGGGGAAGGGTCTCATTAGCTCCCCCTAAAGTGCTTGTGGAAAAGCCCATTGTAGGGAAATTGCTCCCGGACCTCAGCTGGACATCTCAGGGAAGCCGGGCAGCTTGCTGTAGACCCGGCCAAGGAAGGCAAGGAGGGATGCCTGATGGATACGGCCTCCGTTCTCAGGTGTGTCCTCTTGGCTGGTTGGCTTCATCAGTAAGAGAAACCTACCCTCCGCCCTCAGCCTGATGCTGGTAAAATGGGAAGTACCATCCCTCTCCTAGGTGGCCCTTTTGATTAGGCTGAGTGACTTGGAATGGGCTGGGAAGCAAGCGTCAGTGGTCGGCCTCTTGAGCAGGATGGGCAGGTGCAGGTTCAGATGCAGGACCAGATAGATCCCAGTTCCTGACTCCTGGAGCACAGCTCCTGAGATGTAACAACCTCCTCTTCCTCCCTGAGGAAGGAAGGGCTCTACTGGGTGCCTTCCTGCTACAGCCCATTTGAGCACACAAACACGTGCACATGAGCGCATGCAGGCATAAACTCCACACGGCCAAATGTGTGCATGCATGTGTATACAATGTGTATACAAAGCACATATCTGTACACATGTGCATGCATGTGTATACAATGTGTATACAAAGCACATATCTGTACACATGCTCGGGCAGGGACAGGAGGAGGTGGGAGAGAGACTGAAGCGGGAGAAGAGGGGAAGGAAGTGACCGGAATGAGTGAGGAGGGAGGAGAGGAGGAAAGGGGAGGGACAGAGATGAAAGCGGGGGGAGGGCAGAGAGAGGTGGGGGAGTGAAAAGGGATGGTGAGTAAGGGGGAGGGGAACCTAGGTGAGGAAGGGTGAGACTGGAATTACCCCACCAAATGAGAATTTTTGTTGTTGTTGTTGTTTTAGATTTTGGTGCAAGGGATGGAACCCTGGGCTTTATGCATGCCAGGCAGACACTGTTATTAAGCTACATTGGTGGCCTTCTTTCATCCCTTTAAAGAGGAAAGATGAGGTGTCACCTGGCCAGCGGTGGCAGGTTCTTCCTCAAATCTCCCCACAGGTTCTCAAAGAGCTGCTTGGCAACTGGTGGAAAGCAGAAGAAAGGGTTAGGAGGGCCCAAGTAAGTTCTGGGTCTGCCAGGCTGGTCTGTCACTGTGGTAAGGTGGGCTTTCCCAGTGGACATACCTGAAGTTGAGTGACCTCTAGAAAGGTCAGCCACAAGCCAACCCTGGGGTGGGTGGAGGCAGGCACCTGCACTAGGCTAGAAGGTCATGGCTTTGGGTGGAGGCAGACCTGATGTTGAGTGCTGGGCTCCGCCACTCTGGGCTTCTCTGGCTGGCATCCTCGTCTGTGAAGGGATCACCAGATCTGCTTTATAGACTGTAATGAGAAGTAAATGAGAGATATAAACAGTGCCTGGAACATCGCAGAACACAAGAGGCATTATTCTCCCTGTCTCTGCCTGCTCATAAACATCCTTGCATTCACACCACGGGGCAGAGGCTGGTGGGGCAAGGGGGCCTCCACCCTGCTACTTCGGTCAGCCCATCACTGATCCCGGGCACCCTGTCATTAGCACCAGGTGCTGAGGGGAACCTTTAGCCTGGTGAGAACCAGGCCTTCGGGTTTCCTGGTGTGTGTGTTCACATCTCGGGCTCCACGCCCTGCAGCCCTGCACCCATCCACACTGCTGAGACCTGTACACTAGCCCAGAGTATTTCCTCTTCCTAGACACTGGGCATATCTGAAAGTTCCCAGCATGCAATCATTTCTGGTTTGCATTTACCCATTTAATCTCCTCTGCATAGGAGGTCAAGGAACAAACCACTATTACTTCCCAGGAAAAGGCTTGGGCCCTGGGGATGAGATAAGGCGTCTGTCGATTTCTGCCACGGCAGCCATCACTCTTGGTGAGGGGCTTGCCCGTGACTCCTGTATTATCCCAGCCCTTTATCCCTCTTGCCACCAACTCCTGGCCATCTCAGCTTCAGGCAGACATGGGAGGGGACCACATTGCTCACACTGGCGTTTGCTGGTATTAGGGAGAAGAACCTCTTGTTCTTACCAGGGTGGGAGTCAAAGGCACTAGAGAAGCACTTTGGCTCAGCGCTGCTTTTTGTGCATAGAGACAATTCCAAGTGCAGACGATTCCAAGTGCGCACAATACCCAGCTTTCTCTAATGGGAATGGCAGTGAGAATTTGGGGGATTCTGGCTTCTATCTCTGAGACATTTCATGTAGAAGATCAGAGGGCCCAGGGGGGCTTGTCCTCCCAAACCCTATGCAAAATCTGTAGGGCCCCTGGTGGGACCCCACATGTCCCCAGGGTCCCACTCTTCAGGACCTCCACTTCCCACCTCTGCTTTGGTTAGGTGCTTCAACCTGTGTCTGTTTGTTCAGCTCTTAAGAGTGGGCTTGCTGTTGTGAGGGCTAGACAGATGAGGTAGATCAGGTAACCAGTGAGCCATGCACTAAAGCTGGATGCTGGAGGCTAGGGGCCAGCATGACCGAGATGATACCGAGGCACATCGTTAGCCTGTGTGAGCAATCACAGCCCTTCTGGCCTGGGGATGGGAAACTCACCAATGGTAGATACCCTAAGTTATTTCCAGCTGGCTGAGATGTTACAGAGGGACATGGCGGGGTCTGTGCTATTGGTGGAGCCTCGAGGATTGGCTTCCTTCCTCTGTGATGGTAGGGAAGGCTCCCATCTTGCAGACCTGGAAGCCTTTAGGACAGACTGGGTTAGAATTTTCCCAATGGCCAAGGGGCAGTGTTGCCTGTCCAGCCACGTCTCTATATTCCTGTCCCGTGGTTCTTCCACTTGCCAGGATGCACAGATGGGGACCAGGAGTTCCTCAAGTAGGCCATTAAAGAAGCAGGGAGTTAGCCGGGCGGTGGTGGCGCATGCCTTTAATCCCAGCACTCGGGAGGCAGAGCCAGGCAGATCTCTGTGAGTTCGAGGCCAGCCTGGGCTACCAAGTGAGTTCCAGGAGAGGCGCAAAGCTACACAGAGAAACCCTGTCTCGAAAAAACAAAACAAACAAACAAACAAACAAGAAGCAGGGAGTTGGGAGCTGGATCTGCTCTCTAGAAACTCAGCCCCCTCTATCTTTACTCTGAGGACCTTCCTATGTCCTTTCGTAGCTTATTCACTGGGGTGGGGCGGGGGGAGTGAGTCCTGCCCCCAGACTTCAGTCCTTGGTCCTTTATCTTATCTGTGGGGGAGGAGAGCTCTGAGTTTACCCACTTAGGGATGACCAGCATGCGACATTCATATCGGGGAGCCAGAGGGTCACTGCCTGGTAGCTCGGCCAGGCCTGGGTTTGCAGACTTGTAAGGAAAGCATAAAAAGCCTTCCAGGCCTCTGGCCAACCAGCCTTGGGTTGATTGAAAAGCCAGTAGCTGGGTAAGGGGGAAGCCTGGGAGCCTTTGTTGGAGCCTGGCCCTGGTCTAGTAAGTACCTCCCCTCAGCCACTCTAAGCTGCCTGTGGCTTTGTCCCAGCCCATCTCCACAGCTGGAACCCAGGTCTTACTATGGAAACAGGCACTTGAGTTTTGCTGAGCTGTTTCTGTTCTAAATGGGAAAAGCCACAGGGCACAGCAGCATGAGGAAGCTGGTCAGTGTCCCTGTTTGAAATGGTTTGTCTCTGTGGATGTGGCTGCCTGGCCTTGGTTCTGTTGGAACCCAGAGCTCAAGGTACCCAGGCCTGCTTGGGGCTTCTCACCACACTCCTGGGCTCCACCCAGCCTGGTCCTATTGTGCCTTTGTGGACCTGCCAGACTCTGACCTGCTGTCTCCACTTTGAGGATGTCCTCTCCAGTATAGCCCTCTGCACTGAGAGTCCTCAGCCCTGCATGCCCTGCTGCTCGGTTGCTCACTGGGACTGTGGCTCCTTTCTCTCTGCTTCTCTGGCATCCTCAGCCCTGCGTGTGCCTTTTACAGCTGCCCAGGGCCCTCAAGAACTCTGCCTTCTTTCCTAGCCTGTGCCTCCATCTCTTCAATGGTTCCACCTTCTACTGTTTGAAGAATGCTCCTGCCTCAGCTTTGTCCTGTGATGAGGATAGGACCTCCTACAGTGTCCCCTGGTTCAATGGCCTTGTTCTGCCCTAGAATAGCCTGTCTTGCCCTTTCACTTTGGAACAGTTGGGCCTGCCCATCCAGACACAGTGGCTATACTGCCTCTGTGGAGCCGCCTCCCACTCATATCCACATGCTTCTTATGGCCAGATGATCTGGTTCCATCCTGTGGGTTCTGGCTCCGCTGCCCTCTCCCTCCTCAGACCAGGTTCAGCGGCTCCCCTTGGCTGTCTTCAGCAGTTCCAGAACAATCCATTTGTCTTCCTATGATACGTTTATAACTTAGACTCTTTAAATAAATATGGGCATGGCTCCCTGAGTGCAATGAGCTAGAAGAAAAGGGTGTCCTCATCCTCCAGGGGCCCAGTGTGGAGCTAGGGAGGGGGAGGAATGGGGAGCAGGGGCCATTTGAATGCCAACTCTGTGTCCATCCTGACCAATGGCCTGAGATAGCTCCTGGGTCTCTGCCAGGATCAGAGCTGGTTGTGAAGATAAGCAAGATCACCCCAACTTTCAGTTTCTTTCAAAATAAGCAAGCCACTATTAAGGGCCTGATGGGACACCACAGTGGGAGTATCCTAAAAGGACCATAGAGGGTCGCTGAGGAATCAGGGAGCAGGCCCTGGCCCCTCCTCCTGTGCCCAGCTTTGATCTGAGGTTCCTCTTAAACCAAACATTCCCAGTGACCTTTGACCTGGAAGGGATGCTGTAGGCTTGATCCCAGCTTGACACCGTCACGAAGTGACTGCTGACGGCCTGCAGTCCTTTGGAAACATTGGTGCCTCCCCGAGGCACAGAGACGGCTCTGCTCCTGGAGGATGCAGAGCACCGTCCCTGGTCCCTTGCAGTGTTTGATTCTGCCCTTGCTGCCTGGAAGGTGGTGGCCTCGCTTGGCTGCTGTTGCTGTGATGAGCACCATGACCCAAAGCAGCCCGGGGAGGAAAGGGTTCATTTGGTTTCTGCTCTGGGTCCCAGTCCATCACAGAGGGAAGTCATAGCGGGAACTGAAGCAGAAAACTAGGGAGAAATGCAGCTTTCTGGTTCACCTCCCCTGCCTCATGCTCTGCCTTCCGAGAGCTGGGATTAAAGGCATGCACCGTCACACACCGCTCTGCCACTTCCCTATACAAGCCAGGCACATCTGCCCCCGGGGGTCACTGCCCACGGTGGGCTGAGCCCTCCTCCCACGTCAATCAACAATCAGGACCATTCCCCAGAGACATGGCTGCAGGCCAGTCTGATCTGGCTGTCCCTTGAGACTCCCTCTTCCCAAGTGACTCTTGGTTGTGTCAGGTTGACAGTCACTCACCAGGCAAGATGTGAAAGTCACTTCCTCCTCCGGAGAAATGGGGAGGTGGTGGCATTCCCACAGAGGGACTCTGCAGAGGCTGGCGACTCATGGGGCAGGTGGGCACCTGGGAAACTCGGGGGTGTCCAGCTGCTCCTCAGGCCAGGGTAGCCTCGTTCCTCAATACTTTCCACACCCCAGACCTGACAGCTTTGTGGTCCCAGAAGAAGCTGTGGCAGGTGCCACCTTGCTACTCATCTTGTAGTTCTCCCACATCCAGTGAGTCTGACCCAAAGCAGCCATGAACAGGAAGACAGGACCATCTCTGACTTACAGGAGCTACACCTATGGGGACTAACTCATGCTCGGAGCCAAGGGGCTGGAGAACTCACCAGAGTGCATTGTGAGTGAGGGCCCGTCTGGCCTCAGAAATGTATAGAACACAGCTCTCGTCATTGGGGGAGTCCAGCAAGGGCACAGGAAGGGCATGGAGTCCTGGCAGTTCTGTGGAACTGACATGCAAATGAGAGATGATGTGGGCACGGTCTCAGTGCCAACAATGGGAGCACCTCGGGGCATCCCAGCTGGACTCTGCTCATATGGTTTACTGCCTGAGTGGCAGGCATGCCCCATGGCCTCTCGTTTCATGGAAAAAGCCCCCTCCCATTCAGTCACCAGACTGCCAGTAACCTAGCAAGCCACACCCCTGATCGATGAAGTGGGGTGGAGGGGGGGACGCATCTTTGATAAGGAGGACTGACTGAGTCACCAGGGAAGCACCTCCTTGCAGGGTCCTTGTCTGGACGGACTGCTTTGTATTGCCTCATTTCAAGGCCTGCCCTGAGTACAGGGCTCCAGCTTCACGGGAGTCCAGCTGCAACCTGGTAATTCCATCCACAGAAAACACAGTCTGTGACCTGACTGATACGAGGGCCTGAGATGTGACTATGACTTCTGATACCTCGTGTCTTGTAGACGTGCATCTGCACACCCTGAGTGCAGGCAGCTGGTGCTCACATTGGAGGCACGGGGAGTAATGCAGTAGCATGTAGCCCCTCCCTCTCACCCTGCACATCTCTACACCTCTTCTCCAGTCACACACTGGGAACATTTGTCCCAAACAGAAACTCCCTGTTGCAAATTTATTTTTTTTATTTTTATTTTTTTTTTGCCCTTTAGACTGGCCATCTAATTTTTAAAATTGCGATAAGCTATATATAACATGGTTAAATGCACGGCCCAGCAGCCCTAAGATAGCTCACAGTGCCGTGTAGCCAGCATGTCCATTCTCTACTAGCACTTTCTCTAGCAGAAAGGTAGCTTGGTGGTCTCCATTAAACACGGACTCTCCACCTTCTCCTGGCCTAGGTTCCCTCGTCCAACACCCAGTCTCCATGAATTTAGCCACAGTTGGGATCTCATCCAGGTGAATCTTGCAGTATGTGCCCTCTTCCTGACTTCTTTCACTTGGCACAGTGTCCTGCTGGGCTATGGTGGGTGTCAAGACTACTTCCTCTTTAGGGCTAAGAAGTAGCCACCACATAGATAGATCACAGCGTGCCAGTGTCCCCCATCGGAGCGGACAGTCAGGGACCCTACCTGGTGTTCTCCAGCCTCCCGTTAGATCCTCATTTGCTTCCTAGTACACACAGGGTCAGCCTGGGACTTACATATGGAGAAGGCCCTGCAGTGCGTCGGATGGGAGGGTGAATGCGGCTCTGACGACACCCGGCCCTTCCCCTGGCACTCTGACGTCGCAGTTGAGAGCACAGACGGAGATGTTCCTTACCTTTTTTGCTGTGCGGCTTTGCTGGACATATTTTGCCCTCTCTGTGTCTTAGAATCTCCATCAGTGAGGGAACAGGAGAAAAGGGAATGTCTGTCCGTGCTTTGGGGACATTAGACGTGCTTGCTTGTGTTGCCTGTTCTCATGGCTGGCCCGCGGAAGGTGTGTCTAAGTGTGCCTGTTTTTGCTTGTTTATGATTTGTTTACCCGTGCCGTACATTCAAGGCGATCCAGTCTCCATGCCTGGTTGAGGGCAACTCCCGTCCGTCATCTCACGCTAGGTTGGTGAGAGGACCTGGTATCCCTTTTGCTCCCACAACAGGGGAGCACTGGGGAATGAAGGATCTTTCAATGCTGCTCTGCCAGGGGCTTTTGGTTCGGTAACGCCTGTCCTGGCTTAGCCACAGTTCACTCTCCTCTACTCCATTGGTGGCCAGGTGGCCATAAGGGTCTCTTATTCTGCTTGAAGGGAGGACAGCTCGGCCATAGGCTCGGGTGGAACAAGACACACCGCGGCTCCCTGGCTGTGGGTTTCGGTTTCACTCCTTTGTGTCGCAGACTGAAAGCGTTGCCCGGGGCCTAGTGATGGCTCCAAAGGCCAAGCCAGCCTGGCCGTGAAAGGGGCTGTGTGGAAAGTTTGGGAAAACAAGAGCCCACCTGTGGAGTGGGGGAGGTTGGAAGGTGTGTTTAGCCCAGGACTCTGGCATGCAGACTGCCTGCTTGCTCCTCCAAGGTGGTTTGAGCTGACAGTCTAGAAGTCACCAGAACACCTGGGCCTATTTGCAGTCAGGCAGCCAGTTGCATAAAGCTGATTTTATTTATTTAATAAAGAGATCATTGATGGGCTGTCTCCCATGACGTCTTTCTCTGCAGAGTCTTTTCAAACTTCTCTAGCCTCACACCCAGCCAGTAAGGTGGCCCTTGGCATTACTGCCTAGGAAACTTCAGTCTCTCCACCTGGAGCTCACATTCCTAATGAGCCATGGCCAGAAAGGCTGGGTTTCAGGACACAGTTCCAGCCTGCTGCCTGGAGCAGTGTCATGCGGGTCTTGCAGGGCTCCGTTAAGCTTAAGCTGTGATTAAAGGCTCAACATCAGCGATTGTGTATGCTTGGACATATCTGTGACTGCTGTGAGAGCCGAGGGCGTCACTGCCGCTAACTGACAGGAAAGCCGCAGCTTAGAGCCGGTGACTGTGGAGCCAGCCAGTGACCACACTGCCACTGGGAGTCTGTATTAATTACCTTTCTGTTGCTGTGATAAAACACCGTGACCAAGGCAACTTATACAAAGCAGGGTTTATTTGACTTACAGTTCCAGGGAGCTGAGAGTCCATTATGGAGGAGAGGTGTAGAGGCAAGCGGCGGACACGGTGGCAGGAACCAGACGCTGAGCGCTCACACCCTGAACTCCGATCACAAAGGAGAGACACAAACTAGGAGTCATACAGGGCCCTGAACTTCAGAAGTTGTGCTGTTGATGTAATTCCTCCAGCAAAGTCATACCCCCTAAGTCTCCCCACGCAGCTCCACTAACTAGGGACCAAGTGTTCCAACACCCAAGACTATGGATGACTATCTTATTTAAACCACCACAGAGTCTATGGGACAAGTTCTCCCCTGGGCCCCATGTCTAGGCTGAGCCGCATGAAGCCAGTGTGAGAGGTAATGTCTGTACCATCACGGTCAGGGCCGATGGAGTGGTTCAGGGACTCGGGTGCAGGGAGGGGCCCCAAGAGGCAGCACAGGTGGATTGGTTCCTTATCAACTGCTGTGACAGAACACAGCAGCTTAGAGGAGAAGAGGGCTTGTCTTAGCTCACCGTTTCAGAGGGGTCACAGTTCATCAAGCTGGGGAAGTTGTGAGGCCGGCCTGGTGGTCAGGAACAGAGAGAGCACATTTCATCCACACACAGGAAGCAGAAAGAGACAGAAAATGGGGCCAAGCCACAAAACCTCAAAGCCCACCCTGATGACACACTTCCTCCAGCAAGGCTCCGCCCCCTAATGGTTCCATAACCTTCCTAAACAGCACCACCCATCAAGGACCAAGTGTTCACGTATATGAGCCTATGGGGATGTTTCTCATTCAGACCACCACAGCAGGGTGTGTGGGGCAGCACAGGCACGTGGGAGCAGGTAGACGTGGTGGGCAGAGGCTCTGTACAGGTGGCAGTCACAGCATGGGGAGCAGAGGCCAGCCCCTCATTGGATCAGTGCACTCACACATGACACACCACATACACCACACATCACATAAACACAAATGACATCTTCATACCTCATACGTGCACCACCACATAGGTGTATGCCACACACATCACATAAATACTCCTTTTTCATATATCATATATACCACATACCATGAACATATACCATATATACCTTCCCATCACACACTGTGCACACACACAGGTCTCACACACACTCATACACTACCCAATACACATGTCACATAAATTATGTATGCTACATATGACATAAATACAGACCTCATCTTAATACCTCATACAAACTGATACCTCACACAAATCACACATTGCATACACACACATACATATACACATTTACACACATATGTACAGACTCACTACATACATCCACATACAAATCACACACTCATGTACGCGTACACACATAGTACATATACATACTTCCTCTCTGAGTATCAGACTTCACTTCTGGAAGCAAACACTGTGGATCCATGGCTCCAACTGAGTGATGTAAGCTCTAGGCATGAGCTAGATTATGTCCCTCAGGGACATCTTTGGGCTCTTCTCAGGCCATGTTGTCTTCACAGGCCATGTGATGTGGGCAGACATGTCAGTGACACTGGCCTCGGTAGGGCACAGGGCCATACCTGCAGGGGACAGTGCACCACTGAGTGGAAACCCTCCCTGGACAAGTGTTGAGGCAAGTGTAAGGTGAACTGAGCCACAGCAGCGAGCCTGGAGTGTGCATGGGCCAATTGCCCAAGTGAGGCCCAACCCAGCAGCTGGCTTTCCCTGCCAGGCCCTTCCCAGTTCCGTTCACTCAGCCCACACCCCACCTCTGCTCAACCCCAGGGTCCCCCCTCCTGGCTGCTTCCTCCAGCCATGACCCTAGGGCCCTTCCCTAGGCAGCCCTGTGGGTGGACATAGGCACACCCTATGTCCAGTCACCAGGTGCCATATGGCCAGGTCACCCCACCCTTGGATGTGGTTCTCACTTCCAAACGTACAGCTGCCAGAGTTGGACACCAGGCACACCCAGGGATGTCTGCTGGGTTGATTCAGCTCACCTTTGAGAAAGGCATGCTCTTGGTGAGTAGTGAGAATTCTCCAGCCGCCACGAGCCATCAGACACCGCCAGGGGCGCTCCTCTTTCTATTGAGGGTAGGCAATGTAGATCTCAAGAAAAAGAGTCCCCAGTCCAGAGTGGTGCACATGGCCCGAGAAAAGTGCAGATAGCTTCCTCAGGGTCCTCAGGCTCTGAGGTCTAAGCCATGTCTTTCCAAAGTGGGGAGAAAGTGAGAGGGAGGAGGGGGAGAAGGGGAGACCGTGCTTGCGCCCCACAAGTGTGCTAACCACTCCTGTCATGGGGTGCCGTTTTTCCACCAGGACCCCAGTGGCAGCACCAGGTACACAGAGTTTCTGACCGCTCCCCATATGGGTGTGGGGGGGTGAGGGACCACAGACTAGTTTCCCCAGAACTCTCCCAACTCACAGACTGTGAAGGGGAGCATGCAGTACTGGCCCAGCAGGACTGTAAACCAGGTTCCAGGAAGCACAAGGATTGACCTAGATTGCCTTCAGCCTCCAGAGTCCCTTACTTAGAGTGCATCGCCATGTCAGCGCGTCCCCAACAGGGGGCTTCAGCATAGAAACTGAGTCCTGGAGATTGTCCAAGGTCATAGTGTCTCGGGGCTGGTTCCTCCTGCGGCCTCTTTCCTTGGATTGTAAGCAGTATGTCCCTGTGTCCTTACGTAGACATCCTTCTCTATGTGTGTATCTGTGTCCTGCTTGTCTCATAGAAGGGTACCAGTTGTGTTAGATCTCTCCAACATTCTCACCATGACAGTTTTAATTCCATCACTTGTGGAAAGTCCCTGTCTCTGGGTTGTCGATCTAAAGTGCTGGGAGTGCCAGAGTTTGAGGGGGACACAGTTCAGTCCCCAGTGTCTACTTAGAGAAATAGAACAAACATTTACCTCTCCATCTTCCGGAGGCTGGAGTCATAAGTGACAAAGAGGAAGGAAAGGGGACAGGTCACCAGGGTCATTGTGGTCTGAGAGGTTCATGGTGTCTACAAGCCGCCCCTCCCCCCATCCATGATGGCTTCCCTGCTGTCCTGTGGCTCAGGCTGCCCATGTCTGTTTCTCCCTATATTGGGACCTATGCCTTCCTACCCAGGACCTCTCCCTGTGTAGACTTGGTCTCTCTACCCTCTTGGCTCAGGGAGGGCCCGATAAGGAACATGCAAATACCTAGAATGTTTTGTAGCTTAGACAGGCCAAGAAAGTTCTGGGGAGCCTCCACCCCCCAGATACATACTAGCCTATGGGTCTGTCTATTCAGATAACAAATCTGTAGTGAAGGGGGACCATCCTCTGGTGTCAAAAGGGACAGATGTCATAGCTCCTGGTGGGTGGGATGGGAAAGAAAGGACCGGTGTGGACACTGTCCTTAGCTGGACAGATGGGTAGAGTACTTCAAGGGGGTTTTTAATTATTCTGAAAGCAATACACAGTAACGCCGGCTATATGGGCAAAGGGTGGCATGGGAGGAACCCACTCCAGTCATAGCCATCACCAGCCCCTCACTGGAAGGAAAGCTCCGTCTGCTTCTCAGATATGTCTTGGGACCTCTGATCATGGGAGTTTCTGGTCTGAGGTCTTAGGCCCTCAGCTCCCAGCAAGTGTCCCTTACCAGCCACACAGCAGCTTTCTTCAGAGCCTCATGGCACCGCCTCCCTGCATCCTCCCGGTTGGTTCCCCTTCTCTGACCATCTTCCATGCTGCTTGGCCTTCTCTCAACCCCAAGGGGGTCATAAAGACTGTCTGCCTCTGCTCTGGGCTCAGTGAGTTAACGGCCTTTCCCACTGTGGCTCTGATGGAATCTCTCTTCTAGATCATTCCCACTGGAGCTGGTAATGACAGAGTCCGTTGCTTCCCATCATCCCCAGCCTTCTGTCCCAGTGACAGAATGCCTCAGAGCAGCTTCTAAGGAGGAAAGTTTCTGGAGGTTGCCGTGGTGATCACTGAGCCCCATCACTTTGAGCCTATGCAGAGGCAGGGCATGATGGTTGGGAGCATGTGGTAGGGTGGGGGCAGAGCTGCTCGCCTCCTGGAGGGCAGGAGGCAGAGAACAGACAGAGAAGAAGCTGGAGTCCCAGTGTCCCCATCAAGGGCATACCCCCCAATGACCTTCCACCAGTGAGGTCACATCTGCTGAAGGTTCTGCCACCTCCTGATGCCTTCGTCAGCTGGGGACAAGCCTTCAGCCGGTGGCCAACACTTCAAAGCCACAGCGTGTCCCGAGGTCTCAAAGCTCTCTGTTGAGTGTCTGTTGGAGGAGGACCGCACAGGGGAGGGTCTGCCCTTGTCAGACCTTCCGTTTTCCATCCTCCGCCTTTCTCACTTCCTCATCTTCTTGCAGCTCCGTTCCTGGGTGCTGTCTTGAAGCCAGGATTATAGGGGACCCCTGGTGGGAGAAGGCCACCAGATTGTTATCAGAGGAGTCCCAGGAATGTCCCTCCACAAACCCGTCCTATCCCTTGAGCTCTGCACAGCCTTTTTAAAGAAGTCTTTTGGTCTCTTTTTCTCTCTCTCCACTTAACTCCTATGATCCATTATTTATAGCTGTGACATCGGCTTCAGACGAGAGAAGTGTTAAAAAAAAAAAGCAAAGCGACCCAGAGCTTTGACAGGAAAGATGAGTGTATCATGCACCACAGACAAACCCAAGCCCAGGAGCCCGACACCGGCATGGATACAAACAAGGACACATCATGGAGTCTGCCAGTGCTCAGGCAACCTGGGGAGCCAGAGGAGGTCCAAGGGGTCGGAGTGCCCTGGCCCTGCTGCCCAAGGAGGGATTCCCATAGATGCCAGGCTCTTTAACCTCCTCTCTCTCACGCTCTTCCCACCAGGCTCATAACAGCCCTCACGGGGAGTGGCCAGCTCTGGCTCCTGAGCCTCTGCAGCCTCCCTGTGTACCCCTCTCATTGGCTCTGGTCTTTAGTGCACGCCTGTCTTATCCTCAGAACTTGGTCACCTGCAGAAAGGATTCCAGCCTTCTTAGAGTCGGGACTTGAAGTTGATCTGCGTGGTCCTGGTTATGATCCCCTGGCTTTAACACAACAGAAATTCTCAATCTCCCTGGACCTGAGCCAAGGTATCACCAGGGCTGTGCTGCCTCTGAAATCCCTGCAAAAGCCTTTCGTACCTCACCAGCTCATGGAAGCTGCCAGTATCCCTCTGCAATAGCTTCATGCCTCCCATTTTCAAAGCCAGTATGTTCAAATGCCTGCTTCATATCATCATCTTTTCATGTCAGTCTCTGTCTACCTCTCTGTATAAGGACTCTTGGGATAACCCCCAAGTAATCCAGGACTGCCTCATTTCAGAAATACATCTGCAGAGACTTGGTCATGGAGGGAACATTGTTGGATGCCGGGATTAGAAGGACATCGGTGCAGATGGGAATGTGGCTCAGGCCTTGGGCATGTGGTTGTAAACACCGACCTCTGCTTGGCTCCTACCACTTCCAGTGACTCCGAGGGTTCCCATTGTAGCCGCGCAGATTCAAGCCCCCAAGAATCCACCCATTGTCTGAAGCTGAGGGCATGGGACCAGGAACCCTGATATTAGGCTCCTTTTGCAGTATAGTTGGGTCTTTCTAGGGTAAAGTATTCCCTCTGGGCCAGGTGGGAGTCCAACATCCTAGGCTCAGGGAAGAACTTGGAAGCAGGTGGAGCTGGCATCAGGAAGTCTTGGGATGCCACCTCAGAACTACATCTTCCATCAGCTGGGTTAGTGAGCCTTGTGGTTTGGATACGAGTCTTCAAAGGCCCATGTGTTGGAGGCCTGGTCCCCAGCCTGGGATATCCTCGAGAGGTGGAGGGGTCATCAGGAGGTATAGTTTAATGGGGGTATTTAGGTCATTGGGTGTGTGTGCTCTCAAAGGAGATGTTGGGAACCTAGTACCCCCGTCTTTCTTCCCTTCATGTGATAGCCACAAGGAGAGAGCAGTGACGAGCCTGTCTGTCCTGCGAGCATGCCGTCTCACTGCTGGCCAGCTGCAGGCTAGAACCTCTAAACCGTGAGTCAAAGCATATGTCCCCTTTGTAAGCTGGCGGTCCTGGGCCTTTGCTCCAGGAAGGGAAAGCTGGCTCACACAGTGGCCTTGCTGGATCTTTCATTTCCTGACCTGTCTGGGGATGGGGGTTTCTGGGGCAGGATGGGGCCACTACTCTTTGTATGTGCAGAACATCAGCTCCTGATCTAGGCAACTCTGGACCTCGTTGCTCCCACAGTGCACCATGGGCTTGCTTAGCTGTCATTGCAGGAGTCAATGGACAACATTTCTGCGGGACATCACTCGGTCTTATAGATTGCCCTTTATTTCTTTCCCTAGCCCTTGCTGTGTGGCTCTGGGGAAGTAACTTAACTCTCTGAGCCTTAGAGTCTGCAAAATTGGAGTATCCAGCCTGGAGGGGTACTTTAGGGATCAGAAGTAGCATGTGTGTCAGTAAATGGTGAGATGAGGAGACCCCGGCCGCCCCCACCCACAATCCATCTCTTTGCACACTGGGACCTGACCAGGGGGACTGTTATGAATTTTCTGTGCACTCATCACATTGTGTCTGTCTTAAGAGGCAGCCTTTATATTTAGAAATATACCATGAAAAATGGGTGAAATGTTGACTATGAGCTTGGAAGCCAGGCTGGTGGGGAGCGGGCTGAGCAGAGATGGGACCAGAGGGCAGGTGCTGGGAACCCTGAGGGCTAGGAGTGGGGAGCTAAGGCTGCAGCTCGCTGTCCATTCACTCTAGCACGTGTGTGATCATGCACCTAGAGCCAAGGTCCCCCCACCCTTCTTAAAGGTAATTTAGTAATAAGTCTGGAACACAGTAATAAATGGAAATTTCTGTTATTATTTCATACTCTTTTTCAAATGCAATGACCAGAAAAACATCTCCTACATTAGAAAGGGAAATGAGGACTAATACAGATTTTATTTTAGCAAACAAAACAGCATGATTGCCTGCTGGTAAGCTGTAACCATCTTGGATGTGACGTCATTGCTAAGCACTCCAAAGCAAGAGACAGATCAGAATGAGCGGTGTGCTCAAATTTACATGTAAAATATTAATTGGGGGTGAAATTCAGATGTGGATGGGTGGTGGGTAGGTGATGGATGGATAGATGGATGGATGGAGGGGTGGATGGATAGATGTAAGGTGGCTGATGGGTAGGTGAATAGATAGGTAGATGTTAGGCTAGATGATGGATGGCTGACTAGACAGATGATACACTGGATGGCTGGGTGATGGCTAAGTGGGTGGATGAGAGGTAGATAATGAGATGGGAGGTGGATGGAGATATACGTATTAGTATAGATAGTGAGTGGGTAGATAACATGGATAATAGGAGTAGAAGAATGGATATGTGGATGGATGGAAAGGTAGATAAGATAGGTGATGGACAAAGAGGTAGGCATTAGGATAGATAATGGATAGATGGATAGGTGATATGTGGGTGGGTAGATGGATGATGGATGAGTAGATTATGGAGAGATAGGTGTTAAGACAGATAGTGGGTGGGCAGATGGATAGACAGACAATAATACGTAGACAGCTTGCAGTGTTTTCTTAGGTGAACATGTCATTATGTGTTTTAGTCCCGGTTTCTTTTCCATATTAAATATTTTCACATTAAACACTTGTTTCTCAGGCACTGAAAAGGCAGTAGAACTCCCCCCACCTTTTAACCCCTCCAAAAATATGAAGGTGGGCGATGCCCCTGTTCTGGAGTTGGCTGTTCAGGAAAGTGGTCCAGCTGGTTTTCACTTAGCCAGCAGCCGGCCTGAAAGGCTCTGGCAGCTTTGGGGATGGGCAGAGCCTGACAAGCCCACAGAGGCTTATGTAAAAGCTTAATAGCTGGAAAAGCTTTAGTAAATGAATCAGTCTATGATGGACAAAGTAAAAGGACCATGAATTGGTTTATTCTCCTTGGAGGAAGGAGCTAAATCAATACTCACTCGGAGGATGCAGCATTGGATACCAGCAGTTGGGAGCCAGGCAGACCTGAGCTGTTCATCCATCATGAGTGGGGCAACACAGCACAAATCTGAGAGACCCCCCCCTCCCCTGTGAAGAGCAGCTAAACCAGCTTCATTCACAGCCCATGATCTGCATCCTGAGCTCTGAGCCATTTGAGTTGAGTTTACATCATGACCCGTACCTAGGCCATCATTCCGTGCCTATATCTGTGGGGCTGATGATGACACCAGACTCCTAAGGTCCACTTGCTCTGTCTCTGGCCTGAGGATTGGCTCTGCCCCGATACCTGTTGATAATGGTGGTGGTAGAGATGTTGATGCTGCATAAAACCATGTGGCACAAGATGTGCCCTAGCGGGCCTCACTGAAAGTTGGGGGTTGGGGGCTCCCAGGACCTGTGCATGTGCCTAGGGCCTGGCTGCTCAGAGGAGCTGATCCAGGCCTCTGAGATGGCCCTCCCCATCTAGAAACTGCTTGCTGAACTAGAGGGGACCTCAGCCCTCCTAGAGGGAGCTCATACTGGTTGCTCACCTGCCACAGTTGGGATATTACTGATTCTGCATGATGGTTCTTCTTAAGGAGTCCTTCTGCCCTCCAGTATCTGCTGTCCTTATGACACTAAGACACAATGACTTGTCAATAGAGGTCAGTGGGCCACTCAGAGCAAACACAGCCTTGTTGACAGAATTCTGGAGCTGGCCTCCGTTTGTCCCACACTGATGGAAACTCCCAGAAATGCTGGCTGGCATGCTGAGGCTGCATGTCCATGGTTTCTCTTGCTTGTGAAATGGTCTTTGAGGTGATAAGACCCCCTGGGTTCAAATGACCCATCCTGTAATCATAATTGCCACTTAGCCAAGCAGTTGATATGAAAAGCTCTCACTTGCCAGGGTGAATTCTCACAGCGTGCCCGTAGCCAAGATGGGACTGTCTTCACTTTTCACATGGAAAATCAGAGCCTCAGAAGAGCTAAGACCTCTGTGCTGGTCAAGCTGACCTGAACTCACGTTCCCAATCTCCCTGTACATGCTTCTCTGCCATACATGTACCTGGACCAGTGCACAACCCCAGCACCTGGGCAGAGCAATTGTAGAGATAGATAGGCAGAAGAGCAAAGGTGTGGCCACCCCTGGGCCTTCTGAGGTGGGGCACAGCCAGCCACATGCACTCTGTCCCAGAAGTCTCTGCTAACAGACCACCCTTGCAGGCAGACCCCGACTCTTCTCAGCCCTAATGGCTGGGGAGTGTAAGGCAGAAGTCTGCACAGTCTTCACAACTGACCTGTTTTCTTCTCACAGATTTGTCCCCACCCTAATATTTAAAGCAGATATAGGCCATCAGGCACCGTGTCTGTAATATCATGTATTTTACAAACCACATTTATAGCGCTCGATACAGTATTAATGGTAACCAAGAAGGGCGCGTGTGGCCCTTGCGTTTGGAATTGGGGGCCCAGGTGACAGCTGCAGGTTTGTGTCAGCCTCAGGGCCACCTTGCCTCAGAGTGTCATGGCCACTCTCAATAAAGCTCCATAAAGCTGCATGAAAAGGACCCTGGCTACTTAGCTCTTGGAGCCAGGAGCCACCTGAATGCCTGGGCACTATGGCCTGTGACTTGCCAGGAGTCTTACCTGGGACACTCAGGTCTCTGGCACATTGAACATGTGTGGATACCTTCCTAGTGAGTACCGGGGCATGGATCCACAGGGTTCCCTCTTTGAACTCAGCGTGACCATTAGGGACATCTTCTCTTTCCCTTTGGTCTGCACACCCTTGGGGTCATTAGGCACGTGGCTCTCTCGAGGCCTGTGGTCTCTGTAAAATCGCTCACCCTCTGTTTGCCCTGCAGGAGGAACTGGCATTCCTGCTCTGGATTCCGTGCCTTCTACCCCAGAGACTCTGTGAGGCTCCTCTTCCCTTCTGATTTTCTCTGGGTCCCTCCTGCTCATATGGCCCCCACGCCCAGCCATATGCTATTTAAATTCCAACTTCTATCCTCTGGTTAACTGTTTAATTTTCTTTTGTTCTTGGCTTTATGCCAAAGAGTTTTCTTTCCCAATCAAAATGGAGAAGACCTTTTCTCCTCTCTTGAGACTTTAATATGTGCGGCACCCCTTGCTTGCACCTGGTCCTTTATCAGAGAGAAAGGACACTTTTTCTTGGTTTATAAAAGCCCCCACATATTCATTGGAGACGACTGGGACAATGCAGTGTCACATCAGGAAGAAAGGAAAAGAATCCATTATCCTACCACCCAAGGAGCTGCTCTTGACAACCCATGGTCTCGTTGGCTGGGTTCTCATGCAAGTGTGCATGTGTGTGCACCTGCGTATGCACTTGTATGTGTGTGCATATCCGTCTTTCTCACCCACAGTCGTGCCTGATCATTTTTTTTCCCACACAGCTCCCTCTCAGCAGCGTTCCCACTGTTGCATTAAATGGTCTCCAGAGGCGCCGTTTCGGCGCATTTGGCGCATTCGTGGTGCTCTGTCTGGGGATGCACTCAGCTGTAACCGTCTCATTGTTCATGAGACCCAGGATTTCATCCCATGTTTTCCCGGTAAACTACACAAGAGGAGCTTCCCCAGCTGTGAAACTGCTGGTGGGCTGCTGTGACCAGCAGTGGGGTGGGCATGAACCCAGGAGGTGACCCAGTTTGCTGTGACAATTGAATGAGCTAATCCACAGGCGGCACCCGAATGGTGTCGGGCCAGCATGTGGTCAAAGCTCTTGGTTGCTGTTACTTCCCTAGAGCAACCCCCTGGAAATGGAATTCCAAGTCAAAGGGCATAAGCCTTATCAAACTGCTCTCCTCTGACTGTGTGGAAACCCATTCCTTAGCTAACGTCTTCCACACCACCTCAGAACCCATACCCAGTGTCATCCCCATTCTTGAGGACGATGGTGGCTTTGTTGGAGACTGTAGAAAGCACAGTGAGATCAAGATTCCATGAACCATTTCCCAGCACGATGTCTTTCATACACCACCCATAGTAACACATCCTAGGCACCAACAGTGGCATGGTTCAGCTACCAGATTCAGGCCTTCATCATTCCTGGATCTATTTTGTTCTACACATAATCTCCCAAGCAGGTTCTGTTCCCAGTCACTATAATGTCCCATCACATCAGGGGTTCCCTATGGTAACTACACCCACAGCTTACTGCGCTCACCCCACCCGTTCCCATCCAAGACCTAAACAAATGTCTGCTCCCCCTAAGATAGACACCGATAACAGGTGAAGGACCGATTCCATCCAAGCCCAGCCTGTGACTCTTATTCACATAGCGTGGGTGGGTGTTACTTTAGGCGTGTGGGTGACCCCCCCCCCAAGGCAGCCATATAACTGAAAGTCTCACCCAGCGTGGATATGACAACTTCCCCATAACTGCAACGATGGAGTCCCCACCTCTGTTCACTTTCCACCTCTGTACAGCTGGCCTGGGGCCGGAGGGGCAGGCTGATCTCTGAGTCTAAGGACATTCCCTCTCCCTCATTTCTACAAGAGAGTCTTAATAGGCCAGGTCTGCAGGGTTCCTGGTGACTACAGTTGCGCACGCCCTGACATTCTTGGAGAATAGTGCTCTACAGCACCGAGTGTGGTGACAGTCGCCCCAGAGAGCACTGGGGTTGTTCCCACATGGGGACTGCCTTTTACTTTTCATTGTTACTAGTTTGATTATCTTTAGTATTTGCTTTGGTTCCCTGGAGTCAGTAGAGCTGGCTTCTGACCTCATTGCTCCTCATCTCAGCTGGGAGGTTCCCGGGACTAGCTGGACATCGCTTCCTGGACGCCGCCATCATCATGTTTAGAGAGTAAACACAGATTCTTCAGATGGTTAATAGGAGATACCGGAGTCTGGGGGTGGCTGAGGTAGAGGGGGCTGAGGGATCCAACAGCAGGAGGAAGGGAACACTGTGGGGGGTCCCCTACACTCTGGGCCTCTCCTTGTCAACAGTAGCTGAGAAACTGTTGGGGAGGGCAGGCAAAGGCTATAGAATTCCTAGGAGGGAGCTCTTACTGGAGATTTGTGACTCTGAGTTCAAAGAGACTCAGTGAAAATTGTTGCTAAGGCAGTTAGTTGACTAAAAAATTCTACCGTCAGGGTAACGGTAGCTGTGAGACAGAAAACTGTGTGTTTTACAGCCTCCCGCTCCTCCTCGGAGCGATTTTTTCCCAACATGGATTTTCTTTTAAATGGCTTTGAAAGGTAACGTGGGCCATCCCGGTTCCCAGCCTTGCGGGATGGTGTGTCTTGATGGAGCCGAGCTGGAGCACAGAGGAAGTTCCCAGGCATTGCATCTCCCCGGGGGGTGCTTGCTGGGATGCCGCTCAGACTAAGTTTGGTTTGGTTTGTTTCCCAGCCTATCAACTCAACCCAAACCTCAACTGCTGTTTGGTTATCGTATTTGCTGAGGCCTGGGAGAATTCTGTTACTGTAGAACCACACGGGTCTGTGTTAGACACCCACAGTTTCTGATGGCCACTGGCTTAAGGCCAGTCTGTATAAACGGACGACATGACTGCCCCATGGTGTGGTTAAGGGGAATGTTTTTATTGAGAGAGGAGAGAGAGAGAGAGAGAGAGAGAGAGAGAGAGAGAGAGAGAGAGAGAGAGAGAGAGAGAGAACAGCCACAGAGATCTGGAAGAGTCCAGAGCAGAGAGAGAAAGAAGTAGACTGAACATGGCCAGCAGACTGGACATAGCCAGGGCTACCCCTGAGAGAAGGGAGAATAGCGAGGGATAGAAGGAATAGAGAAAGAATAGACCAGCAAGAGCCTCCAATAGTGAGAGTAACTGGGTCATAAGAAGGGTGAGTAGCTGCGGGGAGGGAAGGGCCAGGAGGCTGGTGTGGGGGCATTAAAATGTATAACAAGTACTTGCAAGTAGGGACTGAGGGAGCTACCTGGAAGCTAGCCAGGACCTTGATATGCTGATAGGCACCACAGGTATATATTAATTGGAGAGCCATAAATCCCTTTTGCTGGAGGTAAGGGAAATGACTCCTTTTGGTCAATGGGAACCAGTTTCACAAGTTCCTGAGGAATGCTGGCTTTTATCTAACCACCAGAAATCCTCCTATATGGGTTGAGCTCATTGCTGGATATTTGGACTGCCTTTTGGGGTGTGGGGAATTGGAGTTTCCTTTGGGCCTGACACATTTCAAAGGAGCAGCTCATAACCCTGGCAAGAACTGTGCACAGAGGCTGCGGGAAAAGCGCTTCAGACAGACTGGAGATGAGCGGTTCGGCCCTCCCTCAGTGTGGGGAGTTCACAGCGGAAACACCGGCAGAAGTGTGCAGGGCCAGAGGCTGGCCGCTGGGCCCCGGTCCCCTCTCTATGGGTTTCTGACTCTTCTGTATGGGCTCCTAATTGCCAGGAAGAGGGAACAACCATGCCTGCCATTGCCAGCCATTATTTGAATGATTAGAACCCGAACATCGAGGGTAAATGGGACAGAGACCATGAGAAGTCACTTTGTGTCTGGAACCCAAATCCAAGGACACCATACTAAGCTTCCTCATACACGTGTGTGGTCCTCTTTTTATCAATGACCCAAACAGCTACATGTGAGCTGCCCTCCTTGGAAGCCAGGCTGGGTTCCAGAAGTCTCAGCTTAGAGCAGATCTCTGTCCAGCACTTACTGGTCAAACAGTCAGGTTAAAAGGGCCAGTTCGGGCTGCATAGTGATTTCCGGGCCAACTAGAGCTTACATAGCAAGACCCTGTTTCAAAAATTGAGGGTGGGGGGTAGGAATTAAAGCCAGCGCTTCATAAAACTTTTTAAAAACTTTTCACATATGTGAATTTTTAGTGTGTATGGAAGAAGATATATCTTTACATTGCATGCTCCAGAAATCCAAACTGAGCCAGGGCAAAATGGTACAGCACACATGTACTGCCCAGCCAGCACCTCCCTGGCACACACCCTAGAACAAGGCTTGGCCTCCAACCCGACCACCATGGGCAGAGCACTGAATCTGATCATAGGTGCTTTGGACCAGGACACAGGCGGGGGTTGAGAGTGGGGTCTGGAAGCTCTTCCAGTGAGGTGAGGGCTGGGAGGGTCAGAGCCGGAGCCTGACCTCTGACCCTTGGAAGCCGGGCCTGTTGAGTCCACCAGTCCCCCTGGTGTGGCATGCTGCTTAGCTGCGGGATGGTAATAGTAACCTCACTGGATCAGCCCCTTCCAGCCTCCAAACGAATCTTCAGGCTTAACATTGCACTTCTAGATCTCTGCAGTACCACAGAGGTGAGCAGCGGCAGGGACAGGGTCATTCATGACCTCAGAGGCCAAGTTAGAAGACAGCCCAGCCCTGAATGGGGTATGGACACCAGCATAAGCTCCCTCTTCCCATGGCAGCTGAAAGAACCCTCCAGCCCAGGCCCCCACTGTGCTGGGGGAGGGCAGCCACTGCCCAGCACCCACACCAGGCTACAGCTGTGGCTGCATAGCATCGGTCCTGTTTCCCACTCAGGAGACAAACCACTCCAGAACCTCCCAGCGCTCACCACTCTCTCGATGCCTTCTCCTCCTCCTCCTCCTCCTCCTCCTCCTCCTCCTTCTCCTTCTCTTCCTCCTCCTCCATACCCCTCCAAGCCCTGCTTTGTACTGAAATTCACACAGCCTTAATGGGGCGGGAGGCCTGATGAGATGCCCTTCCTGGGTACCGGGAAGCGCCCTTTCATTGTGTGCTTTGTTTTTTTAGAAGATAGGCAGGTACCAGCACCACATGCAGCCAGGATCAGCATTGCTCCTCCAGGTCCCATGGGGCAGCTGGTCCTCTGGGGATCAGACTTGGGGCTCTAAAATGCTCTCCTGACTTGTACAGACAGCACAATGTGTGTGGGATTTGAACCAAGAACCTGAGCGACCCCTCTTACCTCCTTCCTTCACCTCAGAGCGGGACGTTCAGGGAAAAGGGAAACCCCAATCATTGTGACCCTTTAGACAGAGCCTTTCCAGCTTCAGAAGTCACCTTGCCCTTTCTCTGGCCCAGAAGCCACTTGGGCCTGGTGTGGCCCCCCTCTCACTGATCCTCAGTCTCCTGACTTGTCCCTTCTGGTGTACCAGCTACCATGCTTACAGGGACCAAACAGCAGCCGTCCTTTGTCCTTTCAGGGAGGGCTGAGCTCTGTGGAGACCTTGGGTGGGCGTATGGCAGTTGTGAGGATACCCCATCAGAAGCCTCTACCCCTCCTGTCTCCAGCCCCTTTCCCCCACAGCACCCCACAGCCCTCTGGGTACCAACCCTGAGCATCCCTCTGGTGGTCCTGCTTTCCCGCCGAATTCACCATCTATCGCTACAAGCTCCAACTCTCTTAGGGAAACTTGGGTGAGGTGATGGGGACCCTGGCTCAGCTCCATCGCGTGATGACGGGACAGGGTCAGTGGGTGCCCAGGCTGCCCGTCTTGGGCTCTAGGGAGCATGTCTGGAGAGTGCTTGTTGGAGGGACTCCGTGCCTTGGAGCTTTCGGGCTGGTTACGGTGACACCCTAAATCTTACTCCTCGAAGTTTGGGGAAGAAGGGCTACGGCAGGATCTTTATCAGAAAATCTCTACCCAACCAAGCTGACAGGGGCCATTGATTGCCAATTAGCCAGAGTCCTGCTTCCCGCCCTGCCCTCAACCTTGTGTTCCCACACCCCTGACGGAGACCATCTAGCCCAAGAGTCGCAGAGCTGGGCCAGAACATCTATTCAAAGCCATGGGTGCTCCACCGTATGCAGCTCTTCTTCTATCCTTGAGTGCTAGTTTGCCGGCTCAAGGGCAGCTCTCCCGCTTCCCCCGCACCCCAGGAAGCTGTGGGCACAGAGGAACTGCATCCCCTTTTTATTTTTACCCCGGTCCTGGAAATCCTTCAGGGTGCGCACTGTCGTCTCACTGAAATACAACTGGTGTTACACAGTTGTGGCTGGAAGATGCTCTGGTTGCATTTGGTAACTCAGAACCCCCTGAAGACTTGAGTCAACATCTTGATAGGGCCGTGAGTCTCATGGGTGACCAACATGGTATGATACTCAACTTGGTGTTCAGCCAGCCATGCTTCGGTGGTTCCTTTCCAGTGGTTTCCTCTGCTTGTTGCTCACTACCCCCTGGAGAGGCCAGTGGTGCTCTGGTGTTATTGGCCCATTTACAGAATGGTAAGCTGAGGCTTCTGTGGCTACAGTCTCGCTTACAGAGGATAAGAGAATCTAGTGCAGAGAAAGGCTGAAGGTTCAGTCCCTAGATCCAGCCCTGTGTCTATATCAAGGTCCGAAGTGGGGCTGATTTGAATATAGACTAAGTAACCAGGGTCAGTAGTTGCCAAGGTGTACCCTCATGGTCGGGTAGCCTGAGATGAAACCTGGCTTGGCCCATGGAGCTCACACGTGTCTGAGTGCCTCTGTTTCTTTGGGTTGTGCTTGGCTTCCTCCGACTCTTGGTAAGTGTCAGTATTCTTTTCCGTGGGCGGTATGGAGACAGGATGGGGGACGGGCTCCCAGGCGAAGCTGCTCTGTGACATTCACAGGTCTCAGCTGAGAAAGAGAAGGACCAGTGCCCAGGGAAGAGAAGCATTCTCCTTTCTCATTTGTTCCTCAGGTCAGTGTTTGAATACCACAGTGCTGCCAATCAAGCCACATGAAAGACTTGGGGGCGATTTTCCATGCTTGCTTATGAGCCCCAGCCCCGATCTGCCTCCGAACGCTGGATGGCAGGATAAAATCCTGTGAATCTGCCTGCCTTGGCATCTTGTTGAAATTTCAACTTCTTTCTTGTGCTGTCTGTTTCTGGGTAATGGACGAAGGATCTCCAAAATTATTCGCCATGTAGACAGACAGCCCTGTGCCCTTCCCGATGAGGCTGCCTGAGGGTCTCATGGCCATACATTGCAGCCAGTGACAGTTGGTCCAAGCTGGGTGTTTCCTGACTCCAGCCATCCCAGACCCTGTCCGCTGGCTTCTTGGTGCTTCCCACTTAGACTCTCCTGGCATTGGCTCTGCTGGAGACTAATTAGCAACGAAGAATCGTGACTCTCCTTCTCATGAGATGACACTGTGTCAAAAGGTTTTTGCTCAATTAATGCTGCAGCCAGTTCAAAAGAGACCTCAGAAACGCTTACATAGCCACAGAGTGGAGGAATGTGGGTTCACAAGTGCTTTCTGCTGGAGGCACCCCGTGTAATCTTTTCTACTCATTTCAAGTTTCTGTACGGCCTCCCTAGGCCATTTGTCAGAAAGGCCGTCAGGAGGTGGTTCTCGGCCCCAGAACAAAGGTACCGTCCTGGCTCTGGCTCAGCTGTCCGCACAGAAGCAGCTAGGATGTCAGGTGCCACTGGGTCTTCCATTTGATGGGCTGGAAGGCTTACCCTTCCTTTTAAAAAAATTATTATTATTACTATTTTTATTCATCTATTTCTTTTACATCCTGGTTGCAGCCCCCTCATTCTCCCCTTCCAGCCCCTCTCCCCCACCTCCTCCCACCACACAACCCCCCCTCTTCCATCTCCATCCAGGGAAATGCAGATCTCTTATGAGTATCAATAAATTAATAAAACATCTACCTTTCCTTTTTTTTTTTTTCTCTCTCTCTCTTTTGAGGCCAGGTCTCACATAGCCCAGGCACGTCTCAGACTTACCGTGTAGCCCAGGTTGGTCTCAAATTCATGATCCTCATGCCTCAGCCTCTCTAACGCTGGGTTTACAGGCATAGGCCACTATCTCTGGTTGAGACTTTTCCCTTCAGATTTGAAAAGCCTCAGTTTTTTTGCTGTCCTATCTTTGGAAGCCCAAGCATTCACATTTCATCAGCAGTCCTTATAAATCTGGGTGAACACCCCTCTTCTCAAAAACACCAGGACAGTGCAAGTCTCTTGGTCTGCCAGAAACCATGGTGTTTCTTTTCCCTGGGACGACTGTGACCCCAAGAAGCAGGCTACTCCCCACCCACAGAGGAAATTCAAAGCTTTGACCCCATAATGGTAGCCCGGGCTCTTTGAGCATCGCCCACTGCTCTGGCGGAACCTCTGCAGATAACCCTGTTGCCATGGAAAGGAAAAACTATTTAATACAACTTCCTGAATCTGGGGAGGAGGCGGAGATGGCAGGAAAAACCAGATATTATTTTAAAATGGTTCATTTCAGTTAAAAAAAAAAAAAAAAAAGCAAAAAGCCTGCCTGTTTGTTAAAAGGCTTAAGAAGAAATGAAAGGGCTTCTTGGTGGACTAGGAGCATGCGAGTGAAACATCCTTGGTGCTCACGCTGTCCTCTGCAGCGAATACTGATGGGTGTGCTCGGTAGCCTCGCCATGCTGTTTCTCAGTGAACAGGAGTCCTGGGCATCCTGATTAGCGCCCCCAGCCTGTGGAGGCGGGCATGGAGGCCTGTCTGGACTCAACTCTTGGGTCTGTAGTTTGGTGCGGTCCTTCACTGTGGCCTCTGAACTTCTTCAGAATCACAAAACTTTGACAGTGGAACCTCAAGGAGTGTCCCTCAGGGCTAAGCCATCACTGGGTGACAGCTGCTGCCTTTGTGGGCCCATTCCACAGAACTTAAAATGGAGGCACAAAGAAATGGGTGAGGCCCCGAGAGATGGCTCATCAGGTAAAGGGGCTTGATTTGCAACCATGGCATACATGTGTATACACAACTAAATAAGTGTAAAATAAGAACAGAAGAAGTCAGGGAGCTTTTTTCAGACCAACAGAAGCAGGAACTAGGAGGGCAGAGAGCCCTACTGGATAGCACATGGGCCCTAAGAGGCCTGGTATCAGTGGCTCTTGGCTACAGAGAGGATGCAACTTCAGGATCAGCTCTGTGGGTTCTGGGGGGACTGGAGCAGCCCCTCCCAGTCACATGGTACCTTCCATGTTGATGCAGAGGAGATGGGGAGCTGCAGGGATAGCTGGCTGATAGCACCATATCCCACATCTTGTAGCCTTCCCCACCCCTCAGGACCCACTCTGAGCCTAGGAAAAGCAAAGTCCTCCTGCCCCACCCGGATCTTCTGCATGGTGTTCCTGAGATGACCCAGGGACCATTGCGTCTCTGACTGCAGACACACTTTGAAAAGCCTCTTACCCTCCCTCCACCCTTTTTAGAAGTCTCCCAATAGATCTATCAAAGAAAAGGCCTTCATGCCTCCCTCCTCCCACTTCCAGTTCATAACGAGTGTGAGACCTCAAAAACCAAACCGAACAGGCAGAGTGAGCTATAAGAAAGACCTCATCTGCCTTGATGGGTAAATGGCTAGAACCCCAGGCTGACTTGGGACCCCAGGTTGGCTGTGCCAGAAAATTTGCGGGATAAAGCATGGCTCAGAGGCCCATTCCAGAAGTGGTCATGGTAGAAACAAGGCAGGTACTGGGTAAGGGTGCATTCTGCTGACAGTAGGGACTGAGGATGCTGCTACTGTGTGTAAATAGCAGGATGAAGAGAGCAGGGGGGCTAGGAGAGGGGTATCCATGAGACCAGGACACAGGCTGGAAGGGGACAAGCCCTAGGACCTTACCTGCCCAGCAAAGAGTTGGATCTCTCCTGTGGGTGACAGGAACTAACAGGGACTCTGCAAAGAAGTGGCACCATGCAGGGGTATGGCATAGATAGGAACTGAGCCAGGGAGGAAGCTACTGCAAGAATCAGGGTGTGACCAGAGATGAGCTGGGATGGCATCCTCAGGAGGGAGCTGAGACATGGGGACAGCGCCGATGGATGATGCGGGTCACAGCTAACAACTGTCACCCCTGGTACTGATACAAAGGGTAGAATCGGCAAGGCGTGAACAAATGGAGTTTTTGTATCATTGCTGGCCTGGCAGCATGCAGGAAATGGCCTAAGTCACGGAAAGGCCAAGTGCATGGGAGAGAGTCATCTGTTTGCTGTACTTCACCGTTTCTAAGTAGAGCAAGAAGCAACTTAGCTAAAAAGGACTGTGCCAGGTCACCAAAAAGTAACAACCTTCTTATCAGCCCTGGTCCTCCCCCACATTCAGGGCAGAGTACCGAAGGGCGTTTACTGCAGTGAGGCCGGAAGAAGCATCCAAGGGAAGCGTCTATTGAGTGAAAGTGGGGTTAGGGGTGCCTGTGATCCCAGCAGTCCAGAGCTGGAGACCGGGATTTCAATTCTGGGCCACACAGTGCAACATTGTATCAAAAAGGGGCTAGGGCTGTAGCTCAGTGGTAAAACCACTCTCCTCTGACAGGCAAGGCCTTAGGTTCGAATCCCAGGAGAGGAGAGGAAGGAGAGGAGAGGAGGGGAGAATGAAAGCTATGATAAAGTTTGAATTATTGGCAACGATGATAGGGTGATTACCAGTGAAGAAGGGCTGAGACCCACTCACGTCAGGGCTCTTGTACTGACCATGCCCAAGCAAGACAAGCCCTCTCTGTCCCATGGGGCCAGGGCTGGATGCTGGGTGGCGTGCGGAGTCACAGCGCATGCAGTTTGTATTTTTCTGTGACACCGGTGGTTCACAGCTGTTGTCATTTGAGCCCCCTGTGACCTAGTCATTCAACCCCCAGATTCTCATCCCCCAAAGACTAAAAGGCCATCTTTTTTTTTTCTTTTTTAAATCAATAAACTTAAATTTGCTTTTCCCATCACAACTCTGTGAGGTGACTGAAGACGAGCCCTGCTGGGAGACCCTGAAACTCCATCCTCAGTTTTGTGCCCCACACAGCCACGGCCACTGCAGGCGTGGAGAAGCAGGAGAGTGATTTCTTTTTGCCTCACAGAGGAATGAAGCTTTTCCACAATCCATATACGCTGATCAAATGAAAAAATGCCCATGTGACATCCTAGAGCCCACAGTTTTGAAAAGTAAACATCGGTTCTAAACAGCAAGGAAGTAGTACATGAAACCCAGCATCTCCATGGAAACCAAATGCCGCTCTGCTACCTCACTGCCTGGGTGATTTGTGCTTTTTTCTGTGTGTGTGTGTAAATGGATTTGTGCACATGTGTGTTCATGCATTTGTAGATGCACATGTGTGCACTTGTGTGTGGGAAACCAGAGGTCAGCCTTAGCTGATACTCCTCAGTAGCCATGCGTCTTGTTTTTTGAGGTAGCGTCTCTCACTGGCCCGGCGCTCACCACGTAGGTTAAGCTGGATAACCAGCGAGCCCTAGGAATCCTGGTGTTGGCATCTGAAGCATGTGACAACACTGGCTATGTACATGTGTTCTAGGGACTGAACTCGGGTCCTGGTGCTTAGACAGTAGGCGCATTCCTCACCGAGCCAGCTCCCAAGCCTGCCTTCTGTGTTCTGCAGGTGGTCTTCAGCAAATACTGCAACTCTAGTGACATCATGGACCTGTTCTGTATCGCCACCGGCCTGCCTCGGTGAGTTTCCCCCGTGTGCCCTGTGATGAGGACTGTGTTATCCCCGCAATGGACCGGAGAAAGGTGAGGCGGGCAAGTGGGGATCAGTGCGGAGGAGTCCCCCAGGCTTCTACTGTGGTTTCCCTCAAACCAGTGAGACAAACCCCACGGGAAGCTCGGTCCCACCTCCCCAGCAGCAGTGTCCGGCCGCTGGGTTGAACTCAGCAGAGTTCCCTCTTGAGAGGTGGGTTTTTCCTTCCATGTGCTCACTCACTGTTGGGGAAGGGAAACGGCTGTTTGGAGTTGCTCCGGCCTCAAATTAATACAAGCAAGCGCCTTTGCTCTCAGGGTGCTGTCCTCAGCAGCATTCGACACGTGGCTGGCTTCAAGAGATGAGTTAAAAAGCAGTTGCCTGTCCTACAGAATCCTCAGACTCCCCCCACAGTTTCTTTCCTAAATCCAGTCTGTACTAGCATGGGAATTTTCTAATTGCAGGCTGAGCCTCCAGAGTCCCCAAACCCCAAGTGCTCCAAAATCTGAAACAGTTTTAGCACTGACCCAACACCAAAAGTGGAGAATGCCTTACTCGACTTAGTGTGATATGTCAATCAAAGCACTCTGTGAAAGACATGGATTGCGTGTTTAGGCATGGGTCCGCTCCCATAATATCTCATCCCATATCTTCAGGTAGCCTAAGATCTGGAAAAAAAAAAATCCCATACACTTCTGGTCCTGAGCATTTTGGTTAAGGCATACTCGGCTCATCTTAACACCTAATTTCCCATTAGAAAGGGTGACCAAAGGCCAGGCATGATGATATGTGCCTGTGATGCCGGTATTTGGGAGGCTGAGGCAGGAGGATTGTGAGTTAAAGGTCAGCCCGCACTACACAGTGAGACCCTGTCTCAGAGACCACTAAAGAAGTAAATAAGAGAAAAGAAAGGTTGATTGGGTGTGGCGTTGGGTGCAGATCACTTTAAAGTTGGGGTCAGGGTCAGTGGAGGTGGAAGGGACGTGATAAAGGTGACAATCTGGAGGCGACAGCAGATGACCCAGTGGGGTGAAAGCAGCCACCAGACCGGCAGCTTTAGGCAGCATGTATTAAGAACTATAAAACCTAGGCAGTGTACACATCTACCTTGACTACACTGTGAGATTGGGGCCTCATTTCTAATTGTACTGATTTGAAGAATTCACAGGCCCCTGGGGAGCTGGCTCCATGGGTCAAGTCCTTGCTGTACAAGTGTGAGGACCTGAGTTCGATTCAATCCCAAACACTCACATAAAAAGCCAGGTGTGGTGGCACACACTTGTAATCCCAGTGCTAAGGAGGCAGGGGACGGCGGATCTGAGGAGTTCACTAGACAGCTCGGCTAGCTGAATTGCAAGCCCTAGTTCCAGTAAGAGAGAGACCTTGTCTCAAAATTCAAGGTGGATGGCACCCGAGGAATGCCATAGAGGTTGACCTCTTACCTCATGCACCCACACAAGCATACACTTATCCTTAGACACACAATTAAAATACTATAATAATAATAATAATAATAATTTACATTTACATGAGTTGAGGATCACAGCTCATCAGAAGCTCCAAAGATTAGAAGCTGGGGAGGAAATTGGTTCTGACCACTTAAGTCCGCTTGTGGGAAAGAGTTGGGACCGGCTCAGGGGACTCTCTCCCAGGGTCCAGAGCAGCGGGATAAGCAAACAATGATTCCTGTCTCAGATCGATGTTAGTTTGGGGGGCACCGCAGCTTCCTTAATCTCCCAACTCAATCAATTAGCCTTGCTCCAATTCCCACTTTAAATTATCTAAAACTTGGCAGGCTCTATGAATACACTTACCCTTTTCACTTGATTTGCTAAGGGAGGGTGGGGAACAGCCTGCTGCCCTTGCCCGCCCTTAGCCAAGGACACGTGGTCCCCAGTTCTCAGAGCCTGGTTCCTCTGGGCTCTGCCACGTGAGGCCCATATGCAAGTGAATAGAGGGGGCAGTGCTGACATGAGTGTTTTGCAGGAACACCACCATCTCCCTCCTGACCACGGATGACGCCATGGTCTCCATCGACCCCACCATGCCTGCGAACTCAGAGCGGTAAGCATCTCTTCCTGGGGTGTCTTATGTTTCCATGCCATGTGCCAGGGAGTCTGCAATTTGGTTTTGTTTACTACTGCTGAAAAGTGTGAAGTTTCAGCGGAGAGGGGAAGAGGCAGATGGGAAGCAGGAGGAGGAGACTTGGTTCGCTCCTTCCTTCTTGGGAAACCATGCTCCGTTCTCCAGAGGGGCCCCATGAGGAGGCCATGTGCAGACAGGAAAGCTGAAGAACGGGAATTAGACTAGGAGCATGGCTCCAGCCTGAGGGATCCTTCTGGGAGAACTAGGGCTTCCTGGGGACCCTGTCTCCCCACTTAAGCCCTTGCTGGAAAATTCTGTGCATAGGAGGAAGGAGGCTGAGGCACAGAAGGTCAAGGGTGGCCAGTGGCTACCTTTGAAATGAGTAGGATAGCTGGAGCCAGTTATCTGTACCCTCAGGGAGGACATAGAACAGATCCTTTGAGTCAGTGATGCCACTTTCCCAGGTGGCCTAGAAAGTCTCTAGTAGTCTCCATGTCATATGAGCGATTCAGCCAAACAGAGAACTTAAAATGTAGCTTCTGGGGTTGGCGGGGTGATCCAGCTGGTGAGGCGTTTAAGCCAAAGCCTAATGACATGAGTTCAAACCCAGAACCCGTTACCCTCTGACTTCCACATATCACACACACACACAAACGCACGCATGCATGCATGCACGCACACATGCACACACATGTGCATCCAAGTGTCCAGAACAAACACTGCATTATGGAATGCTAGAAACCACCTCTTCGATGCAGAGAGGGATGGAGATGCATGAGGTTGGACAGGTGTCTGGTGCTGTGTTGGGGTTACGGGGGTGTAGAGGTGGAAGATGGAGCAAGGTATATAGAAGGCTGGGTGAGGCAGGGACGTGAACAATACATTTGTGGGCTTAGACCTAAATGACCTCGGTCTGGTGGTGGCCACACGCTGTGGGTCAGGTGTCCGGGGGGTGCCTGTGTGGATGGATGGATGGATGGAGATGGGAAAGTAGCAGGCGTCGGCATGGTGGACAACACTTGCCGAGGTGTAAGTGTGCTGTCTCCGGGGCCTCCACATTCTCCTGCACTTCCGTCTCCCCCTTGCTTCTTCCCATTCCTCCACCAGAAAGGACTCTTGACCTGAGCCTGTGTGCTGGGAAGGGATTGTCAGAGTCTCAGGTGGTTGCTGCAGGCTCCATGTGCATCATGACATGTGTGGTCTGGATATTCCCCATCCTGGTCTCCATGGGGGTGGCTGACCTAGAGGCATGCCTGTTTGTGCTTTGACATGCCTGTCTGTCCTGAAGACATGCATCCACTCGCCCACACTGGTGGCTCAGTAAAGATCAGGTCAGCTGAACAGTGGGTTTCAGCCCGTGCTGTGCATTAAATCTAAACATCTTTTTGTGTGTTTGCTTGCTTGTTGGTTTTTTGAGACAGGGTTTCTCTGTGTAGTTTTGGAGCCTGTCCTGGAACTCTGTGTAGACCAGGCTGGCCTCAAACTCACAGAGGTCCGCCTGCCTCTGCTTCCCTAGTGCTGGGATTAAAGGTGTGCACCACCATACCTGGCTTTAGCAACATCTTTTAAAGGGACCTGGTTGATTCACAGGCTCCTCTATGAATGATTGATCCAGAGCTTTGTAAGGCTCGGCAAAGGGTTCTAGAGTGTAGCCTGGGGTGAGACGCACCTGCCGAGGGGGACTGCTGAAACTACTCTGGACCTAGGTTTGGGCTTGTGCCAGAACATTCTGTCCTCTGATCCCAGCTGGTACCATTCTCAGAGGGTACAGGATAGACTCTCTGGTCTGTGTGAACCCCTCCCCCCTCCCCGACACACACTGCCCCACAAGCACAGTCCCACCCCCTCCCCGCCATTCCAGGTGGCCACATGTGCTGTCTGTGTCTATGTTTTAACTTTCCCCACCCCTGAAGACCATGCAACTGTTCAGCTTGTGCATGGTCCCCTCCTCCGGTCTCAGCCTCCCACTGGTGGGAGGGATTGGGCTGAAGGGGCCAGGTCTCATCCACACATTTGGAGCCTTCCTGTGTCCTGTTCATAGGATGGATTTTCTATGACGCCCCAAGCCTCAGAGGTTTCTAACCAGCCACCTCCGTCCTGGTCAAATGGGTGGCTGTCTCCATTTCCCACCGCTCATGCTTTCTTGCTGTTTTTTCTGCACCTGTCTTAAACCCCAAATCACAGTGGCAAGATGGGAGGCCAATCGGCTTCCGCTCTCATTTGGAGCTGGCAAGACGTGATGAGTGAGTGGCCTGTTCCTCAGGACCAATAAGTGAGAACAGACGTGTTGGAATCTGTCCAAATGGAGCTACAGGTTTGCCCTCAGAGGGCCTTTTCCCATCGGACTCCTTTCTCTGACCAAGGAGTGTTCTAGGTTTGGCAGTGTCCAGCTCCCGATGCTGCCTCTTGGACCCTGCCCTTACTCTCTTGCCGGGGAAGAGGAACAGATGCTTAGCTGGTGTGAGGAGAGGGGGGCATATGGCACAGCATATGGAGAGAGGAGGGACCCAGAACTGACACCGCACGTTTCTGACATAACACAAACACATCTTTGGTTTCCGATTTTAGCCAAGCTGTGAGACATGCAGCTTTCTGCTGGGTAAAGCAACCAGGCCCCAGCAAGGAGTGCTGTACAGCCATCCCTCTGCTCAGCACACAGGTCCTCTGGATGGCTAGCTGGCGCCAGGCTGCTGCCTTCCCCAAGCGTCATAAAAGAAGGCCAGTGCCCAGGCAGCTAGACTGCAGAACAGACAGGCCATGGAAGTCCAAGGCCATTTATCAGCTCCAGAGGGGGAAGGGGTTATGTCATTTACATTATATTAACAGCATCGAGGAAGGGAGTGAGGAAATGGTAACTCAATTCAGATGGAGCCAAGAGTTTATTCAGTCCCAGAAGATACGTCACTAGCTCTACAGAACTGAGCTGAGAGGATCTGAGAACCAGGAGGCAAGGCTAAGCGAGAGACTGTGCAATGTAGCCAGGAAGCTCTGCGTGAGGTCTGAGTGCCTTGCACTCTCTGTCCGGGCCCCTCCTCATCTCTGGCCAGTGGCATTTGCTTGCAGGTTACATTCAGCCCCAAACACTGTGGATAACGAATGGGTCACCCATCCTAAAGACAGACACTGTAACTATTTCTGTCACCGAATACCTGTCCCTTCAGAAACCCACACTTGAACATGGGACATTACTGCCCACAAGAGAAGCATTTGGGCCTGGTTCACTGCCAGCTCCTACCACAGTGGGCTCTCAAAACAGCAGGTCTGAGGGGCCCTGGACTCTGCTGGCTCATCTTGACTCATGGCTTCCTAACTTTCACCCCTGTTGCCAGCACACAGCCAGCTAGCAGCACCTCTGAGGGCTGTCTCTCGCCTTCTAGTGCTCTTGCTAGCAAGTTATAACTTCTGCTAAACTGCTGGGTTAAAAAAAAAAACAATTAAAAAAAACCAACCAATCAACCAATCTCTCCTGAGGCTGGCTCTTAGCACTGGACCTTGCCCACCTTCACCCAGTTTCCACTGGCCTCAGAAGCCTGTTCTTGCCCAAGCTAGAGGTCCTTACATCAGTGGAGAGCCTTTCCCTGCCTTCCGGATAGCCAGTGTCCTCTGCACAGCTTCCAACAGGCTGCTGAATAATGGGATGTGTTTCTGACAGGGTCAGTGGCTCCAGTACAGTCCTGTGAGCTCCAGGAGAAATGGGAGGGAGCCAGTTTGCACTGGTTTGGGGTAGGTTTAGGCAAGGAATGTCAGAGTCCTTTGGTCCCACTTGATACTGTATCTTTGGTTCGTATTGATGACAGAAGTTTGCTTCATTAATCAAATATGAACATTATAAAGGAACTTGTTAAACAATATGGGTTTTTTTTTTTTTCTGACAGGGTTTCTCTGTGTAGTTTTGGTGCCTGTCCTGGAACTTGCTCTGTAGACCAGGCTGGCTTTGCTCACAGAGATCCGCCTGCCTCTGCCTCCCGAGTGTGGAATTAAGGCATGCACCATCACTGCCCGGCTGCGATATGATTTTTAAAATTAGATGCATCTGAGAGAAGTCAGAACAGCCAGGTTGGGGGGAAGGAGTGTTGGGGCATAATTCAGTGGCCAAGCATGAGCTTAGAATGTTCCATCTCCAGCACCACAGCAGAAAAAGAAAACAAATCACCACGCTGAATTGTTACGTACCTCAACGATCGCTTATTCCTGGCAGCAGCCAATCACTGCGGCCTTCTCTTCTCTTGCAGAACTCCCTACAAGGTGAGACCTGTGGCCATCAAGCAACTGTCTGGTAAGGCCCTGTTATCATATTTTAAGTAATGAGAGAGAGAAAGAGACAGAGGGAGGGGGAGAGAGAGAGAGAGACAGACAGACAGACAGACAGACAGACAAGGTTCCAGCCTTTCCCTGTGATGGAATGCATGTTGGTTAAGTGTTCGATTCTGCAGACTGTTCCCACTGCAGAATCTGAAACCTTGTGTTCTTGTCCAGGTTCCCCCTCTTCCGAGTTCCCACCCTGACCCAGAGAACATGATAGATACTGGGTGTCATTCCACCTCAGTCTACGTCAGTTCCCAGGCCCACACCCACTTCTGTTCCTGTGAGCTGCCAAGTCAGGCCCCCAGCCCACCAGGTTTCCCAAGGTGCTTTAGCAGGCATGGGATTTTGTAAAACCCCTGTTTCCTTTTGGATTTTTAAAACCACTTCCGTTTGTGTGGGATTTATGCATAATAAAGCGCTCCCATTTAAGCGCGCACCTGGATGCGTTTTGAAGACTCTGCACGCTGCTGTCAGCATCGATGACATCGAGGTTCCCATGAACATCCTCTCATGTCACTTTGCCTCCGTCGACAGCTGGCTTACTTTTGGAGACCATCCAATAATGTGTTTCCCAGAGTTCGGATGAGGTGTTAGGGGGAGGGATGTAAGCCTTTCTTATTCGTGGTTATGTGCATACATATAGAAACCAGACATTAATCTCCTGTCATGTCCTTCCTCAGGAGCATCCATCTTGTTTTTGTTTGTTTTGTTTTTTGGGTTTTTTGTTTTGTTTTGTTTTTCTGAGACAGGATTTCTCTGTGTTGTTTTGGTGCCTGTCCTGGATCTCACTCTATAGACCAGGCTGGCCTATAGAGATCCACCTGCCTCTGCGTCCTGAGTGCTGGGATTAAAGGCATGCGCCACCAACGCCCGGCTCCATCTTGTTTCTTGAGACAGGTCTGTCATTCTCCTGGGTCTTACTGACTAGGCTAGGCTGGCTGGCCAGTGAACCCCAGGGATCCCCCTGTCTCTGCCTCTCCAGCCCTGGATTACATGCATGTGCCGTCACGCCCAGCTCTTTGTGTGGGTTCTGGGAATGAGACTCGGGTCCTCAGGCTTCACAGCAGGCCATCTCCTCAGCCCCCTTCCAGAGTTTCACACAGGAAGAAATGACCCAGGCGGTGACTCAGCCCGATGCTCCTGAGACCCATTGGTGTCGTGAGCGCTGACCATCGGGCCTGTTGGTTGCTAACGGTTGTCCCGCACCCTATGATCTTCATTCATTTCTGAATGGACATTTGGGTCATTTTTTTTTTTATGAATCAAGCTGCTGTGAGTGAAAGAGGAGGGGGGCGGGGCTTGAGTGAGGCCGTGGGGTCATGAGGTAAAGTATAAGTTTAGCTCCATCAAAACCTGCCGCTTCCCTTCTCTGACGTGGCTGTGCCATCTTGGACGTCCGGTTCCTACTCCAGCGGGCCCCCTTCTCAGACTCTGTACTCTCAGCATTTTGTACTCCATACACTCATTCCGATGGCTGTGGAAGTGGAGTGAGCCATGGTTTTAATTTACAGATTCCCTAACGAGTACTGACCGTGAGTGTCTTTGAGGTGTCTGGTTTATATTCCTCTTACGACTCCTCTCTGGTCAGTTCTTGGGTAACTCTTAGTTGCTGCTCCTGCACTTACGGAGCTGTGAAGCTTTTTTGATGCGATATAATGAAGATTCACAGTTAGAATCTATTCCTGTTGCCCCGATAAGCCCCTCTGACAAAAGCGATTGCAGGAGAAAGGGTTTCTTTCAGCTCACAGTTCAAGGTTACGCAGTCCGTCATGGTGGGGATGTCAAGGCAGCGGGAGTTTGAAGTAGCTGGTCACATCATATCCACGGCTGGGAATGGAGGGAGTGATGAATGCATGCTTGCCAGTGCCAGGCTCCGTTTCTCCAAGGTGCAGAATCTCCTGCCCACAATTGAAATGTGTCTTTCCACCTCTGTTTATGTAATCAAGAGACCTGTCTCCCAGGTGATCCTAGATTCTGTCAGCTTGGCAGTTCACACACCATCACACACACCTTTGTCAGAAATACGCTAAATGCCTCCTTTGTCCAAAGCATCCTTTTCATCTCCTGATTGGTGGATTTCAAGGATCAGATAAGCTTGTTTGGTTTACTTGATTTTGTTGTTGTTACTTTTGGTGCTGAGAGTGAAACCCAGGGACTCATACAGGCTAAGCAAGCATCCCACAACTGAACCACATTTCTGGATTTTAGTCTTTTGAGTCAGGGTCTCACTATGTCGTCCACAATGGCCTTGAACTCAGAGACTTGTTTTCCTCACTTCCCCAGTGCTGGAGTGCACAGGCTTGCATCACATAAAAGTTTTAAATTTTGAAAAAGTCTTTTTTTTTATATTTTTATTTATTTTTATTTTTTTTTTTTTTTTTTTTTTTTTTTTTTTTTTTTGGTTTTTTCGAGACAGGGTTTCTCTGTGTAGCTTTGCGCCTTTCCTGGGACTCACTTGGTAGCCCAGGCTGGCCTCGAACTCACAGAGATCCGCCTGGCTCTGCCTCCCGAGTGCTGGGATTAAAGGCGTGCGCCACCACCGCCCGGCTTATTTTTATTTTTTAAATGTGTATGTGTATGGGTGTCTTGCCTGCGTGCATGTATGTGTACCACATGCATGCAGTGCCCTCAGAAGCCAGAAGAGGGCATCAGTCCCCTGGAACTGGGGTTACAGACAGTGTGTACCACTATGTGGGTTCTGGGAATTGAACCAGGGTCTAGCTCTTCCCCCTGCCCCTGATTTTACCTCCCGGCTGGGATGTTTGCTCGTATACATTTTTCTAGAAGTTTTAGTTTGTATGTTTAGTTCCACAGGGATTTGTTTTTGTTTGCTTGCTTTCTTGGTTTTTGTTGTTTTTCTGCAGCGTAGTGTGAAGCCCAGGCCCTGTGCATGCTAGGCAAGCATCCTGCCACCAAGCTGCATTCAAGCCCATGGGATAGATTTGGGGTTGATCTTGGTGTATGCATGAGATGGAGTTGAAGTCGGCTTGCTTTTGTGAAGTTCACTTTAGGTCTTGGGGAGACTGGTGCTACAGGGTGAATTTTGAAGTGCCCACAGAGAGCGAGTGGTATGTGCGACAGTGTGTCGGAGTCTCGTTCTAGTCTGCGGTGTGACGTCACGGGGGCACCAGTTGTTTTTAGCACATTTTGTGTTTGAGGCGTTCCTCATTTAAACTGTCACACAGTTCTCTGGACAGTAGATGTGATTCTAACTTCTTGTAACATAAATATTTTTATTATAAGAAATGAATCAGGCCTCCTCTGAGCAGAAAGCTATTTTACTTTTTATATTACTAACTAAACCCCATTCTCTGCGTGGATTTCAGCATGGCTTCCCCTGGTGTCCTTTATCTGTGCCAGGATCTAACCACTGTCCCACCCTGCACTGAGGCCTGGGGACTCCCAATTCTCAGACTTCCATGGCAGGACTGTGAACCATCTGTTTAGTAATTCCTACCTGGTTACTCTGTGTGTGTGTGTGTCTTTATTTACTTATTTCTTTATTTTTGTTTGTTTGAGGCAGAGTCTCTATAGCCCAGGCTAGCCTGGAACTCACTACAGAGCATCAGGCTGGCTTCAAACTCGTGGCAATCCTCCAGCCTCCGCTTCCCAAGTGCTAGGATTAGAAGTAGGAGCCAACTCGCCTGACTCTGTCTGGTGTCTTTCTCATGATCAGCTGTTAACTGGGGGTTAGCAGAGGGATTGTGGGGCACTGGGTCCTCATGACTCTTCCACTTCACCACACAGTACTTCCTTCTCTCCTGAGGCAGTGGGATGCTTAGTCTAGTCTGCCAAGTAGGGAGCTGAGGCTTGTTTTTTTCCATATGGGGATTTCTTTGCTCCAGCACCATTAATGAAAAGATGGCTCTGTGCAGTGTCCATGGCCCCTTTGTGCAAATCCAGCCAGCCACACATCTGTGTCTTTACATGGACCCAGCCTCCTGGTCCATCGGCACACACATCTGTCCTGACCATGAGCATAGGCCAGGGACTGTGGGCTGTTGGCAGGTCTTGCGAACAGATGGGCACAGCCCTCTTTTTTCTTTTGTCTTTTCCAAGATTGACACTGAGTTTATACTTTGAAATAATTTTTGGAGTAAATCTGTCAATTGCTGACAAAAAAACAAAACCAAAAGGCTACTCAGAATTTTATTAAATACACTGAATAATAACATGTTACTAATGTTTCATGGTCTCTTTCATGCAGAATTTCTGCACTTACTGGGTTATCTGGAGTGTCTCTCAGGGTTGTAGTTGCTGGTGAAAGGTTTTTGAATGTTGTTTGGTAACTTTATCACTATTTCCTCTTAGTGCTATAGAAATGGATTTGCGTGTGTGAGAGGTTGTAGTTTAGTGGACAGCATGCATGAGGTCCTGGGTTCAATTCCTACCACTATAAAAAAAAATTTTAAATATCAGTTTTCAGGATCTTTTAGTTTGTAATAATGTAAATGGTTTTTGTGCTAGAAAAGCCAATCCTGATACTTACTCAGAAAATGGAATGTTTGTGTAACTTTGGAGCCAAACCAGGACTGGTGGGAGTTAGGTTCTGACTCATTAACAAAAGTTAGAGCTGAGTGTAAGCGAAATCCCTGGGATGTAAGAACCGAGCTCCCTGGAGGGTTTGTGGAGGGCCGGGATAGACGCACATGTGAGCAGCTGGGCCAGTGCTGCTGAAACGCTTCCCACATCTAGGGTCGTGAGAGTGGCAACGGACTTTGAGAAATAGACAGTGCAGAGGACCAAGGCCTGTCTGTACACCACAGCTTCGTGATGTCAGAGTGAATGCACAGTGAAAGATGCATCATTCTCCCAATGGGCCAGGGTGAGACAGAACCAGGTAACACCTCCTGTATGCCATGAGCGTAAGCACTCTTGAAGTGAAAGAGCATCCTAGGAGTGTGGCTTCCCCGAGAATGCCAGCAGGATGGGGGTGGCCAGCAGCAAGAATGCAACTGCAGGGCCATGCCTAAACTCCTGCTCAACACAAAGGACAGGACTCTGCTCTTGGACAGAAGCAACCAAGGGAAATCGGGGCCACGTTTGGGTCTGCTCTGCCCCCCAGACCTGCCTGGGAGTGCCATGTGAACTCTGCAGGAAGAAGGTACCAGCTCTAAAGGCACTGACTGTCCCCTCCCCCCAGAGGCATCAGCACCTCCCTCGTGGGTTGGTGTCCTCTCCTCAGTCATGTTCCTGGTCACACTGACAGACACTGGGTGATAGGTACCCATTCTTTTCCAATGTACCCACATCCCATTTTCTCTTTGAGGGCAAAGCTGGTGTCCCGGAGACAGCTGAAGCCTAAGGGCAGAAAAGGGGCTCAGCAGACCCTTGGAGCTGGTTCTCAGGCATTCTTGATTCTTCTACTCCATCAACTCCCACCGCACCTCTACCCTGGATCCAGCCTTTGCCCAGGGCCAGTAGTTCAGCCAGCCAGACAGCCTTGGGGCTGTGGCCTGTCAACATGCAAGCCACACTCACCACAGCATAAGAACTCAGGATAGGAAGTGGAATTCTGGTTCCAGCTCTGACCTGCAGCAGCACGGCCCCCTACCTGCCCTTCCTAGGCGGCCTTCCTGCCAAGTGTCAGAGAATGCCCCCCCCCCCCCCCCCCCACTGGACCTGCAGAATTGTGCCTTGCAAAAAGACACCAAGTTCTGCTGTTCAGTAATTAAATACCCAGGAGACAGCCCAGAGAGGAGCGTCCTCAAGAGCTACCATGACTTCAGAAGAAAGGACAGGCCAGTCTTGACCACAGGAGCCGCAGAGACTTCTTTAGAGCCATAAACAGCCCCTGCTGGTTTGAGCCAGGGAAGATGTGGCAACCTCTGTGAACATGGACGTTGGTGTTTACCCAGCTGCTCAGGATGCTGGAAAGGAGACGGCCTGAGCATGAGATTTCAAGATGAGGCTGGGCCACACAGACCTTCTGAAAAATAAGAAAGGAAGGCAGGAAAAAGAGAGAAAGGGAGGAAATCCTTTCGCCTAGCCCCAGAGCACAGTCCTGCTTCTAGATGGCCTCCCCTTTTCTGAGGGAAATGAAGTTACTAGCTACAGCAGAAACTGTGAGACAGGCTCTCAGATGTCTGTTTTATGTTGATGGTGACCATTCTTTTGGAAGACTGTCCATTGTTAGTCAATTTTATTTTATTAAGCAGCTCAGACTCAGATGTTTCTAAATGGCTATATATATATATATATTTACTCTTGCAGTTAACAGCCCCATTACAGCATGCCTGCCTGAGAGAGACATGCATGTCGGAATAGTAGCCTCATGTCAGTCCTGAGACCTCAGACCCGTAGAGAAAGGGCCACTAGGTGGTCCCATGCAAAGCAGCTCCCCGCTAGTCTGAGCTGCCCTCAGGTGAAGGCCAACGCTGTGGCCGCCACACCCACCGCACAGCAGTCACGCGGGGCCAAAGTCTTGCTTCACTTCTTGTCCAGAGCCAGATGCAAAGCGGAACGCGTCTGACTCTCCCAAGCCGATGGGTCCTGCAGTGGCCCTGTGTCCCCTGGAAGGGCTGTGTCCCCTGGAAGGGCTGTGTGCCTGTGGCTTTCTCAAGACCCAGCAGCTGTTGACCATCGAGTCACACGGAACCTGGGGATGGTACCTTCCATTTCTGAACCAGAAATGGCCCTGCAGAGTGCTTGTGGGTTCTTCATGGCCTCCTCCATTTCTCAGCATTCCCCTGGAGCCCAGGACAGGCCTGTGTAGCCACACCCTGCCAGCCTGGTGTCCAGCTGGTTGAGGCAGGACCCATGGAGTCCTTTACCTCGGCACATGCCGCCAGCCCCACTGGGTATCGTTGGAATGCTCTGCCTCCAAGATAGAGTACAGGGGAGTCCAGGACCTTGTTTACAGCAGCTTTATTGCCACCGCTGTTTCCAAAGGACAGAGGGCAGAGCGCAGGTGACAGGTGACCAGCGGTAGATAGTGCTCAGAATTCCCACTGGGGACAGGCAGCCTGTCCACAGGCACACACCTGCCCCCTTCTTTGTGGAAAGTAGACGGGGGTCTTTGCTGGAGACCCAGGGAGATGTGTGTCCGTGTGTGCCTTGCCGCATGTGCCACTGGTGTCCAAGAGAGTGAAACTTCACCCCGCACCTGCTCCCATACACTGTGTGCTTAGTGTCTGAGTGAGCTCACAGAGGCCTCAGAGCCCCCAGAAAGCACCGCTGAGTAGGTTTCTGGAGTGTCCGTGGAGCACCCGAGGAACGCCTGGCACTGCCAGACCAAGCATTCTGCCAGGTCCATGTGGACCAAAGGAAGCAATCCTGCCAGCTCAGTGTGCGTTACCTACCTGTCTTAGAAGACAGAGGATGAGGGAGATCCCTCAGGAATTTGCATTCGGCTTTTCTGTTTGCTCGAGGCATAATTTGCATGCTATTTCATCCACAATTCAGCGCGCAGTGGAGCCGTTTTGTCTGTGTGTATTTCATTGTGCATCCATTGCCACTGTTTATCGCCAAATGTTTCCATCACCCCAGATAGAAGCCCCACACCTGGGGTCCCGGAATTTCCATTTCCACACCCTTCCCTTCCCAGGCCCTGGCAGCCTCTAGTTGGCATTGCATGTGTAGATTTGCCTATTCCCAGTGTTTCAAATACGCCACTGTGGCCTTTGGGGGCATGTCTTGCAGTGAGCGTGGAGTCCACACATGTGGCATGAAGCTGCTTCCATTCCTTTGAAGGGATGAGTGACGCGGCCTCTTGTGAACTGGTCCACATTTTGACCCCATTCATCGGGGAGCACACCTGAGGGCTGTATCTATTGTGAGCGATACTGCTCTGAATTTTTATGCATATTTTGTGTGTGGTTGCTGCACTGAACTGTTTGGAGATGCAGTGAGTAAACCAGTCTCAGTCTTTTTAGACGTCTAACAACCCTGAAGGGAGGGGCCTGAGAACAGTACTGAAGGTTCACTGCAGAGCATCGGAGATGCCGTGGGTGCAACAGGCCGGCCTATCCTTCAAGTCCCCAGATCTCAGTGGGTGGTTCTCAACCCCACACAGGGGCACCCTTCTCCAGCCCTGTGTCCCTCCTCCCCGAGGACTTCCCCTGTTCAGTGAAGACCAGGAGTGCTGGAAGAGCCACCACCCCAGACAGCTGTCTCACAGGGGACAGTCTTCTCATGTCACCAGTGAACTTGCCCAAAGGGACCCCAGGGCACTGACCTTTACCTGTCCACAGTGGTCACTTCCTCATGAATATGCCTCAGTGCCTGCCACCCCATCCCCTTTCCCTTGGAGGACTCACTGGATAACCTCCCTAAGTGATCTGTGGATCACTTTTGTGGAGCCCAGACTTAGAGCTTTGGGCTTGAAAATAGGAATCCAAGAATAAAGGGCCATCGGAAGCTGCGTTCATCTGCCAGCTGGCTGAAGTGGCCTTAGGAAAACTCTCTAGCTGCCCCGTGAGCTTCCATTTCCTGTGCAGAATACGAATTAAAATAGACACCTCAGCAGGATTCTTCAGAGGGTAAGTGATGTAATTTATGCAAAATGCTTAGCGAGGGCCTGCCACTTAGCAACCGCTCAATAAATGGTAGCTATCATTTGAAGTAACCCCGAGGGCATTGTCCAATGGGCAAAGCCTTGTCTCAACAAAGCTGCAGGATTTTAATGGCACAGGGATGCTCCCTCAGGACCAAACTGACACACGTTGTGTGGGCCCTGATTTTGCTCAGAAGCCAAGCTACTGCTCAAAATTTGAGCGCAGATGTGTTGTTTGTGAGCAATAATAATGCTTCTTAATAATATTTTCTATATTTAGTGCGGTTTCAGCCCAAAGCATTAAGGCTTTTAAGCTCCAGAAGCGGAGCCTTCGTCATCCTTGCCTGCGTTATTTTTAAAAACAAACAGGGTGCAGTGTATAAAATGCAAAATAACTGTTCCTGGAATTGCATGCTCACACTTCTCCTCGGGGCAGTCTAGCCAGCTAGGGCAGCAGCATGCCCCTGCCAGAGATGTGGGTGGCGAGCAGCGGGGCAGAGGCCTCCAGAATGTGTGTGCTGACAGCAGCGTCTCCTTTGGTTGAGAACTAGCATCTGAACACTGCTCAGGGCTTTGGGGTGTGCATGGTCCAACTGCCCTCTGTACCAAGACCTTCCTGAGGTCCAGCAGAATACAACACTCAGCCAGCTCTAACCTGAATGCCCATCTTCAAAGGGTAGCTACTGTATGAGGAGTTAGATAAAGGCTAGATGGATAGCCATCCCGCAGTCAAGACAGGTATTTCCATCAATCTTGAAAACTTCCTGGGTGCTGCCTCCAAGCCCACCCGTAAGGATGCACTCTCTCTGCCTGTGTCACCAGACTGCTTTGCCATCTCCCCAGTGCCACCAATAGAGTCCTACTATGTGCCAACCACCTTGATGTGTGGACACTCTGGCTCAGTGTCACAGTTTCCAATCCACCGGCCTTTGGCCACTCTGTGCTGCTGAGCATGCTTGCTCTCTAAGCCCTTGTGGGTGGTCATGGGGGTCACTTCTAATGTGGGTCTCAGCCACTATGATCGCTGTGAAGGTCTCACTGTGGACTTGCTTGCTGACATTGCATCCTGGGTACAGCCTGGGAGCAAGAGTGTGCTTCCTAAGCGGGTTAGCCTCCCATGTGCCTGGAGATGGAGCTACGCTCTCCCAGCGTTATTTGACGTGATCTCAGGAAGTCCTTGGAGGGAGGGGAAACTGAGGCAAGGAAGGACGGTGAGTGCATGAGGAAGATGCAGCTCTGTTGTGCACGGTCACAGCGGCACCCATGGTCAGCCAACTCCTTTCACAGACACCCAGCCCTGGTCTGTGGGTCTCAGACTTTAAAACACTGTAGTAGGTATGAGATCCATCACATCTCAATGCAGTTTCCATTTGTACTTCCCAGGCTATTTGGCAGTATAGGGGTTTTACATACTTACTGACTGTTTGGATATCTTATTTGGTGAAGCATTTTCTAAGCATTTTGACCCCTTTCTAAACTGGCATGTGCTGTGGCTTTATTATGGCTTGCTGTAGGAAACTGTAATCTGGGTGGTTTTCATTTGTCACACATAACTGGTTTTCTCAGATCCTGGCTTGTGTTTTGCACACATGCATGCACGCACGCACGCACACATGCACGCACGCATCTGCTGCGGCCACCACCTCCTTTTTCATGCTCTTAATGAGGTCATCAAAGGAGCAGAGGTGGCGAACTGGATGACATTGGAAGTGACACATTTTCTTTCATGTTTGGTACGTCCTTCATCTTCTCTCAGGACGCGTTTTCAGAAGGGGAACTCTCAGCTTTTGCTTTAAGCTGTGATCCATTTCGAATCAGTTTATATAGGGCCCACTGTCCATCCTTCTTCCTAAGTGCACCTGGGCTGTGACAGCCAGACTTGCTGCTGAGATACTGTTCTTGCTCTGGACCCATTGGCACCTTTATGGAGACAGACTTCCACTCAGCACACATCTTCTAGACTCAGCTCTGTGCTTGCTCTGTCCATCTGTCTGCTCTGACCATCAGTTAGGTCACGGACCTGTTGCTTTAAGACACTCAGGTATGGCGTCACCCCCATCCCTTGTGAGAAAGACCTGGCAAGCTCCTGCTGGCAATGGTTCAGAGCACTCTGGTATTAGTGGGAAAAACAAGCCCAATCTTTCTTCCCTTGTGATTGTAAGGCAAGTTTACCATCCTACCCAGTGCCTCACCCTGGCCTTTGGCAATGGTGACTAGGCCTGGCTACATCACGGGATAGGGAACTTCCTGCCACTGACTGAAAACCTGCAAAAGTAAAGAATTTTCATTGTTTCTGGGGAACATAAGGTTCCATTGCTCCCTTCAGGCCCTCTACCAGGCTATGATTGACAGCTGTCTCTGCCAATGCGGCTCATCTCAGGCTCTGAAAGGAAGTCTCTTTCTTCTCCCTCAGTCCCATCATGCAGCCTCGTCTGTGTCCTGCCCCCCCCTCCCCATTGCTCTCCTACCCTGAGACTGTCAGATCTTGCCTCTCCCCCATGGTCATGAGTCTCTCTCTCTCTCTCTCTCTCTCTCTCTCTCTCTCTCTCTCCTGATAAGCCTCACTTCTGAAGCATAACCTCACATCTGCTCCTTTCCCAAGCTTTCTTTTCCCATCTGCCACCCTGGTTCTTAGCATTGGCATCAGTACCAAGCTAGCTACATGGTATGGGTTCTTGACACCAGGCAGGGTGACTCTCATACATGTCTCCTTTCGGGTTGATTTAGGTAACTGAAATATTTTCTCCATTGTCAATTTCAAAAAAAAAATGTAAGAGAGGATCTATGGCATTGATTAGGAAGGCTCTCAGCCTTCTCATATTGGTAGATTTGGGGGGACACTGGCATCTCTACCATATTGAGGCTTCCCACCCATGAACATGAGACAGCCCCACCCCTTGGGCCATCTCACCAAGTTTTTCCAAGATAGGCATTCTGCATATCTTAAAAAAATAAACACATTTATTCCTAAATATTTTTTTGTTCCCAGGTTTTACTGTAAATGATATTTCTAATTGATTGCACACCCAATCAGAACATATGTATGTTGGCAATATCTTGTGAACACTGCTTGATTCTTTAGTAATGGTTCTGTAATAAAAGTCTAGGATTTGCCATGGAGACAAGTCATCGTTGGGAGATACAGTTTTAGGCCCTGCATTCCAATCATTTTGGCCTCTTAACATCTGTCTTGTTGGGACTGGAGAGACAACTCAGTGGTTAAGACTACTGGCTACTCTTCCAGATGACCTGAGTACAATTCCCAGCATCCACCTGGCCGCTCTCAACCACCTGTAACTCCAGCCCCAGGGGATCTGGTGTCCTCTTCTGGCTTCTGGTGGTACTGCATGCGTTGGGTGCATAGATATACATGTAGGTAAAGCACCCATACATACAAAATAATAAAATACTTTTTAAATGTGTATCCTGGGAAGGTTACTTTGCTGACTGGCTGGTTGCCTGGCCATCTGGCTGTCTGCGGGTCTCACTGTAGCCCCGGTTGGCCTGGAGCTGGCTTTGTAGACCATGCCGTCCTTGAACACTCATTGCATGCTTCTATTGATGCAGCTAGGGTTGACTTTGTCCGGTCCAGAGGAAACTCCATTTCTCCATATTTTGGCAGTTAGATAAAAGCCAGCATTCCTTAGGAACCCGTGAAGCTCTTCCCTCTACCAAAGGAGCCAGTTCCCTTATCATCAGCAGAAGGGACTAATGGCTGTCTGTGGTCCTGTTAGCCCACCAAAGTGCACACTGGCTCCAGGCTCCCTCAATATCACAAGTGCCTGTTACACATTTCAGAGTCCGTGCTGGCATCCTGGCTTCTCTCAGTTCTTCTCACCCTGCCTCCTACCCTAAACTGCTCCAGTTCATGGACCTCCCTCCTGCCAGTGACTCAGTTCTCTTAGAACCCAGTTATTTCAGCTCTGCGCTCCGGTCATCTCTTTTGCCCTCACTGTCTCTATCTCAGCTCCCCCCCCCCTTCTGCTGGCCATGTTCAGTCTACAGCTTTCTCTCCCAGGTCTGGACTCTTCCAGATGCCTCCAACTCTCCCTCGTGTTTATAATAAAAAAAAAAACCTTCCCATTAACCATACCATGGAGCGGTCGTACCGTCAAGTTATACAGGCTTGGCCTTGAGGGTGCTTGCTTTTTGCTGATCTCAGGTTTTGTGGTTTTTTTCCCCTTTTCTGCTGGTGTTCGTGTTGGCTGGACAGATGTCTACATTCTGTTTCATTCCTGCCCCCTGTCCTTCAGCATCACTTTTAGCCACAGCTCTAAGCCATGCGGTTTCCACCTTTAACTTGCTTTAAACGAACAGACTTGATATTTTTGGATGGATAGCAAAGTTGAAGGAAAAGCACAGAGTTCCTACCCACTCCCTCCCTCCACACTCGGTGATGGACACGTCATACTCACTAGAGTCCACAGTTCACTATGGGCCACTCTTGGCTTTGCACATTCTCTGGTCCTTGTAAACACATGATACCGTGTGTCCCCCATATACCTTTAACCTCCTAGGCTTCCAGAAGTGGGATGGCACCTGTAGTCCCAGCTACTCAGGAAGCTGAGGGTGGAGGATCATTGAGATGAGCATTTGAGACTCAAAGCCAGCCTGGCCAGCAGGGTGTTATGGGGCAGAGTGGGGATGGTGGGGGATTGGGGGTGAGCACAAGGGAAGTGGGGAGATCTGTTTCCACTGCTCCCTGCTCCCTCCCACAGCCTTCTTTCCTGTCTCCATGGTTTTTCCTTTTCTTTTTAAAAATTACTTTATTTCTTTATTTTATTGCATATTTGTCTGTGTGAGAGTGTCGGGTCCCCTGGAACTGGAGTTACAGACAGCTGTGAGCTCCCATGTGGGTGCTGGGACTTGAACCCGGATCCTCTGGAAGAGCAGCCAGTGCTCTTAGCTGCGGAGCCGTTTCTCCAGCCCCCGGTTTTCCCTTTTCTAGAGGTTCCTGTAGTTGGAACCACGTAGAGCACAGCTGTTCAGTTGGGGCCCCTTCTCTGCCTTTCTCTGGCTCTTCGGCATCATCTGACATCCACGGGTATCGATGTTTATTCCTCGGTTCCCTGCTGCAAGCAGCCTGGTGGCTCTCAGCATTGGCAGTTACAAATGCTGACACTGTGTACACTTCTGCACAGGTTCTTCAGGAAGGGGAGCAGGGAAAGAAAGTGTGCTGTGCACCTGAAGTCAGGCAGACCATGCAGAGCATGACAGACCCCCACCCCAAGAACAACGCTCTATGCACACCCCATGCCTGTGGATCCGAACCACCAAGACAGATAGATGCCAGACACAGCAGTTTGGCTCGAGGACATCAGAGTCCGTGGCGCCTTTGGCTTACTTATTACCGAAATGCCCTCTGCCAACCCTTCAGGTTGAGAGAGTGTGATTTCCCAGCAGGGCAACCCAGAGAACTTGTGACTTTAAGAAGCGCCAGGCAAGGTCACTGTTAATCATATAACTTTATTGTCCTCCTGGGTCATAAAGGAAGTGTGTCTTCCCCCCCTCCCCCTCCTTCTGAATGTTAGTTTTATGGTGCCCATAAACAATGAGTACCCAGTGACCCTTCCAGCCTTAGAACATCCCCGCATGCTGTTTTGAAGGCAGACTTGGTTGGAGGGCACCTGCGGGGGCTGGAAGAGAGCAAAAGTTGGACAGGAGGTGAGTCTGACCCTCTTGGTTCCTGGGGCAAGGACGGAGTGTCGGAGCGTGGGAGCGTTGGTCAGGCAGTGCTCTGGCTCTCTCGGTTGTGGGTGGCGCACTGAGAGAGGAATAGCTGCACAGTCCTGTCTTCAGGGCCTCTGGGAGGGTTGCCTCTTGGAGTCTAAGGAATGGGGCTTATTTTTTCCCTAACGTGGTGATGATAGTGTCCGTGGCAGTGATAAAGATGACGCCACTAACCAAAGGGGTAGACATTTTCATTGTTGTTTAGGTTTTTCTTAGTTTTGGTTTCGGTTGTTCAGAGCTTTGGGAAGTTTCTGTTGATCGTGTGCTGCTGGGCGAATGCTCAGAACCCCATCTGCTGCCTCAGGTTGAGATGGTGACCCATGGCTCACTGCACGGTCTGAATAGAGTTGTGGCAAGCCCAGTGGAGTCGTGAGCCATTGCTGGCCGCCCGGTGAGGCTTGGCAGTGTGTTCTTTGTTTTCTGTTTTTGGAAAGGCTCTCACTAGGTAATCCAGGCTGGCCTCCCGTTCTCTATCCTCCTGCCTCAGCCTCCCCAGTTGTAAGGATTACAGGTGTATGTCAGCACGCTTAGCGCCCCTGCAGCTCTTAATGCTGTTTCTGCAGGGTAAGAGAGCTAAGATGAGGTGCCCATACTGGCACTTCAGGCCCTCCACCTCTGTGCAGGAGCCTGGGACAGAGAAGAGGGGTTTTGTCCAAACCAGCTCAAGCATTAGAGGGTAGAAAAATGGACCTAGCTGTTGTCTCTTCAGCTCAGTATACAAAGAACTTCCAGTCACCAGCCTGCTGGCCCCGGACAACATGTAGTGTGCAATTGCTCCTTGCAACAGAATGACGGACTTTCCTGTCCGTCCCTTTAACCAGATACTTGTGTCCTTCTGCCGCTGAATGACAGGAGTCCTGGGCAGGGTCAGGAATTGCCTGAAACATAAACAATTCCTGGAAGAAGTGGGCAGGGCAGGGACAGGTTCCTTGAACGCTCCCTGCAGCCCAACTTGGAGTCAGCCTTCCGACTCTGCCATGGTCTGTTGGTTGGGGAAACCCCACGGGGCAGGGCACCCATCCCACTTGCACCTATGTACCTATCGGCTGGCTGAATTCTGTCCAGGAACCTCCAGCTGACACCCCAGTAGCCTCCTCCAGAATTGACAGAGGTTTGGTTTATCCCAGCCCCCTGTTCTAGCTGAGCACACAGGAGCTGGGGTTTCTCTGCTCCCAATCAGTGGTGTGACCGTGCTGGGTTGTCCTAGCATCCTTGAAGCTGGGCCCCTGCTGGCCCTCTCAGATCGTCCTAAAATGAAACTCAGCTCTCCTGTGCTGCGTGTGAGACCTCCAGCTCCCGCCAGCGTTTACTGTGGCTGCTTGCCTTGGGAAGTCTGTAGACACAGCAGTCTACAGGAGCTAAGGCTTCAACAAGCAAGAAGCCGCCTGGTACGCAGAGACTGCACGCAAGCCTCCTAAGCCTGGAGGATGCTGCTCTTTGGAATATACCAGGCACCTGCCTTTGCTGTAATCAATACCTGGGAGTCCTCTACCTTGGCTACAGCCAGTACCTGGGAGTCCTCCCTGGAGTGCTCCCACCAGCTCTTCTACACTCACAGGGCCAGTGAATATTCCGCATAGCTTCTCAGCTCCTGGAGTTTCCCTAGAAAACAAAGGGCCTGGGAATGTCAGCTTACTGTCCTGCAGGACCCATCTGCATGGGTCAGACGCTCTCCTTTGCTTAAAACCTTGAGGTCCAGAGGGACCCCAAAGAGATGACAGTTTCCTAAAGCTCTGGACTTAGGAGCATTCTTGACTACTGCTGACTTTTCTCGGAGATACTAAGACGTTTTCCAAAACAAAACGCTTGTGTGTGCTTAAACTTCTTCAAGTCAGTATGTGCCGTGCAGCCTAGGAAATGGTGATAGGTGTCATCTGTAGTAGTGAATTTTGCTGGCAGGGTATGGCTTTGCCACCAGGTTGGGAATGACGAACACTTGGCAACTGAACACTCTTGCCCCCAAATCCAATGGTTTTAGGCTCCCTAGGCGGGGGATAAAGAGAAATAATGTATGGTTTTTCTCCCATGGAAACGAAAAATCTTTTCAAAAGATGACAGCACAGTAAAAGGATTATTAGAGGAAACAGAAGGGATGGGTGGAGGGGACGAGAGGATGAGCGGGTGTGACCCAAGCGTGATGTGTGCAAATGTCGCAGTGAACACCCTTAATCTGTGCAGTTGAGCTGCACCTATAATTGCGATGGAAAAGAGCACTTTGAAGACTTGACAGGCAGACCCGGGGTGCCCAGGCTGATGGGGGTTTCCTAAGCATCCCATTGTCCCGAAGATTGTGACCCACCAGAGGAGTGCAAGCCATGAGAGATGTTGGGGCAGATCTTGGCTTTCAGCCCGCCTCAGTGACCCTGGGACGGTAAGGCAGCAGCAGGGATAGGGGCAAGGCAGTGACTTTTGCCCTCCCCTGAGGATTCTGCCCGTGTTCCCTGCTTGCTTCCCAGTTCTGCAGTCCACTGGGAAAACCAGTGCCGGTGCAGAGACCCCTGTGATAGCGGACACCATTTCCAGACCAGGGCTGTGTTGACAGGCATGTGGGTGGCTAGCTGTGCTACAAGGGATTTTTTTTCCCTCTTTTTTTCTTGGAAAATTATTCATTCTTTGCACTCTGTATAAATGTCCCAGGGAGCTCTTTGTGCTGAGTTGTATGTTCAGAGTGAATGCCACAGCCTGGCCACGGCCCCAGCGAGTGTGCCTCTCTGTTTCTGAGGCATTTCTAGGAACCACGGAGACAGTGAGGCATGGTGGCACACGCCTTTAATCCCAGCACCCAGGAGTCAGAGGCAGGATCTCTGAGTTCGAGGCCAGCCTGGTCTACAGAATGAGTTCAAGGACAGCCAAGGCTACACGGAGAAACCCTGTCTCGAAAAACCAAAAAAAAAAAAAAAAAAAAAAAAAAAAACATAGAGAAGCTGGCATGGGTTATACATGGGCTTAGTTAGCTTTAACATAGACCAGAATACCAGCATCTGCCTAAGCACCGAGTCCTGCTTCTCCTGAGAACCAAATTCAAGCATCAAAAAATGCTGTGAGACCTGAGGGACGACATCCCCCAAATCCAAAGGACAGCTCTTCCTTAAACTCTTTTCAGAGTTACTTATTTTTATGTTATGTGTATGACTGTCACCTGCATGTCTATCTATGTGCCACACGTGTGCCTTCTGCCCAAGAAGGCCAGAAGAGGGCCTCAGATTCTCCCGGAACTGGTGTTACTGTAGTGAGCGGCCGTGTGGTGCTGGGAACCAAATCCCCGACCATCGCGTGCCCTTTCTCCCTGAGCCAACTCTCCCGCCCTTCCTTGTTTTTTTATTCTGTTCTGAACTGGCTGGGAGGTCAGTTCAGATCCAGACACTCCTGAGAACAAATGGAGAGGCAGCTTACGTAACTGCAGCCCAGTGACCCAGCCAGTGTGGACTCTGGCCCGCTCAGGTGCACACCACTCGTTGTCCTCCATCCTACCTGCTGCCCTGTGGTAATCACTTCCCTTCTCAACTCACCCCTCCTTGACCCTCATCCATCACTAATCTGAGATCATCAGATTTCTAGCGTTGTCACTTGGAACATTGAATAAATGCAATCATACAAGTAATTTGGGGGATTAACTGCTCTGCTCAGCACCAGAACTCTTGGTCCATCCAGGTCGTTCCTATAGAAGTAGTTCTTTTTATGGCTGCATTGCGCTCCCTGTCACTGGATGACACAGTTAGTCTGTCCATTCACGCTAGAGGGTGCCTGGCTTGTTTCCAGGCTGAGACCATTTCCAGTCATTGGCACACAGGTGATGATGGGAACCTGAACTTTGCTCCTCGTGCCTGGAAGGTCAGCTACTGTCCATCTCCATGGGCACGAGGGACCCAGGGTTAGTCCTCCCCAGCCCTGGGCATGGTCAGTCTTTTTGATCTTAGGATAAGCATTTTGATTTGCGTTTCCTAGTGACTGTGGATGCCCGAGAGTTCCCACGCTCACACCCATCTGCACACAGCCATGTGTCACCTCTTGCCTGTTTTCTGCTGCCGAGTTTTGACAGCTTTTCACACACACTATATTCCAATCATTGTCAGGTACACCGTTAGCAAACATTCCCTCCTGAGCTGCAGCTTGTCTCTTTTTGCGGGGTGGCATGATTTATTTATATTTACAATCATTATTTTTTTAAACTTTTCATAAAATATATCTTGATCTTATTCACACATAATCTTGTCTATGTCTACAAAAGAGACTGTGGCACGCCTTTAATCCCAGCACTCGGGAGGCAGAGCCAGGCAGATCTCTGTGAGTTCAAGGCCAGCCTGGTCCACAGAGAAACTCTGTCTCGAAAAACCAAAAAGAAAAAAGGAGAGATTGGACAGGAATGTCCTTAAACCTGTATACCGTTTAGGGTGAACTGGCATCGTCACTGTGCCCAATTCACTAAGTCACCAGCATGAGTTACTTATTATTTCTTTATATACTTTTTTCAGTAACATGTTGGAGCTTTGAGCATACAAAATCTGCATATATTTTTGTTAGGTTTATATCCGAGTCATGGGGCTTTTCTGAGTGACTATCAATGGTATTGTATTTTTAATATGATTATTATATATTATTAATATTGTCTGTGTTTCTTATGACTTTATTAATTCACTTGTTAGCTCTAGGAGAGGTGTTTATTTGTAGATTCCTTGGACTATTCTGTATGGACAGTCTTGCCATAAGCAGGGCTGCTGATTTATCTCTTCCTTTCTGATCTATGTCCTTTTATTTCTTATTCTTGCCTTATTGCACTAGCTTAAACTTACAGCATTGTGTCAACGAGAAGTCTATCCTGCCCTGTCGCACCTGTAGCTGAAGAGTTTTGTGAATGCTTTTATAATTGCTTTTCATTTTGTGTATAAGGGTGTTGTAGCTGCATGCACATATATGCACCATGTGTATGCAGTACCCACCAAGGCCAGAAGAGGGCATTGGATCCCATGGAACTAAAGTTACAGATGGTTGTGAGCCACCATATGGGAATCAAACCCACATCCTTTGGAAGAACAGCCAGTGCTTTTAACTGCTGAGCCATCTCTCCAGCCCCTGTTAATGATTTTTTAAAAAATCAACTTAAAGCCGTTCCTCCCTATTTCTGTTTATATGAGAATTTCATCTTCAGTGTGTATTGATTTTTGTCAGATGGTTTCTGTGACTTCATTAACAGGATCATGGGATTTTTCTTCTATATGCTTCCAGTGTAAGTAGATTACATTCATTGATTGGGGTTTTTTGTTGTTGTTGTTTTTTTTGTTTTGTTTTGTTTTGTTTTGTTTTTTGGTTTTTCAAGACAGGGTTTTTCTGTGTAGCTTTGCGCCTTTTCCTGGAACTCACTTGGTAGCCCAGGCTGGCCTCGAACTCACAGAGATCCGCCTGGCTCTGCCTCCCGAGTGCTGGGATTAAAGGCCATTGATTGGTTTTTAAACATTGGACCAAACTTACATCCCTGGAGAAATCTCATTTGACCATAATATATTGTTCTCTTTTCTATACTGCTGGGTGTACTTTTAAATTTTTTTTCTTACTGAGTTTGTGTCTGTATTCATGGAGGGCATAGGCTATGGCGGTCTCTGTTGCTGTTGCCTTTGTGGATTTGGTATCAGACTCTTTATAAAATGATAGAGAAGTGTTCCCTCCTCTTCTGTTTTCAGGAAGAGATATTTAGAACTGTGTGAATTTTAAAACTACTTGATTGAATTCTGCAGGGAAACCATGCTGGCCCGGAGATTTCTGGGGGTGAGGTTAAATTTTAAACCCACTTTCCTTTATAGTTACAAGCTGTCCAAATAACTTCATCCAGGATGAGTTGTGGTTTCGTTTTTTCAGGAATTGGTCTACTTTCTCAAAGTTGTCAGATCTGTAGGTGGGAGTCATTTCAGGTGCCTCGTGGGCCCCATGTCTATAGAAGCTGGGTGATAGCTTGTAGCTAGAGTTTTCCTGCATGGCCCACAGTCAGGACAAATCTCTATCACCTGCCAGTCCCACAGCCGCTCAGACCCGACCAAGTAAACACAGAGGCTTATATTGCTTACAAACTGTATGGCCGTGGCAGGCTTCTTGCTAACTGTTCTTACAGCTTAAATTAATCCATTTCTATAAATCTATACCTTGCCACATGGCTCGTGGCTTACCAGCATCTTCGCATGCTGTTTGTCATCGTGGCGGCTGGCAGTGTCTCTCTGACTCAGCCTTCTACTTCCCAACTTTATTCTCCTCCTTGTCCTGCCTATACTTCCTGCCTAGCCACTGGCCAATCAGTGATTTATTTACTGGCCAATCAGCAACACACTTGACATACAGACCATCCCACAGCAATAGCTCTTTCGTCCCTGGTGTCTGTAGAGGCTGGGGTGATAGCTCTTCCGTCCCTGGTGTCTGTAGGACTGGGTGATAGCTCTTCCGTCCCTGGTGGCAGTATCCTCTGTCGCTGGTAACCTGTCTTGATTTATTTGCTTACTTCTTTACTTACTTGTTGTCAATCTTGCTGGAAGTCTGTCGGTTTGTTGGCCTTTATGAAGAGCTCGGTCTTTTATGAATTTTTCTGTGTGGTTTGCTTTCTACCCCACTGCTTTCTCCTCTCTTTGCTTTTGTTTCCTGCTCTTGCCTGTCCTTCAGCTGTGGCTTTGCTTTGTCTGAGTCCGCACAGTGGGGTCCTGGGTTACCGTGCTGGGTTTTCCCTCTCACAGCGTGCAGGACTCCATTCCTTTCTCGACCTTACTGTGGCCATGTCCCACAGCAGAACTTTGAAGTGTGGTGTTTCCATTTTCATGAAATTCAACATCTTTTTATTTATTTGTTTTTCTTGAAGCTTCCTCTTTTGCTCAGGAATTGGTTAGAAATGTGAAGAGTGGGTCAGGGAGATGGCTCAGCAGGTAAGAGCACTTGCTGCCAGCCGGCCACCGGAGTTTGAATCCCAGGACCCACGTAGTAGAAGGCAAGAACTAACTTCTGCATGTTGTCTTCTAATCTACACAGGTGTAGCGTGGCATTCATGTGGATGCACACACACACACACACACACTAACACACATATACACACACACACTCATACACACATGCACTCACACACATTCTCACACACACATACACTCACACATATATCCACACAAACACACACACCCGTACACACATACATTCATTCACACACATTCTCTCACACACATATGCACACTCACACATACACTTATACACACATACATGCATTCACACACATACACTCATATACACACTCTCACACACTCAACACACACATACATACATACACGTATACTCACACACACTCTCACACACTCATACACACACATATATACTCACACTCACACATGTGTACTCACACATACACACACATACAATATTGATTGTTTGATGACTTCTGAATTTATATGAATACTTAGAGATTAGCAACTTGAGTTAATCCAAACTGTTACTTTTTCTAGAGATCTCACGATAAGTAATCTAAGACCACACTGCCCCAAGCTGAAAGCTCCCTGAGGCCCCACCAGTGGAGGCCATGTCTTTCCCTGGGAGGTGCAGGCCTTCGGTCCTTAGACCCACAAGCCACTCAACTGTGACTCGTCTGTGACTGACACATTGAATTGGTCTAAGACGTACCATGAAAAGTGACTTTTCCTCTTCCAGGATGTGAAGCCAGGCAGCCACAGGTTAGCTCTACCCACTTACTGGAAAGTGTTATAGTTCAGGGTCTTAGGTAGAGTGCACCCTTTGAGTGATTAGGAGACACAAGCTTGAAATAAAGATGTCATTACTTATAGGTCTGGGGATAGACAGGCGGCCTGCAGGCCACACGGACAGGCCAGGAACACAAGGACAAAGACAGAAGATGACCTGCAGGTTAATGCCTTTATTATGTCCTGAGAATTACCCCATGAGGTTCGGGGGGGCGGGCAGTTTTAATTGGTGAGTTAAGGCTAGCAGACACGGTTCTGTAAGGTCACGACAATGGTGAAATGGTTACTGTGGCACAGGTCTGCACAGTGTGTGCAGGGTGTGGGGACGGGAGGGTGAGTCAGGTAGGCTGGGTCGAGCTGTCCGTAGGGAGGTGGTCACCAGGAGGAAGTGGGTTAAGGCAGACATCTGGACTGACACCTGAGCGGGTGGGAAGCAGACAACTGGAAGCTGGGTTGGGGTGACTGAACTTGCCTGTGTGAACAGCCACACTCCCAGTGACCTTACAGTGAGTGTAAGGTCACGTGACACCAGAAGGGTTTTCTACAGGTAGTGAAGCATGAAGGGTTTAAGAGATTGATTCAAATTCATTCTTTTCTATTGTTTTTTTTTCTTTTTATTGTGTACAGTGAATAAACACTAACAAGTATATTTTAGGAAAGAGAGAGGAAAGGAAAAGAAAAAAAGGAAGGAAGGAAGGGGGTAGGCATGTGGGAGGCTTGAAGCATAAAGATAACCCAAGTTAGAGGCCAGCCTAGGCTACGTAGCAAAATCCTGCCAAAAGAAAAGGAGGAAGGAGCAGAGATGCCTGAAGTGGGCTGGACCAGGCTACTGTCCCTGCCGCGTTGAACATCCGTAGGAAGGACTGTTGTTGAAGAGCAGAGAGATGTCCCTGCCACGTTGAACATCCGTAGGAAGGACTGTTAAAGCAGCCTGTTGCTGAAGAAGCAGAGAGATGGAGTGCTGTGTCTGAACTTGAACACATCTTCCTGGGCTCCCACAGTGGGCTGCACTGCCCAGTCCCAACTGCAGAACTTCCTTAAGTGACCTGCGTGCCATCTGCCTGTGCCAGTACGGTGCCAGCTAGCCACGTGCTGCTTGAAATGGTACTCACACCGGTGATGAACTGCATTGCTACTTCTGAAGTTTTAGTGGCATTAGCCTGATAACAGTATCCTGGCATCACAGGTCCATGGTATAGATACCACTGGGACCCAGTTTTATCTGTAGACTATGGCAGGAGCTAGACACTGGAGGGCACACCCAGCACACCTGCATTCCTGTGAAGCTGGAAGCCTGTGAGCTGGCATCTGCTTAGATGGCCTGTGGAGGAAAAGGGGTTAAGGGAGGCCAAGGAGACTTCTGGGGTACCAGCAATGTTCTGTTTCTTGGGCTGAGTACAAGTGAATACAAGTGACCAAGATGTAAGGGGGGGGGGAACAACTTTTTTTTCTCATTACAAAATTAAAATATGTTCATGGGGTGGGGTGAGGGGGCTGGAAAGATAACTCAGTGGTTAAGAGCACCAGCTGCTCTCCCATAGGCCCCGAGTTCAATTCCCAGCAACCACATGGTGGCTCACAACCATCCATAGAGAGACCTGGTGCCCTCACATACATGCGACAGAACACTGTATACATAATAAATACATCTTTTAAAAATATATGTTCATGGTAGAAAATGAAGATTTTTCTGAGGAAGCAAAAATAGGAAAATGTAATCTTAGAAGCAAAAGATAACTGCTATTAGTGTTCCCAAAGGTTTCCTCCCAACATGTTTGAAAAATGGGATCATTCTAAGTTATTCTTTGAAACACCGTTTAGAAAAAGTCTTTTAGATTTATTTATTTTATGAGTACGCGTGTTTGACTTGAACATATGGCTGTGTGCCATGTGCATACCTGATACCCATAGAGGTCAGAAGGGGCATTGGGTACCCTGGGACTGCAGTTATGGATGGTTGGCTGTGAGCCTCCATGTGGGTGCTGGGAGTCAAACCCCGGTCCTCTGCAAGAGCAGCCAGTGTTCTTAACCTCCGAAAGATTTCTTTAGCCTCTCAAAAACCGCTTTTTACAGCTAACAACAGATGTTAACTTTTCTGCTTGGTTTTTGCTTCGTTTTGGTTTTGAAGTTAGGATCTTGCTACTTAACTCTGGCTGGCTTGTCGTGTATTTGCTGGTCATCCTCCTGCCTCTGCCTCCCAGACATGAACATTTTTAAAGGATTCTTCTTTTTTCCAGTTTAGACAGGATCTCATTGTGCAGTTTAAATCTGACTTTGAACTTGTTCTTCCCGCCCCATCTTCTCTAACTCCCGCCCCACCCTCCCACATGCTGGGATTTAAAGGTGTGCTGAGCTGAAATTATTACCAGTAGTAGAATGTGAGTCTATAATACAGATTCATCATATTTAATTTAACAAATCCTGAGGCCCACAAGATGGCTCAGCAGTTAAGGGTGCTTGCTGCCAATCCTGGTGACCTGAGTTTGGTCCCCCAAATCCGCACAATGGGATGAGAGGCCTGACTCCCGCAAACAGTCCTCGGACCTCCATGTGCATGCTAAGCACCACATATGGACAGGCTGTGCTGATTCTCACCCTGTTAAATGATGCTGTGGTACACATTCTTTGTGTGTGTTCCTGACCATTGACCAGAAAGCAGGCACTGGATGGAAATATAGGGACATGTTTAGCTTTTGAGTTCCATCGCCGGACTAAATCACTGAAGTATTTTCTTGGCTCTCTTGGTTTGGTTTGCTTTGTTCTGGTTGCTGGGGCGAGTTAAGCACCAAGCCAATGTAGAAGAGTCTATGAATTCCTTTATAGGGTCTCTGAGTTTGGGGTCATGAATGAATGGTTAAGTGGGACCAAGAAGGTCTCCCCTTTCCCAAGAGCACAGAGGACAGTGGCATGGCCATCTGCACCTTCCCATAAGTCTCAGCATTGGGCTGGTCAGGAAATAAGAAGGAGGCAAGTTATGATCAGCTTGGGACCTGGACCTTGTAAAAGCAGACACCCAACCCAGTTTTACAGGGCAGGCAGCAAGAGGCCAGGTCTGCTCCACCCAGCCTGCTTCCTCTCTGCAGGCCCATCCTGAGAACACTTTGTTTTCACTCCAGCAGTGCATTGACCCCACTATGTCATAGTAATTGTCCCCATAAAATGAGCACTAAGAGAAAGCCATCCATATTTAGAGCCCCTGGGCCAGCCTGCCTTATCTAGCTGTGGTGGTACCCCAAGAGCGTCAGCCTGGGCCATTGACAAGGGACCAGTAAGAGCAGGCAGCAGATGGGAGGCCCTGCTCCCCGTGACTGAGAGGCCAAGCATCCTTCACGGCAACACCCGCAGCTCACACAGGGATCGTGTGACCTGCCTGCCTCCACGTCCTTCCTCCCAGCCTGTACTGCATCGCTCTCTCTGCTTTGGTTTGTAGAGAGAGAAGAACTCATCCAGGGTGTGCTGGCCCAGGTGGCAGAGCAGTTCTCCAGGTACCGTATCCCCTGTGTACCCACTTTCCAGGCTGGTGGGAGCTGGGCCTGGCCATAGCCAGCCCTCTAACTTCTGTAGCTAGCCTAGCCCGGCACATTCTAGCAAACCTTCTTCTTCTCCCCAAAACCATGCCCAGCGACTGCTTGTAGGTGATGAGTTCTGGGGGTGATGAATCCAACCCCCCAACTCCGTTCTTCCAAGACTTGGATTCACCTGCATGACACCCCTTTACAAACGAGTGTTTCCCACTGAGATGCTGTGTGGGTGGGGGGCTTCCTTTTCATTCACCAACACCCTACTAATTCCATGTCAAAATGATCAGTTTCTCAAAGTGATTTCTGTATGGTATCTTAGGCCACTTTTGAGCCACCAGGGAGCAGGGCAGTACCCCATACCTGTCTGTGCTGGGCAGGGCAGGGTGCATGCTTGGGTCAACCCACCTTAAGTCTGTACAGAGAACCCAGTACAGAGTAGTAAAGATACCAGAATCAAGAACACCCAGGGACAGTATTCTTCTTTAAAAGCACCTCCTGCTGTCTTGGTCCCCTCTCCAGCCCCCTTAGAGACCTCACCTCAGGCAGGGACCCACACAGGTTTGCTGATCTGGGTCATGTTTTATCTTTTCTCCCCACGTTTTCCCCCCCAGAGCGTTTAAGATCAACGAGTTGAAAGCAGAAGTTGCAAATCACCTGGCCGTGCTGGAGAAACGGGTGGAACGTGAGTGGAGTTGTTTTTTTCCTTCCTTTCTTTCTGCTTGTGCCTTTTAACCTCTGTCAGAATTAGCCGCTTAGACTAGCGAGCAGGTTAGTGCTGAGGTTAGACGCGTCCTTTCTCTGTGTGCCGCTTTGATTTTGACAAAGACCGGACAAGGACAGATCTAAGCACACATTTCTATGAAGTGCAGCTTGTACAAAGCTTTGTCTGTGCACAGAACGCAAAGGAAAAAACCCAAATGGCCTCCGTCTGGCCCAGCAGAACCTCTGCCAGGGCTCCAGCTCTGTGCCTCTCTGCATGGGGGGGGGGGGGGGGCCGATCCTCTCTTCACGCCTCTGTGCAGCTTGCTTCTGCAGAGTGTGGAATCTGTGACATAGATGACGTCTGGATCTCAGGTTTTAGCCACTGCTAAAGGAAACCCAGCCTGTGTGTGAGTGTCAAGTCCAGTCTCCATTCGGTTTCCACAAAGCCAGATTTGGGGAGGGAACCAGCCTCGAGTCATCTTATCTGTAGTGAAGGAGGGATCCATGAAAGGATCGATGCTTACATTCCACAGGCCTGCAGATCCCACATTCCACCCTCTCAGCTCCACAGCCAAGCTCTCCGTCACTGTCAGGCCCAGCCTGGCAATACGTGGGCACCTAATTTATTAACTTGGGCTGGGTAAACAAAATCCAAGCAGGAAGCCATTAAGAGACAAGCATCCCCAAAGAAGAAGACGTGGCAGATTCTGCTTGGAAGATTGAGTGGATGTCTCTTTTTTTTTTTTTTTTAATTGCTTCTCATTTTTCAAGAAAAAATTTCTATCACGCAAGACCTGGCTCCCTGGAATAAGCCGAAACATGTTCCCATCGTCTCGTGTGTCCTTCTCAAAGTGCGATGGCTTTTCCCAAGTCAACTGGTCTTTCAGTCCTCGGGACGGTCTTGTCTTGCCTAGGATGTTGAGGAGCCACAGAGCAGTTAGTGACCACTCCAGTTCATTCAGCAAACGAGACAACAAAACAAAATAAACCAGGTCTGGAGTCCTTGCCACCTTCCCTTAGGGAGATGTCTTCCTCCTGCACACCTGTCTGCAGGTGGGGGTGGGGCAGCTCCCTGGAGCTGCTTCTTGCCACCGTGGCTGCTCTGAACAGAAGAGGGTTGTTGTTTTTTTCTGGAGGTCTTGGGGAGCCCACCACTCCCCTGTAGGGTGTGATGCTTCATGACACTGCCCCCACCGTCACCATCCCTTGGAACTACTGGTCTCTCTGTCACCCCTCTGACGTCTCTCTCATTTGGATCCCCACTATCCCACTGCCATTGCCGCCACTGGCACCAGGTTCAAAGCCTGCGTGGAGCTGGTCCAAAGCCTCCCTGAAGGAGTAGGAGAGTGGGTAGTCCTGTGGCCGCCTCAGCAAAGTTCCACAGCAGTGCCTTCTGGAAGCTGGAAGCCCTGGCTCAGAAAGTGTGAGCAGGGCTGGCTCCTCTGGGTTCCGAGGACGAGTCAGTTCTAGGCTGACTCTGGTAGTCAGTAGTTACCAGCCAGCCTTCCCGCTCCCTGGCTGGGACTACTCCATGGCCACAGCCTGCCTCTGTCTTCGTGTGGTTCCCTCCTTCCGACTACCATATCTCAGAGTAACCCGTCCGTTTCTTGTAAAGACACCTCTATTTGAATCAAGGATAGTCCCATCTCAAGTTCTCTCTCTAATGTCTGCCAAAGATCTTTCGTCTAAATCAAGCGGCCGTCACAGGATCCAGGGTTTAGGATGTGGACATGTGCTCTGCAAGACACACGTCAGCCTACCACGCTGAGCATTCATTGTTCCAGTCTTTGTCATGGGAGACCAGCTTAGTCTCCTGCCAAGATGTGCGGAGTATTGGACTCTCGGAACATATTGAAGGGCTTTAGTCACGGACCATGGAAGGAGTTTGCTGCCAGGGCACCATCCACACCAACAGATACAAAAAGCCACAGTCACCATTTGGCTTACGACTGCCACACACAGCAGGTGCCTCCCTATCCTCCACTCAATCTCGTACCATCCTCCTCTTCTGATGCCTCTTCGGTCCCAGGTCCCTAACTGTAGGTCTCACTTCCTGGCCTCCCCGAGTCTTCTTGTACCTCCAGGAGTGGCCTTGTATGCATAGGCTCTCTGCCATTCAAACCCAGCTGGCTCTGGGCTCATCCGTCCCTGGCCCTCCTAGCCGACCACTTCCTAGTCTCCAGAAGCCAGAAATGTCACCCATGCTGATGCCCAGAGACTTGGAGTTTCAGAGAAACTCAGATACAGCTCCTTAGTGCCTCATTCTGAAGATGCAAACCGGGGAGACGGGGTGACCTCCATCCTGAGCAGGACACAAGGGAATTGTCCAGCCCAAACGGTCCTGACCCTGTGTGGCTGAGAAGGCTGCCAGGAACACAGCCCCAGTCACTGCTCCATATAGACACACAACCATGCGCAAACACGTACATAAAGACGTGGACAGACACAGTCATGGGCATGTGTGCACATGCAGCTTCATCTGGCTGTCATTAGCTCTTATCTATGTCCCAGGGTAAGGGACCTCCAGCTAGTGTGGCCACCTGTACACCCCACTCTGCGCTGACCTTGTCATGAGTGGAATTTCCTGCTTGCTCTTCGACCTGAAACCAAATACACGTTTCTGCTCCGTGACTTCCAGAGCTTTTCTCCCTTTCTGTGTAAATGTTTAGCCTTTAAGGAGTCTGGGATTACTGGTGGGTCAAAGGTGATTTCATAACCATGGAACGGCGGGGGCCCTCACCTCCTGTCCTCACCGGAGCTATCCACTTCCTTCCTGGTGTGCTGGGGGTTAGGGGGTGGTTCAGGGCGGCCCTACTCCATCCACCCTTTGTACCCATGCCCTGGACCTGAACCAAGACCTAAACACCAGTGTGGGCCACAGCCAGAGCTGACCCCCAGGGGCAGAGTTGGGTACAAGGCATGCAAACAATCCAGAATTTCCATACTGAACCGAACCAAACCTGTCACTCAGGAAGTGTGCCTGAGGCAAACCTTCAGAGCAGCCCCAGGAAAAAGCATTGAAAAGCAGCTCTCTGCTCCCTGCCTTTGAGTGGGGAGCCTTGGTTTTGCAGCCAGGAGAGAGCATGCCCCCCCCCCCCCCCGCCCGACCCCAGATTCTGTGGGTTCTTACTGTGGAAGAAGATGAAAACTGCCTTAGCTGTCGCTCTGGCCCTTTTCCATGGGGCCACCATCTCTCTTAGGAAGTCATTCTTAAATCTTTTCGTTGGAAGACAATGAGGTACAGAAGCCCACAGAAACCCCTTCTGAAGTCGGAGCTGGAGAGATGGCTCAGTGGTTAAGAACGCTGGCTGTAATTCCCAAGGACCTGGGTTCGATTTCCAGCACCCACCCACATGGCAGCTCACAACTATCTTTAACTCCAGTTCCAGGGGGATCCAGCGTCCTCTTCTGGCCTGCTCAGGCACTGCACTTAGGTGGGACATAGACACCGTGTAGGCAAAACATTCCTACACATAATGTTTTTAGAAATCCCTTCCAAAGTCCACATGCACTTCCCAAGGTTTCAAAGCAAGTTAACTCTGCATGCCAGCTTGTCAAAAGGTCCATGTTGATTGTGCCTTCAGAGCCCTGCAAGGTTAAATGGTTCAGGGGGACCTCTACTTTAGCTTGGGGTGTTTGTGCCTACCTGTCTGTATGTCAAGCTTGAGAGAGGACAAGGGGGCCCTAATGGGTGAAACTTGGGTCAGGCCGTGAGTCCAGCAGCCTCCGGCCATTGTCTGTGAAGGCCTCTCAGTACAGAGCCCCGCCCCCTGGGGATAGGCTTCCTTCTCCATGATGTGCTGGTGGAGGAGGCACTGGAATGGGGTCTGTGACGAACTGGAGAGTATCCGGTGTAGGTCATATAATCCCAGCTATGTACACACCAAGACAGGAGGATGGCCCATTTGAGCTAGTCTGTGTTACACAGGACAGCTTTGTCTCAAACCCACATGGCAAATGGAACCATGAAGCATTTCTCCTTGGATCTATTTACTTTCCACCATGTTCTGCCTTCCATGTATCACCTGAGATTGAGCTGCACCTTGCTGTGGTTGTTGATTTACCACGTGTTCCGTCCATGTTCTAGAGGAACGCCTTCAGCCTGCAAAAATGTAACCAGGAGGTCTACACAAGGCCACAGCGGCCACATTGAACTCATGGCTAGGGAACCCCAGGGGTGCCTGGCACCTGTCCTCAGAAGAATGCCCCGTGGCTTTCAACAACTTCTTTGGGTTACCAGTGTTGCAAAAAAGTGTGAAGAACCTCACTCCAAAGGCGGGGTAACTGAGTGTGTGAGCAAACATGCCCAGCCTCTTCATGCCTCACCACCCCCACAGCTGCTCCCTGGACCTGTCCCCAGGCTTCCACCGCCCTGAACCCAGCCACTGACACCCGAGGCCTTCATTTTGGTCTGCACAGCCTCCTACCAGCCTTCTTTGGGAGGGGCAGAAGTTTCTCTGGCCCAGAAGCAAGCCACTGGGACCAGAGCTGATTGTGTTCCTTTATGCAGAAGAGGCAGTGTCCCTATGGAGCCCTATCCCAGCTTGACTACTACCTGGGAAAGTTCTGGAAAGCCCAGAAAGTGCCCGGGTCATACCAGGCAGCCTGCACACATGCACCCCAGCTGCAGCTCCTCCTCTTGGGTGGGAGGCATTGTTAGGAACCCGCCAACTCCCGGAATTGCTGTTTTTCCTTTAGAAAGGGTCATGCTGTGTTTTTAGTCGCTATTCGGAGCCCAGCTCCGTGACAAAGGGCATATACTAATACTGTGGGCCCTGTCATTTGGCCAAAAGCTGACATGTGGTCATAAAGTAACAAGCATCATTTCTTTTCTTCGTTAAGAAGTCAGCTTCCGGCAGCATTTCCGAGGGAACGTCTTAGCTAGTAGCTAGTTGGCAGAAACACTCTCCAGTTAGCTGGGAACCCGGAGACTGTGACTGAGTCTCCCCCCTGCTCCTCCTTGACGTTGCCTGTTGGTTCCTTGACTGGTGGGGAGGTGAGGGCACCGCACATATCCGCAGCATGGGAAGGTGTGGAGGCCTCTGCCGTGACTGGGATCCTCAGCTACCAGCCTCGCTAGATCTCTGCGATTGCTTCTGATGACCCCCCTCTGTGTCTCTTTGTCACCAGTGGAAGGACTTAAAGTGGTGGAGATTGAAAAATGCAAGAGTGACATTAAAAAGATGCGAGAGGAGCTGGCAGCCAGAAACAGCAGGTGAGTCTGTGCCCGGACCCTGCAGCGGCTGGGCCTCGGGAGGGCTCTGTGTGGAAACCGTGGGATGGGGAAAAGCTAATGTGACTTGGCTGTTCTGCTTCCAACACGGTTGACACAAGCTGGAGGAAGCCTGTTGTATCAACGCTACTGGACTCATTTTCTTTAAGTGTTTTGTCTTGTTTTTTAAAATTTTTTTTATTTTACATGTATGGGTGTTTGCCTGCATGTGCGTGTCTGGGCACCATTTGCATGTCTGGTGCCCATGGTGACCAAAAGAAGGTGTCAGATCCTCTGGAACTAGAGTTACAGGCAGTTGTGAGCTGCCATGTGGGTGCTGGGAATAGAACCCAGGTCCTCTGCAAGAGCAGTAAGTGCTCATAACTGCTAAGCCATCTTTCCAGCCCCCTATGTTTACTTAAAAAGGGGTTTTGTGGCAGGTGCGAGCTGGAAAATGTCCGCACATGAGAGGGAAATAACTCTCCTCCAGAGCTGTGTGGGGACACTTGAAGGAAGTTGATGATGTCTGTTTTTTTGTTATTTTGTTTTGGGTTTTTGTTGTTGTTGTTGTTGTTATTTATTTGTTTAGTTCTGATTGTCTTGGGACTCCCGAATGCTGGGATTAAAGTCATATGCTACCATACCCAGCTATTAGCTATTTTTAAAGATACCAGTAAGAAGACAAAAGTTTATAGGGAACAAGCACCCAGTTTTCATCACCAGGTCTCCCAGTTCCCATGGGGAGCCCCCTCCGGCAGAGTAGCACAGTGAGTATTCCCATTATCATGAACTTGGATCACACAGCCCGTCAGAGGTGATATCCTCAGAGGCCAGTGACCAATAATCCAAGCAGACATCCTCCTGGATGGTTGGTCAGCAGGACTGTCCACTAAAGCCGGAGTGCACGGCTGTAGGGCAACCTCCTGAGCAAGGACCAGACCCGAACAAATGACCTCAGTTGTCTTAGAATCCCAACCTCTACTGGAGACCACTGCCTGACTTCAACAAAGCCAGGCTGCCTGCTGAGGGCAGGGTGTGGCTCTTGCCTGCAGGTAGGAGGTACAGGGAAAGCTGGTGGTTCCCATGAAGTCCCACCGTGGTGGCCAGCCTGGTTGTCTCAGGGAGGGCACAGCACAGGGAAGAGAGGTAGCCCATGGCGTCCTATGGGGACCATGGCACATTCAATGTCACATGGACTGGCCAGCTGGTGTAGAGCTAGGGATCTCTAGTTCTGTTGGATTTGGGTGAAGGCAGGGCAAAGAATTTTGCAGCTCTGGGAAACTGAGGGAACAGTTTGCCCTCATTGTCTTTGTGAAAGTAGCTCTTCAGGGGTCAAGAGAGTCCCTTATGTGTGGCCTCTAAGAAGACCCCAGGGTCAGATGGGGACAGATAGAAAGCTGACACTGGACAGCCTCTGACCCGAGGCCTCACTCAGCCTGTTATCACCCTAAAAGGCATGGCTCCCAGGACCAGGTAGGGGCAAGTGGCCTCTGTGCCAGCCCTCATCAGCAGCTCTGCCAGCCTGCCTGTAGTGGGTCTTTGGCTTAACTCAGTGACACGTGTACCCCTGTACCCCGCAGCTGGGAGCTCACAGAGACGTAAGCCAGAGCCCTCCAGTGTCCCAGCGGGCTTGCAGAGGTGGCATTCTCTGCAGACCGTGCTGGAAGCAGTCCTTGTAAGGGAGAGACGGGTCGGTAGGATGCTTCAGTCTCCACAAGTGGGTGAAATGCTCGGGCTTCGTCTCCATGTGAGCAAACAGATGCGGAGCACTGGGCTGTGGTCTAGTCATGCCTGGTACTGGCTCAGGCACCTGCAGCCGCTTCCTACCGAACCCAGGGCTTTAGTGTTCAGGGTGCAGAATGGAGAGAGTGGTGTGCGTGCTGCCCTTCTGTCTTGTTGGTGGAAGGAGTCCATTTTAAGTACAGATGCACACCCAGAAATCAAGCCCTCCCCATGAGGCTGTGCAGCCTCCCCTGGATTGTGAAGACAGGTACCCTTGAGGGGTACAAGTGCCACATTCTTGCCTTTCTTAGGGAGCAGAAAGAATAGGAGACGGGGGGAAGGGGGGCAGATAGCTCTACACCCATGAGCCTGAAGAACAGCCTGACATTAGTCCACTTGTGAACACACCCTGATAGGTCTGAATCCACCAGAACCTATCTGGGGGCATCAGGGGCACACACACAGCCTGCTAGTGCCCTGGGCAGAATGTCTTCTCCTTAGACCTCCCCGCCTCAGGTTCCTCTGTTAACCTGAAAGGGAAGAATTCCGATGTCCAGGTCACATTCAGGGCAGAAGCCAGTCCTACTGGGGAATGTGGTTACCGTGGTCTCTGGCACAGCACCATGCAAGGAGGGAAGAAGTAGGAAGTAATGCCAGGGTGGGGTAATGCAGAAGCATGGGATGGTGACTGAGACTTGGGGTCTGTAATCTCTGCCTTTGTCCCAAACAAACGGCCTTGACCATGAACTGAGCCCCAGGGGAGGGGAGGATGGGAAGCCCAGGAAATGAGGCAAAAATAAGCTGCAAACAGAAGAAAAAGAAGAGGCACTATGCCAGTTGTTCAGCCAGCTGGAGGATGCTGGTTCCTGTGGCAACCAGGCCCAGAGTGAGAAGTGGCTGGCCGAGGCCGGGTCAGCAAGCACCCAGCATCCTGGCCTGTCCCTCAAGGAAGGGGCCAGATTCCAGCAGTCAGCATCATGCCTGGTGAGGGCTTCCATATGGTCCAGGCTGGGAAGAGGGGGCAGCAGCGGGAGGGGCGGGGCAGGAGGGAACACACACACATACACAGAGAGAGACAGAGAGAGACAGAACAGCCTGCATGTGCGAATATTTATACAAACGAGGCTGAGGGAAACAATGTACCCTACACAGCCAAGAACTAGACTGATCTGAAATCGGAGAGGGTGGTGTATAGACAGGGCAGCAGTGGAATGGCTTCACTGGACTATTGATTGGTTCCTTCTGTTATAAATGAATTAAATCTATGTTTGGTACAGCGACCATCACAACAACCTGATAGTTTCTGGGAGGGAGACAACCAAAGGCTGCGTTTCAAAAGGGATAGATTTATGATTCTGGGCTTGGAAACATCCCAGGCTCACAGAAGACTCCAGACAACCTAGATAGAGGCAAGCAGGGGTCCCTGGTAGTGACAACACGCAGGCATGCCTTCAGTTTAGATCCGTTGGGAAGTCTCCCTCCCTGGTGCTTTCCTGGGTATGTTCAACTCGTTTTGAAGAAGAAAAAAACAAAAAAACTTAAAAAGACTGTTTTGTGATCTTTTTCACTTGTGATGTTATGAAAAGGATAAGTAGATTAAATTGTAACCATACATTCCCACAATCCCACCCTTTTTCTTAACCCAACACCAAGTACCATTGGAAAGCTCAGGTGTCTAGCCATCTCTTTCTGGACCTCCAAACCTTCTGAAAGGACACCCCAAACTGTTCTCAGAGTGGCTTCCAGGGTGTGGGACTTAGGGAGAAAGTGGATGAGTGAGGACTTGAGGGTTTCTTTTTGTTTTTCTCCTGTGTTTGTTGGGTTTTCTTCGTTTTAAGTCAGGATCTCCATCTATAGCCCAGGCTGGCTGCAAACACAAGAGTCAGCCTTCAACCCCATCACCTGGGCGCTGACGTCACAGCCGTGTTCCACCACACCCAGCTGAATCTTTGAGAATAAGAATGTTTACTACACGTGTGTAGGATGCGGCTCAATTGGTAGATCGCTTGCCTGATACACATGAAGCCCCGGCTTCCGTCTCCAGCGCCACATAAACTAGGGATGCAAAGGCACCTCTTTAATCCTAGCAGGGGGCTCAGAAGTTCAAGGTCATCCTTGGTTACATAGCAAGTTTGAGGCCAGCCTGGGCTATGTGAGATCCTATCTTCAAAAAAAAGGGGAAAGAAAGCAAAGGTAAAGAAAAAAAAATAGTTTACTTGTGCCATTTTAAAAGATTTTGTAGAGATCTTTTAACTAATAAACTAATAGATTATAATAAGTTTATAATTTATTTCTAAATTATAAGCTTATTAATTGTAAATTAACAATAAATACATTTATAATTAATAAAATAAACTGAAAGTGAACGCTGGCTGCATTATCACCTGGCTTTCAGGGTGTCCCCTGTTTGCAGACTGAGAGCCAAGCATCTCACAGCCTCCGTGACGGATACTCCTTTGACAAATCCAGTGGGGTGGGCCTGTGCATTCCAGGGCTAGGGCTATGCAGGTCCGGGGCTGAGGCTAAGGGTCCTGGGGCTGGGGCTGGGTGTTCCCTTTGCTCTGTTGCCCTGAGCAGTACACGGGGCACCTCCCAGCCAGAGCCCATGGCTGTAACTAAATTCTTCCTCTGTCCTCCAGGACCAACTGTCCCTGTAAATACAGTTTTTTGGATAACAAGAAGTTGACACCTCGACGCGATGTCCCCACTTATCCCAAGGTGAGACGGGTTTCTGGTCCAGGGACAATTCTAGCTCTATGCCGCCCTCCCCCCCAGACCCAGGACATGGAAACCCAAGCTGGCCCCTCACTCTGCGCAGTGATAACAGCCCCTCTCTATTCCTGTCACGGGCGCAGGAAGGGTGGAAAGTTGTTAGGCAGGATATTTTTCTCTTGGACATTTGTTTAGAGAAGCCATTCCAGAGCGGGGGAGGTAATAGCCCTTCTGGCTCCCTCCCGAGCCCACAACTGACGGTAAAAGACATCTGTGTACAAACATTCCACTAAGGAACTTTAACAAGGTTCTTAAAAATCGGCATCGCTGGCTCCCCTGTCCCTGAAGAGCACAGAGTTTTTATGGAAAGCTTTGCACAAGTTTTCTGTGTTTTAAAAGCAGCCAAGCCGTGAGTCAAGTAGCTATGAGCTGAAGTTAAGTTGTTTCAGATGCCTACAAAGAGCGCCACCTTCTCAGCGATGGCCTCTGCTTAAACCCTGGCTCGCACTTCTGCATTAAGGTTAGGCCGACCACCCACAGGTTCTCCTGGAAGCCCTCATAGGTCCCTGGTGCCCACTAGGCAGTGATTTGCTCCACATCGGTCCAAGCCTTGCACTGAGTATCATCCAGGAGATGAACCTCTTTCCACATGGGAAAATATGTCCAACATCTTTTGCGATCCTGTCCAGGGATTACACAACCCAGACCTGGAAAAACTGAGCCAGCCTTCACAACAGTCCCTTCTTAAAAAATGAAGAAGGCTAACCCGAATGGCAGTCTAGAATATCGGCCTTGATTCTGACAGTTCACCCTAAACCTCAGTGCCCAATGGACCCAACCTCGGCTTGAGGCCTTCATGAGCCAGTGTGTGGCTTAACTTTCCAGGGGTGGTTCCGCACAAGACAAACCCAGCAGAGCTTCCCAGCAGGGATTTGAACATACACCCAGTGGTTTACTTCCCTTCTCTTCGCTTTATATAGCTTTGACGGTTGAGGTCTGATTGACAGATGCGGAGCTCGTCTTAGACTCTGAACACTGTGAGCTTTGACACATGTAGTCATGAAATCACCGTCATGATAAATAGAGGGAACATTGCTATCACTCAAATGTTCCTAGGAGTCCCTGGTACTGGGAGTCCCTAGTAGCCCAGGCCACTACAGATGGGAGTCCTTTGACAGTTTCCAGAGAAAGGCAGCCCTGAGTCTGTATGCTGTCTGTGAGGAGGACTGGAGAATGGAGAAAGTGCTCACGCGGACCTCTGCCACAGCTGCTCTCACTCACAGAAGCCCCACTGTCTGGCTAACATACCACTCCCATCCTTTCTAGTACCTGCTCTCCCCAGAGACCATCGAAGCCCTACGGAAGCCCACCTTCGATGTCTGGCTTTGGGAACCCAATGAGGTAGGTGAGGGACCTCCAGGTTCTCCAGTCACTGGGGACAGTTGCTCAGGACTGTAAATCCTGAATGGGGACTGTGTCCAAGCTATTCTTCCTGTGTATTTTTTTTTCCTGTCTCTTTTTTTAAGTTAAACAACCCCTGAATTAAAATCCCAGAATTTAAATCAAAATGACACTCGATGTGTTCAAAGGGACACAAGAGACAGAGCCCAAGGCAAAGGGGATTTACCTGAGCTGAAAAAAAAAAAAAAAAGCAACCCTTGGCTTTCTGATGACACCAAGTGCCCCTGTGGCAACCATCTGAACCCGGGCCCCAGGCTGGGTGCACCTATATCTGTAGGAGACATGGGAAGATGGAGCTGCGCAGAGGCAGAGCTGCTGCTTGGAAGAGTTATTTCCTGCAGAGAGGGGCCTCCTAAGGAGTATCCTGCTGAGAAGAGTGGCCAGTAGAGGCCCCCAGGCAGCTGGACACAAGATAGTGGCTATGTAAGATTTGCAGAGATAGGAGTCTCTTTTGACAGGAAGATATTTCTTCAAAATTTCTCATTCGCTGAGAATTATCAACATGGAGAAAGAATAAGTCTCCTCCTCATGGAGAACTCACCAAAACCTGAGGACTCTTCCCAGCTTTTCCAAACACAGACTTGTGGAAATAGACAAAAAAAAAAAAAAAAAAAGTTCCCTGTTCCCTTTAACAAGGTCAGATGTAGCAAATGGGATTTTGTGCCTTTAGACAAGAGGGTCCCCTCATTTCCCAAATAAACCTCTTCCAGCATGTCCCTTCCCAGCCTAAGAAGTCCTTTGACTGAGGAATTTTGGCCAGAAAAGCAGAGACCAGGCTGGGAGATGCTCAGTAGCTAAAGGAGCTTGCTGCACACAGTAAGGACTGGGGTTTGGATGTACAGCATCCATGTAAATGTCTGGTAAATGTCTGGTGGGCATGGCAACTGCCTGTGATCTCAGCACAAGGGAGGCAGAGATGCCCAGAGAAGGCTAGTTAGATAGACTAGTCAGTCTAATTAGTGAGCTCTGTGTTCAAATGATAGATCCTGCCTCAGTTATAAGGTGGATAGCAATCAAGAAAGATACCCCATCACTGGGTTGTGGTACACGCCTTTAGTCCCAGCACTTGGGAGACAGAGGCAGGCAAATCACTGATTTCAAGACCAGTCTGGTCTACAGAGTGAGTTCCAGGTCAGCCAGGGTTGTTACACAGAGAAATCCTGTCTCAACACCGCCCCCCCCCCCGCCCCAAAAAAATAAACAAAGAAAGATACTATATCAACCTCTGGTTTCCACACTCATGCACGCCCGTGCACATGCACACACCCTCACACATGCCCCCACACATACAACCTCCCAGCACATACACACTCAAACAACAACAACAAAACAGGAAAGCAGGCCCCAGCCCAGCTCACCCGGAAGAGCGGCCCATCAACAAACCACCAGAGGTACAGCTACCCAGGGCTCTGCGCTCCAGCTCTGAGGGGCGGGGCTGGCACGCAGAAATCAAACGTTCAGGCCGTGCCTTAGATGTGCAGCCCTCCCAGGTCCGTGTGGGGTCACAGTCCCCTGAGCACAGATAACCAGAAACAGAGACAAAGCCTTGAAGAGACATGTCCGGGTGATTACCTCCTGGGCCTGGGCAGAGCGAGACCCTGACAAAGAAAGGGACAAGAGGAGGCTCAGAACGTGGATCCTCCCACCAGGGGGTGGCCAGCCCTGCTTCTGGGACGGTCCCAATGCCCAGTCACTGACTTTAGCCAGCCAAAGTCTCTAGTGAGAGCAGCTGCATCGAAGCCAATTCTTGAGTTATTTTCTACCGCTGCTACCCGCTCCGTGGAGCCTCCGAGCACAACGCTACCTGTGGTGGGAGGTGAAGGTTGTCCCCAAGGCTGAAGAATTCATGCATCCATAATAGAAGCACCGCCCATCACAGACCATGATCACAGCCGCTCTCTGACTGGCAAGTGGGCAAGGTGAGTGGCTCTTATGGCTGGACCCAGCCATGTGACATCTTCCACTACCCAGAGCTTTGGCCAGAGAGACTAGCAGGATGCTTTGGGAGGTTCCTCCCTGCCTTCAGGTGGTAAGCCAGAAACGTCCAAAATCAAGAGCCTTGGCCTCTGGAAAATTCAAGTGTGGACGGCAAAGATGCGTAACTGAACACACACGGAGGACCTGGGCAGCCACCCAGGCCTGAGATGGCAAGGAGCATCAGGGCCCTGTGGGTGGCTCACCTCCTTTTCCAGTGGGGGGCAGTGGCACTGCCCAGTGCTCCTCTCAAACCTAATCCAGGATGTGATCTCACGTTGTTCCGGTGCCTCTGGTCCCTTGGGGATTCATCCTGAGGCTGCAGACAGTAAGGTGGCTGCTCTGCCACACTGAAGGACCACCCGCTGTCACCTTGGAAGTCCTCCCCTCTTGATCAGTGCTCATCACCGCTCACTCACGCACGCACGTACTCAGCTGGGGTTGAGGACTGTCAAGGGAACAGACCTTCACTACTGCTCCGAAGCCACCATGTCCATCGCAGAAGTGGCAGCAGATGGTTGTGTCTGGCAGCTCTCTCCATCTCTCAACTGTGATTTTACAAGCAAATATTTCATCTCTCCGGGGTTGCTCAGAACACTGTCTGGGCCTCTGGAGCCAAAACAGTGGTTTGGGGCTTATAGCCCAAGGGGCCCGAGGGCTGGCATTCAGGAGGTGGGAAGGCTGGTAGCTCTGGAGGGGTAGCGACTGCCAGCACCCTTGGAGCCAGCCATCCGAAAGCCAGGGCCAGAACACCTGTCACTCTGCAGGAAGCGCCCTTGAGGGCCGTCATCTTCAAAGCCATTGGTTTCTCAAGGAAGATGAGTGCATGGCCAGCGTGCTCTCGGGACGCTCTGTGACAGCCTGAGTCCCCCTAGGTCTGGGTTAGAGACTGTTTTCTGTTTCCCAAATTAACTCTTTGTGATAACTGTAGAATTCTCTGCTCCCAACAGAATTAACATATTGTAGTCACAAAACTTCACCTTAACTACAGCATTCCCAGCCCGTACATATTACATAACAAAAAAGACGGGGCTTGGTGGCCTGCACACACTTCCTTGGACAGTCGGCCATGTCAAACCACCAGAGACTGGGCGGCTTCAACCACAGCAGTGCATTATTGTCTCATTGTCCTGGAGCCAGCAGGTCAAGGTCAAGGTGTCTTGGGTTGGTCATTCCTTCAGTGTCCCCTTAGCATCTTCTCTCAGTCATCTCTGTGTGTCTGTGTCCTGATCTGTCCCTACAGTAGTGTCATGGTCAAATTGAATTGTGCCCCTCCTGATGACCACATTTATCTTGGTTGCCTCTGTAAAAGCCCCGTCCCCAATATGGTCATGTTGGTGGGGGTGTTACAGCGGAGCCTCTACATTCTATGTTGATGGGACACAATTCAGTCCCTCACATGGACTTGCCACTTGGTGCCCGGATGCAAGGGAAACAGGCCAGGCTACAGCACTGACCACCATTGCCCTGTGCAGGTACCAGGACACTGGTGCCCAGGACCAGGCAGGCACTGATGCGTGGCCTAGGGGAAGTGCTCTCTGCTGGGGTCATGCCATGTGTCCACAGGGCTGTCCCATTCCTCTCTGTATTGCAGATCTCCTGTCTCCGTGAGACCTGCTTCTCCCAGAGGCAGAGCCTCTCTCGCCAGGCTTAGTTACAGATTCCTTATCTAGATTCCTTAGCTATTCCTCGTGGGCTTAGTTAGTGTCAAAACTCTGGGAGACGTTTGCAGAGACCTGAAAAAAGGTGACAGCAGAATTAAACACCACATCTGTCTCACCCTACACCAAGTGTCCACAGATGACCGAATCCCTGGGAATCAGATTTGTCCGGACAAGAGGTCCACCCTCCAGATCAAGACATTAGAAAAAGCATCTCCAGCCCCAACAAGAGGAGCGAACTCCAGCTCATCACAGCCCTTCCCATCTCTAGCCTTGAGCAAGCAAGAGGTGGCCCTCAGTGACAGCCCTTCCCACATGCACGGTGGATGAACTTCCTCTGAACTCTTAACACTCTACTCCGGTTATGGTCATTTTGGTATCACCCCTTGAAGTCCTGTCTCCCTACACAGGATTGGTATCATGACTGGAATGCTCATGAGCTTTTCTGACCTTGTTCCGTCACTCTCAGGAGGCATACAGGCTGTCACAGACCCCCACCCTGTCTAAGTGATCCTACAATTGACCTGTCCCACCCTTCTCCAGTCACCCTCGTGGCACTGTTCAGGACAATGCATGGGAAAGAGGGTCACGGGGCCTGCCTGCTCCCCTTGACCCCTGACCTCTGACCCCTGACCCTGTTCCCACAGATGCTGAGCTGCTTAGAGCATATGTATCATGACCTCGGCCTGGTCAGGGACTTCAACATCAACCCCATCACACTCCGCAGGTGGCTGGTAAGTGACGGAGCCCACATCCGGACCTGTCACCTCTTCTCCCTCACACCGGAATAGCCTACCCTGCATTTTCTAGTGGCAGTGGGCTTCTGCAGAGTGGGTGTCTGTACCAGGGGAGGTCTGTGAGGTCCTTTGTCCCATCTGCCCTCCCATGCCCTCAGAGCGGTGAGGAACTGGTATAACCATCAGGGAGAGACCCACAAGGCAGCACACTAAAGCAGGGGTGTGTCTGGCGGTGTGGGTAAGGAGAGATGATATGAGTGTGTGTGGTTATGTCTATGAGTGTATAAATGTATGTGTGTGCGTCTCTGGGAGTGTGCATGTGAGAATGTGTGTGGTTGTGAGAGTGTGTGCCTCTGTGGCCATGTGGATGTGAGAGCGTGTCTCTGGGAGTTTGTGAGAGCGTGTGCATCAGGGCTGTGCATGGTGTGGGTGGCTGTATGTATATGGGGGTAGGCCTGGGTGCTTAGTAGCAGATCTTTTTCTAAGAGGTAGAACGCTATTGCGAATCAAGAACTGAAAGCCTGTTAATTGTCCCATAGGCCTGGGAACCTAGAGCCCCTCCTGGAATGATCCCTGCCCCACTCCCAACTTTCTATCCGAGTGAGGCTCAGCAGACACCTGGGGGATACTTTAGTCCCTGCCCCTAAGTTGTACAGTGATGGGACATTGCAGGGCTCCTGGGCCACATTGTTCTGTGATGGTGAACTTGGGAACACCCGAGGGCCTTGGGCTTGAACATGCAAAGCTCTGGAAGCCTTATGGGAGCAGGGGGCGTGAGCTAACCCTCTCCTCCCCCACAGCTCTGCGTGCACGACAACTACAGAAACAACCCTTTCCACAACTTCCGGCACTGCTTCTGTGTGACGCAGATGATGTACAGCATGGTCTGGCTCTGTGGCCTCCAGGTGGGTCCTGCCAGCCTCCACCCTCCATCCCTAACCCTGCGGAGTGGCTGCGCCCTCCACTCCCCCAGCCCAGGGGGCCTACGAGCTCTGCAGGGACTGTGTCCTCCCCTGTCACTACAGCCCAGTCTGTCCCCACCCCTCCTGCCCTCCCATGAGGAGGACAGACACCTGACTCTCACCTAATCCAGGAGAAGTTTTCCCAGATGGACATCTTGGTCCTGATGACCGCAGCCATCTGCCATGACCTGGACCACCCAGGGTACAACAACACGTACGTTTGGGGTTTCTTTCTCGTTTCTTCTTTGAAAAGTGCCCCTTCTCTCAGGGGAAACTCAGCTAACCCTTCAATAGCTCTCAGATGGAGCTGCCTACCTAGACCCCTAACCCTGCAGGATGCAGTTCTCAGCTTTGGACTTTATCCAGAGCCCTGGGCCTTCCCGGGAGGGTACCTCCAAGGTTACCAAACTGTACAGGCAGCCACAATCCCTTTGTGTCAGCCCCAGGCTCTAAAGGTGCTTGGCAGCACCAGCCTGCCCCCTCCCCGAGGCGGGGGACCGTGGGACTCCACGCCATTCTCTGCCAGGGTACTCCCTCTCCAGGCTACTTCCAAAGGCCCAGGCAGAGGGTCAGGGCTAGAATGAGTGAGGGCAGGGCTGGGGGACTGCAGGTCTGGGGACACTAAGCACCTCCTGTCTCCATTAGGTAGAATGCTACCCATGGTACCGACAGAGTCCTTCGTCAGGGTACGGGCGTGCATTCAGTGATACATAGGGTTTTTTTTTTTCTAACGTACCTTTGTGGCTGTGCAGGGACATCAGATGTCCTTGGGGCCACCATCTGTCAGTACAGAATGGGTCCCAGGTCTAGCCATGTCTGCTCCTCAGAAGGACAGAATAGATACCAAGTGTGGCCATGAGTACTCCTCAGAGGCATGCCCCATAACTCATTTATTACCTTTCTGCACATTTATTGGTCACCACAGTTGCCAATAACAGACTGGCAAAGAGTTAATTTTAGCATTAACCTCAAAATTCAATCCTTAGAATGGCACATTAGGGCTCTTCCTGTAACCCCAGCTCTTAGAGGCTGAGTGAGGCAAAAAGATCCCAGGTTCCAGGCCACCCTGGGCTACAGAATGAGATCCTGTTATATATGCGTATTTATACATACATGGGGGGGGGGCGGATGAGAAAACAAACCTGTTTCCTCTTTCCTGAAATCCTGTCTTTGCATATACTGAAAATAGGACAGTTTCTGGAACCTCGATGCCTTCAAGGCATCACCCCAGAGAGAGAGCTGAGGTCACGGGTTAGACTTAAAGGCCGGGGATATCTAGTTATAGGAGCATGAGAGTCCGGGGTTCAAGTGAAGCGAGTTTCTGGTGTGAGCAGATGGCATCTGGTCATTAGCCCTTAGGCACTTCCAGCTTCTGCAGGAACCATGTGCACCATGGCGTACAAATGCCAGTGGCGGGGTGCCTGAACTTCCTGCTCTCTCCACACATCCTAGGTACCAGATCAACGCCCGCACGGAACTGGCTGTGCGCTACAACGACATCTCGCCGCTGGAGAACCACCACTGCGCCATTGCCTTCCAGATCCTGGCCAGGCCCGAGTGCAACATCTTCTCCAGCGTGCCACCTGAGGGCTTCAGGCAGATCAGGCAGGTGTGTGGGGCCAGAGCTTTGCAGGGCCAGAGCAGAGCCCCACACTTCAGAGGCTCTTGGTTACAGCAGTACCCACCAGGGACCCTGGAACCAGCCCACTTTACCTGCTTCCTCCAGGGCCCAAAGTGGTCCCCAAGGAGATGGGCCTTTGCCGCAGATACCTGATGTGTAACTACCTTAGTCTAGTTTCAGCTGCTATCATAAAATACCACAGACTGGGTAGTTTTAAAAGGGAAGAGGTTTATCTTCACTCATAGTTCTGGAGGCTGTGGAGTCTAAGAGTCTGGCATCCACATCTGCTCTGTTTCTGATGAAGGATGTGGGCAGATGGTCAAAGGGCAAGAGTGGGAATTCACTCCCTGTGGATTTAACCCAGTGCTGGGTGGGTGGGGGAGAATATGAATTGCTTCATGAGGGTAGAAGCCAAGCATTCCTTAAAGATCCCACTTCTTCTTAGCACAGTCACTCTAGGGACCAGATTTCAACCTGAGTTTAGGAGGGCATCAGCCATGTTCAAGCCATAGCATAGCTACAGTTTACAAACCCATTAGATCCTCATTGATAAATTTGATAGTGGGAATGTTACCAAGTCTGTTCCGACTTGGATAATCTATATGAGACGATGGGAAAATTGTCCTGGAAACTCCACTATTGATAGCTGTCAGCAAACTCTGTACAGGGCTAATTGCAGACCTAGATGACTAAATCTAGGAGAGGAGACTTTGGGCCTTGGCTAAAATCTGCTTGGTTTTCTACGTCAGTGTGACAACCCATCTGTTACCCTGTCAGCCCGTGATCTGCAGCTGTGGACATGGCACAGGGACAGACAGAGCACACATATGGGTCATGATCACATAGGAGCTCAGAGCACAGCGTGAGGAGCACCCGCTGAGGTCCTGGTATGTGGTGACACTGTGTCTTCTTCCCATTCAGGGGATGATCACATTGATCTTGGCCACTGACATGGCAAGGCACGCTGAAATTATGGATTCTTTCAAAGAAAAGATGGAGAATTTTGACTACAGCAACGAGGAGCACCTGACCCTGGTAGGTTGTGTCTGTTGGGTCTTTGGAAAGCTGAGCCATAGCTGTTGGGAGAACCAGGAACCCGGGTGTCTCACCTGGCCATGGAGTGCTGGGGTGACTAGATTTCAGTATCACAACTGCTCCTGGGCCAGCAGTAGACAAGGCTGCCTCCTGAAGAGTCCATGGGTCAAGGACAACCTTCTCCCTTAAGGAGGTGGTCTAAGTGTGCATGGTGTCTGTCCCTTCTGAGAAGCAAAATGCAAACCCAGCATGCTGGGTCATCCCTGTAATCCCAACACTAGAGAGGCTGAGGCAGAAAGATTGCAGTGAGTTCAGAGCCACCTGGGCTACATATAATGAATTCCGAGCCAGCCTGGACTATAGTGTAAGACCCTGTCTCAAAAATTAATTAATTTCAAAATGAGCAAGATGCATTAGCAAAATAATTAACAATTAGCACCCCAGCATTCAGAGATTAATTGTTCTGTGCCTTGCTTTCAAGACATGCACCATAGTCTCTTTTAAAGTTGTTTGTCTCTTTAAAACATATCATGGGGCTAGAAAAATGGCTCGGCAGTTAAGAGGTCTTGCAGCTGTTGCAGAGGACCTGGGTTCAATTCCCAGCTTCCATATGGTGGCTTACAACCACCTGTAATCCAGATCCAGGGGATCCGATGCCCTCTTCTGGCCTCTGCAGCCACTGCACACACATAGTACATACACATACATGTGGCGGGGGTGGGGGGGTGGGGGGGGTGGGGGGTGGGAGACACTCATTCACATAAAATAAAAATAAATAAGTCTTTAAAACCAATAACATCGCCGGGTGGTGGTGGCGCACGCCTTTAATCCCAGCACTCGGGAAGCAGAGGCAGGTGGATCTCTGTGAGTTCAAGGCCAGCCTGGGCTACCAAGTGAGTTCCAGGAAAGGCGCAAAGCTACACAGAGAAACCCTGTCTCGAAAAACCAAAAAAAAAAAAAAAAAAAAAAAACCAATAACATCGCTTTGCCTCCTCCAGAGGAGCTAACAGACAGTAAATGAAGATGCCTTTCTTAGGTTGGGCTGAATTTGTGGCTTCCCATCCCATAATGCTGAGCCTTCTGGGGCCATTACTGCAAAAGACTGACTCCTAGTGAGCAGACAGAGGTATAGAGACAGAAGGGCCCTTGTGGCTATCACCCGAACAGTGGGAGGATGTGTCTTCCCCAAGTCAGGGCCTCCAAGAGCACCCCCATTCTAAGGAAAGAAGAGAGACACAGTTGTCTCCTTGTCCTTAGGGGACACCTCTCAAGATCCCAGTGAGTGCCTGAAGCTGGGGGGGGCGGGGGGGGGGGTGCACAAACCTTGTGTATACTGTGCTTTTTCCTCTTCACACACACACATCTCTGCAATGAAGTTTAACTTAGAAATTAGGCCCTTAAGAGCCCAACACCAAAATAAGGCAGAATAACAAGAGGACCTCACCGTAGATAATGGGCAGACAATGTGTCCAAAATGGACCAGAGTCAGAAAGAAGACTCCCATCCTGGGTAGGACGAAGATGGCGGGAGATCTTTCTGTGTTGCTCAGAGCAGCATGGAGGTTAAAACCGATGGGCTATTTATTTCTGGAACTTTCTACTTAATGTTTTTTTTGGGGGGTGGTAACTAAAAGCATAAAATGCAAAAGCAGGGACACAAGGGGGCTCCTGTACAGCCACATGGCATCCATGGCAAGATCTGCCAAAGTCTGGGGAAAGACCAAAAGCATGAAGCCAAGGACGATCAGAAGTGGCTGAGGGAAGCAAGCAGGCTGTCCCCCGCACGCCTTATTTCCCTCTGTGATATGCAGAAAGCTAGCTTCTGGGCTGCGTGACAGGCTGGAGTTCAAAGGGTCTGCCCAGGGTGAAGGTGGGTAGATAGGACGATAAGCCAGACCACAGGCAGATTTGCCTACCTTGGTCTCTGCCCGCCTGCCCACTGATCTGGAGGTATGGGAGGAACCGCCACCCAGGGCTCCACTTCTCCCTGGGACAGGATCAGGCTGACTGCACTTGCATCATGGCAGGGCCCCCAAAGGCTGGGGGAGGGACTGAGAGAGGACTGGGAGAAAAAGTCCATAGTCCAAGTCTCTATGTGTGGTGGGAGGATGGTGAGGGTGGGGTGGAGGTGGGGCTCCTGGGCCAAGGAAGAAGAAGTACCCAGAACGCAGCCCAAAGACATATCAGCATGCCTGACCCAACCACTACCGAGGCCACAGTGTCTAGTCTGCGGCAGTTCCCCCATGAGGCCATCCAGACCAAGCTCGTAACTGCCTCTGGGCTGGAGCCAGTTCCAATACAGAGCGGCAAAGAAGGATCGCTACCCAGGAACTAGAAATGGGGCTGTGCAGCAAATATCCAGAAGTCCTTCAAGGCCCAGCCAGAGTGGAAGGGTCGGTCCACCCTGCTATGCAGACATAAGGCCTGTGTGTAGCCAGGCCGTGTTCCCTCTCCTACATGGAAAAGTCAGCAAAGCAGGCAGGCCATGGCTTAAGGTTGTGTGCCTCAGATGGACGTTTCTGCTTGCTCACCCTCAGACCCTGGACAGTAGCCCCCACTTTTATCCAGAAAGGTCACAGTATTGAATGATGTTTGTGCCTGGCCCAAGGCCAGAGTACCAGGCACCAGCTCCCACAGCAGGCGAAGGTGATGGTCTAGCTAGCTCAGGAGAAACACTTGGGCAGAATTCTTTGGCTGTCCTGCCCCAGCCCTGCTGGACTCTGGGGGAGTGGCTAGCCTCCTGCCTGGGAGGAAGTACACAGTCCTTGGAGACCACACCCAAGAGGATGCAGTGGGCGCGTGACAGTACTTCAAGGACATCTGCTCTGGGGTGGCATGGAGGCTGGCGGGAGTGGACCTGTGCAGGACCCTGCAGTCACACGCTCACGCTCGGTTCATCACGGGATGGCTATCTGCATGCAGCACATGAAGCCCCAGGCACAGGGACGGACTAGTACAGGAGAGCTCTGGAAACAGCAGAGCTGAAGCTCTTTTGCACAATTTTGGGCAATCTTCCAATTCCATAATCAGGGTTCTGCCTGAGGGACACGCCCCTAGGCAAGCAGTGCTGGGCTGACCTCCCCCATCCCCACTGTTCTGGAACATGGGGTTGCAAGGCCTTTAACACCATTTCACCACCACTCAGGGGTCCCCCTTGGGCTCTCTTTCCAACACCCTTCTTAATCATTGCCTCTTAACGATGTCCTTTCTATATCTTCGTCTTATATTTCTCACAGTCGTAAAGTGATTTTACGTGTCAAGGCGATGGACTTCATGTACGATAGGCAAATACTGTACCGTAGCTCAGCCATGTTCCCGGCCCTGTTTTTACTTGGAAGTTTGAGACCAGAGTCTCGTTGAGTTGTCCAGGTGGGCCATGAACTCAGTGTCGCCTAGGCAGACCTTGAGTTTGCATCTTCTTATCTTGGCCCTGCGACGACATTGTTTTGAGAACCAGGCATGGTGACACATAGCCTGTAACCCAGGCAGCTGGGAGGCAGGAAGAATAGGAGTTCAAGGCCGGCCTTGAGTTCTAAAGGCCAGCCTGAGCTGCAGAGTGAGACAGTTTCAGCATGGGAGAGCCTGAGCATGCACTCAATTTTTAACTTGATGGTTTACAGTTGGTGTTCTAAAAGCTTGTGATCTGATGCTCTGTGGGTGTGATGGGACCCCATCCTTCCTCAGGGAAACTGAGAAATCCAGACTGCAAGGATCCCAGTGCAGAGTGCTGTAGCAGAGTACCCTTCCAGGTGGAAAAACTCCATGGTCATCGATGGCCAGCATAACTCCCCAACCCCATCCCCTCCTTTTTTCCACCTATGATGGCGAATCCAGTCGATCCACAGCAGCGGTGGGTGTGTGGGGTCTGCCATCAATGGCCCTCAATGCGGCGTCTCTTTCAGCTGAAGATGATTCTCATAAAATGCTGTGATATCTCCAACGAAGTCCGTCCCATGGAGGTGGCAGAACCGTGGGTGGATTGTTTATTGGAAGAATATTTCATGCAGGTAAGAGACACCAAATTGTGAGCGTTCCTTCCAGCTCTGTGGGCGGGGCTGCATCGGAAAGAGCCGACCAGGGTGATTGACATATCCATCCCACACCCCAGCAGCCTCCTCATCACTGTCTGTAGACATACAGCAGAAACAACATAGGCTGTGTTATAGATGTGAGACCATGGCCACCAGGGAAAAAAGGGGGGGGTGCAGGGGGTGATTAAACTGCCACCCATTGCCACTCACAGAGCTACTTTTAGAAGCACACTCAAGAAATGTGGCTGTGAGTCAAGAAGCAAGACCTGAGGGGAGGGAGGACCCCTGTGGAGGAGTGAATGCAAACAAGATGGCCTTCATAGGATAGCTACAGGGAGATACAGGCATGAAATGATGCAGACAAGGAGCTGTCGAGAGCAGCCTTGTAAACCGCCTGTCTCTAGACTTGGTCCCCATGGCTCCGACCCGCTCACCTCGCCTTGGCTTGTACGTAGCCCATTCACCGCGGGTTCTCTGTGTCCTCGCCATGGTACCGCTTTTGTGTGACCATGAGGATCCCAGCTGGGCGGCATGTCCTGCTCTTCCTCTCAGAACAGGGCTGCTCTGTGTGCCCGAGTCCGTGGGCCTTTGTGCCTTGAATGTCACCGTCCCTGTATTCCCTGCAGAGCGACCGCGAGAAATCAGAAGGCCTTCCAGTGGCCCCATTCATGGACAGAGACAAAGTGACCAAAGCAACGGCCCAAATTGGGTTCATCAAGTTTGTCCTGATCCCAATGTTTGAGACAGTGACCAAGGTGAGCGGTCCTACCGGTGGTGCGGCAGCCGTCAACACACGGGTGCACACGTGCGTGTGTGCGTGCACATTTCGGGAGTATGCACTGTGTATGCATGTGCACACACGTGAACCCTCTACAGCTTCATCCTCTGCTGTCACGGTGACGGTTGCCTAGCAGCCATTCCTCCTGCTGTGTCCAGTGCCACCCCCTCCGGTGCTCTTCAAAGAGCTCCACGTGTGACTACTGTCAGGCCCTCGGTGCCCACTTTGCCCGCACCTGTCTCTGCCAGCCTTAAGACCCGGCCAGCTGTACCAGCTGTTGGCTCTCCTGTCCTTCCAGGCCTCACCTTAGAGGAGCACCTGGAATTGGTGCCCTGGGGCTGGGGAACCCACCTCTGTGCCTCCACCTCCCAAGCCCCAGAGCTGCCCATGCGTTGTGCCTAAGGCCACCACTTCCAGCCCCCAGGGTCCCAAACACACACTTATCTCTCACCAACCCATTTGTCTCACCCCCACCTCGTGCCCATCATTCTCCGGGTGTCTCAGAGCCACCCACATCCTTTTCATTCCCATGACCACCACCGGGAATTTTGTCAGGTCCGTCCCTTACATAAGATCCTCTGAGGCCATACCTACCCCTTGTCTTGCTGGAAGGAGTGGGGACAGGAGAAGTTAGTAGGCTTTCTGGGGTCCTCTTAGAAATTTTGGAGGGGGAAATCTGTGCCAGAGACAGAAATGGGAGATGGGTGGGTCTGTGCCAGGGTCTCCAGGACTTGGAACTGGCCAGGAGATTCACATCCCATCACCTTGGGTTTCTCTGAAGGCCTTGATTTGAGGCCACTGGGAAGTGAGACCCCTGGGGCTCCCAGGTACCCCAAGGGCCTGACAGCTGTCCTCCAGTGTTCTCTGCAGCTTAACAATGGCGGGCTGACCTTGGACCCTCCCCTCCCCAGCTCTTCCCCATTGTCGAGGAGACCATGCTACGGCCACTCTGGGAGTCTCGAGAACACTATGAGGAGCTGAAGCAGATGGACGACGCCATGAAGGAGGTAAAGGCAGTGCAGAGGACACAGGCAGGCGAGTCGGGGACTTGCGGCCAGGCTGTACAAAGGGCGGGCACCAGAGCCAAGCTCAGTGAGACAAGGGGTCTAGATGCTATGCTCTCGAAAAGCAGAGTCTCTTCCCAGGGAACGCAATGCTTTCCTCGGAGTCTGCTGGCCAATGAGAGCCAGCACACAGCTGTGTGAACCTGAAGAACCACCATGCATCAGAGCCTCTCCAGTGTCTCTTAGCACCTCCCTGGCCCCTGTCCTCCTCCAGGCCAGGATGCCTGTTCAGTGACGGCCTCATTGAAGGAGACATAAGAACAAAGCAAGCGCCCAGGTCCATGCTTTCAGACAGAGCACGCAGGGCAGCTCGGCTACTCCTGTGGTCCAGGGGATGGAGAGGTTCTAGGGCACTGGGGATGCTGGATCTCAGGAGAGAGTAGGAGCCTCTCTAGTCTTGGCATAGATACCTACGAGCAATTCAGGGTTTTTTTGTTGTTGTTGGAGCCCTTGTGAACATCTCTTCTTTCGGAAGCGCTGACACTAAGAACTCAGTCCATGTCTCCTGCCTGATGTGGCTGCTGGGTGCAGTCTTTCTTTACCCACAATACCCCCTGCTCCTACCAGGACACCCATGCACCTAGAAAAGCTTCCCTACTCCTTATACACTCCAGACCTCTCCTTGGCCGCTGTGACCTCAACACCTAAGATGCCCCCCATGCTCTCATTTCCTGCTCAGTACCCATCCATCCAAGCTCCCCGGTAATGGAGGGGCCTGTTCCATCTTTTCTGCCTTCTTTCCTATGTGTGGCCGGTATTGGTCACATCTCCCTCAGCCACATCTGCCAATGCACACCCCCAGTGTACAATGCCAGGCATGTCACAGACATATGTTGAAAGCATATAGGTTGACTGAAAGCACAGACCAGCAATCCTGAGTCCCCTGTCAGGAAGTCACAAGATGCCGGCTCTGAAAATCTAAAAGGCTAAGAGTGAAGCTGTGCACACCGAAGGGCATTCCCAGTCCAGACTCCAATGGGAAGGCTGCAAGGGCCTCTGCCACCATGGCCATCCCATTAGCCATCGCTCTGGGGGACCTGAGTCTTCAATCTTACATTCCACTGCCCAATGGGAATGCCAGGTCTCTGCAGGATACCATCCTGGCCCTAGAGAAGGAGACATGAAAAAGATGTGCTAGCACTGATCCTGAAACAGGAACTCAACCCCCAGGCCTGGGGCTGTGGGCCATGGCCAGCTTGTCCAGACATTGCTGACCAGGATGATGTCGTGGGTTGTAAGCAGGTCACAAGCACCCAGGCTGTATCTGGAAAATCTGGATAGCATGTGTATGTGTGGGCAGACATCTTTTGCATCGGAGAGTGTCTGAGTGTCTTCAGGCAAGCCGACGCCTCCTGAGACAAGAGGCTGCTTGAGCTGGCCCTCTGCCTCCAGGACTGACTTTGGCCTTTGCTCTCTTAGTTACAGAAGAAGACAGACAGCTTGACAACTGGGGGCAACGAAAACACCACAGAGAAGAACAGAGATATGAACAACAGTGAAGGCCATTCTCCTCCAAACTGATATCTCAGTGTGTACAGTAAGTGGGAGGACTCTGGAGTACTTGCGTGCGTGCGTGTGTGCATGCATGCGTGCATACGTGTGTGTGTGTGTGTGTGTGTGTGTGTGTTCAGCCCCCTACCCTCTTCTTATAAAGCACCAGAAACTCAGTTATGGATGTCCACCTTTGTCTGTCCTAATTGCTCCCACAGCCTGTCCCCAAACACCACAGTCAGGTGTTTTCACCTTTAACCTCAGAGTGGGGACTGAACATCAGCACCCGAACAGTCCAGGGACACTTGCAAACTATCATTTGCCTGCTACACTTAAGAATGAGAGCAGAGTCAAACCACAGCATGCAGCCTGCTTTCCGAAAAGTGCAACTTGAATCCTGCATATCCCAGTTACAATCTGGGCTCTGATTTGGAAAGGTTCACCCTTTGGTTATAGAAAGGATTAATTATTAAAATGTGTGCCACTCATGAGATGAAATATCCTGTGAAGTGCATCTGGAGTACTAGAAGCTTTTAAAGAGCATTTGCCCTCATCACCACGAGCAGGTCCCCTGACTCCGGCTGACACAGCACAACCACTCAGCCAGCCAATGCTACAGCGCATGCTACGGTGCATGCTAAACTGAGCACATGGCTGTTGAGTGTCACGTTTGCTGAGGGTTTATGCATGGAGCCGGAGAAGCTGAGTTTGAAGGGGAAACAGAAAAGACTTCAGCCCAGGACATGCCTTTGGTAAAACCTTTGCAAGTGACAGCCACGTGTCCCCACCTCGGGGAACCCCCAGGCCTCTTGTCTGTAAGCCCAAGGTCATGGTGACATGACTGGGACTTGAGCAGCTGCTGTTCCATACTGAGGCAGCCAGTGAGCCTTGAAGCCAGGTCATGGTCTTGAGAGGAAAGTGGCATTGACATTGTCTAATTCGGGCTGCATGTGTTGTGTGGTTGACAACCTCATTTTTTTTTTTTTTAGATTTATTTTATTTTGCGTGCGTGTGTGTGTGTGTGTGTGTGTGTGTGTGTGTGTGTGTGTGTGTGTGTGTGTGTTTGCCTGCATGAGTAGGTGCAGCACATGTGTGCTGGAATCCACAGAGGCCAGAAGAGGGCGTCAGATCCTCTGGAACTGGAGTTACAGATGGTTGTGAACTTCCATGTGGGTACTGGAAACTGAGCTCATGTCCTCTGCAAGAGCAGCCCCTGTTCTTAACTAGTGAGCCATCTCCCCAGCCCCCACCTCATTCTTTTATATTTTATTATATTTTTAGATTAGTATACAAGGAAGGGTTTTCACCCTGGTGTCTTCATACGTATATGTCGTTACCGCTTCTCATCCATTCCTGCCCTTCCCCACATCCACCTGTCCTATCAGGCTTGGTCTCCTGTTATTCCCCAGTTAGCACCCCCTTTGGCTGTGTGTGTGTGTGTGTGTGTGTGTGTGTGTGTGTGTGTGTGTGTGTGTGTGTGTGTGTGCGCGCCTGCTTGTGTGTCTATACACCACTTGCATGTTGGACGCCTGTGGAGGTCAGAAGAGGGCATCATAACTAAAGTCATAGACAGTTGTGAACCTCCATCTGGATACTGGAAATTGAACCTGGGTCCTCTGGAAGAGCAGCCAGTGCTCCTAACCACTGAATTACCCCTCTAGCCCTACTTCTGCTTAAAAAAAAATTTTTTTTTAATTTTAATTACATATATATGTGTGAGTGTGCGTGTGTGTGTGTGTGTGTGTGTGTGTGTGTGTGTGTGTGTGTGTGTGTGTATGGGTATATGCACATGAGTGCAGGTACCATAGAGAACAGAAAAGGGTCCTGGATACACAGTTGGAGTTGGAGTTACAGGTGGTTGTGGATCCTGGGATTCGAACTTGGGTCCTCTGCAAGAGCAGTGCTGGCTCCACCACTCCAGGTCTTTCCGCATTCTGTTTCCATCTCACTTCCCACATGATCCTGAGGCTGTACCATCTCCAGTCCCCACAGAGACAACATGCTGCCTTCCTCTTTTTCCAGCAGACTGTACTGGTTAAAGCAGCCGAGCTGTGGCCTCTGAGCAGACAGGGCTCGGGGACTTCACAGGATCCTCCACGCAAGGACGGTCACGCCCAGACGACCCCTGATGACCTGCCACAGACCACGTTTTCTAAGAACCATTTTGTTCACTGATACAAAAACAGGATTCATGATGCTGTACAGAATTTTTATTTTTAAACTGTCTTTTAAATAATATATTCTTATACAGAAACGGGTCTGTACTTTTTCTTTGGGTTTGGCACTCGGGCTTCCAAGGACTCTGGTTTTCCCTGGGATGTGTCTTCAAATGGTTGAACAGTAATGTGACCCAGGGGTCCGTGTAAATTCCACATTAAACATCAGAATGGTGCCCAAGTGCAGGGGCGTGCACGTGTCCTGTGTTTATGAACAAAGCGGGAGGCACCTGGGGCCGTGCGCATGGCCAGTGTTTATGAACAGAGGGGAGGCAGCAGTGATGTGTACAGGAGCTGAGGAATGAGTCAGGCTGTATAAGAGGTGATGTGGGAGACAGATGCCCTCCTGACCACCAGGACAATGACAGCTGCTGCTGCTGCACAATTGCAGGGCATTGGGATCTACTACTCAAATCCTCAATGTATCTAAGGGATTCTTTCCCCAAAGAAGAGATGTCCTGTCCTTCATTTTCAGAGGACAGGCAGTGGGTACATCCCAGGTGTCATGGTAACTGCCCAGGGAACGCAGCCACCTCATGTCACAACACCCTGCTTACCCTTGTCTTCTCATGCTCCTGGACTCTGAATTCTCGAGACAGGGTTTCTCTGTGTAACAGCCCTGGCTGCCCTGAAACTCATTTTTTAGACCAGGCTGGCTTCAAACTCACAGAGATCCACCTGCTTCTGCCTCCTGAGTGCTGCATGCGCCTGGTACCACCACCTGGCGATCAATGCCTCTTGTAATTTTTACTTTTTTTTTTTTTTTTTTTTTTTTTTTTTTTTTGGTTTTTTTTTTTCGAGACAGGGTTTCTCTGTGTAGCTTTGCGCCTTTTCCTGGAACTCACTTGGTAGCCCAGGCTGGCCTCGAACTCACAGAGATCCGCCTGGCTCTGCCTCCCGAGTGCTGGGATTAAAGGCGTGCGCCACCACCGCCCGGCAATTTTTACTTTTTAGTTGGAAAGCTTTTGATTTGCCCACTGGCCATACAGCTTTCCTGTTCTGTGGAATCAAACCTTTTCTCATTTTCCTCTTGGGACCATCTTTATTGGTCACAGATGCTCTTTTTATTTTCTGAGCTCTGAACCCGGTGGTTATTATGTATTTTCCTAATTGGTAGTCTGGGATGCTGTGGTGTCCTGAACGTGGCACTAAGAGGCCATGGGTGTGGAGCCCAATGCCTGAGGCTAGTGCCCTAACAAAAGGGACCCAGAGACCTGATCATTCTTCTCCCCAGGGGAGGATGGAGATGGTCCTATCCCTAAAGAGCCTGCTGGCTCAGACCAGCCAGATCTCTGGCTTCCTGCCTGGGAGTTGGGAGGAACCTTGTCTGTGGTGTGCTACCCCCACATGCTGTGTAGGGGCAGTGAGCACCTAGCCAAGGGCAGCAGGATTGTTCCCCTCACCTTCCCACCTCGGCTTGTCTCCCTCCCTGCAGCTGCAGCCCCCATCCCCCCCACCCCCCAGAAAGTGCTCCCCCACAGTTCCAGACTCAGTTTCATCCATCAAGGTTCCAGATGACAATTCCACCTCAGCCTTTTCTGGGTGGATCCAGACAACTGCTCCCCTGAGCTGCTTCTGCCTCCACCTTCCCCCGCCCGCCCCCCCCCCCCCCCCCCCCCCCCCCCCGCTTCTCTCTTCCCCCTTTCCCATCTCTCTGTCCCTCTCCCAAGCCTCATCCTCTGCCTTCTGGAACTGGAACTCAATGCCACATGAATAACCCAGGATACCCCCCATCATAAGGGCCTAGCCTGGATCTCCTCACACCATCTCCTGGGCTGGATAAACGAATGCATCCTAGGGCAACGAACATGGTCATCACCACCAGGGGATGTCCTGACTGAACTCTGCTCCAATATCTGTTGTCTGACATTTCCTGACCTTTGACCCAGCCCCATCCCACCTCACTGGGCCCCTCTCCCTTTCCAGGCTTTATTGTCCTTCCTTACACTCTAAAGTGACCAGCCAACCCCTGTCCCAGGGCTGAAGCCAGGGATTTTTCTGCCCAAGCTGTCAATCCCAGCCCTTCTGAAGGCCTCGCACAACCAACAACACTGTTGCTGCTGCTCCCCTAGAACTGGATCCACCCATGAACGCTGTGTGTGGGCAGCTTGGGCTACACCCTGGTACCTCCTTGGATGTACTAGGTCTCGTTGCCATGCCTAAAAGATACACCAAGTTGGCCAGGTCACTGGGCAAGGGTCCTACCTGGGCTCCTTCCTGCCTCTGTCTTTGGAGCTGTTCTATGACCACACCTGAGTCAGCCAGGAACTCCAGGCCTGGGCCCCCACAGCTGGCTGCACAGATGCCATTTGCCCCACACATTCTCTCCTGGACTCACAGGATGTGGGGCTCTCATCACAGTGTGATATCCTGATTGTGGGGGGCCCAAATTGCTCATGTAGGCAGGTGTCCTGCAAAAACAACTTCGAGGAACGGAGAAACAAATGACTTTACTCCCAGCACTCAGGAGGCACAGGCAGATGGATCTCTGAGTTTGAGACTAGCCTGGTCTACAGCATGAGTTCCAGGACAGCCAGATCTACATAGAGAAACTGTGTCCTAAAATAAACAAATAAACTTCCTAGGACCCTGAACACTCCAGGGTTCATTTTGATGAGTAAGACTTCCAAGGCACTAGCGGGGCGGTGGTGGCCCATGCCTTTAATCCCAGCACTTAGGAGGCAGAGGCAGGCAGTTCTCTATGAGTTCGAGGCCAGCCTGGTCTACAGAGTGAGTTCCGGGAGAGCCAGGGCTGTTACACAAAGAAACCCTGTCTTGAAAAACAAAAACAACCAAAAAAAAAAAAAAAAAACAAAAAACAAAAAGACTTCCTAGGCGCTCAATAAACATCGGCTGAATGAATGAATGAATACATCTGAGATTGCTCACCCACACACTCACACAAGAGACAAAAATCACAGTACAAATCTCTCTGGGCAGAAGAGACTCTTCCTGCAGGTATGTATCGAACATGTCCATGGGTGCACATGTATGGATGCTCATGAGAATGTGTGCCCATATCACCCCTCTGGCCTTGCTCCCAGCCGACAGCAAGGAAGCTAAGGGACGAAAGATGTCCAGCATTCAGCCGTTTTATAGACTGGGCAGCCAGCAAGATGAAAATAAAGGCGGTTTGGGCTTCCTTCAGGAACAGGGGGACGGGTTCGGAGCGGGGCAGCAGAGGCAAACAGGGAAGCTGATCATAAAGCCTTGTGCGGTGTCTGATGAGGCTCTGTGGTCCTGAGAATTCAAGGCTTCCTGTTTGGGTTTGTTTGTTTTTCTCCTTTAAGATGATTAACAACAAAAATCCAAAATGCGCCAGATGTGCCCGTGAGCCTGCAGAAGGGGGATGTGTTGAGCAGCAGCTGACTGCTGACCAGTTTGTGGAGCTGGCTGCTGCCACACGTTAGTGTGCAAGGACCCCTGTCACCAGCTGATGTCCAGCCCTGCAGCGCTAAGGAGGAAGGAAGCACTCCAGACAGACAGAAAGACAGACAGCTCCGTCTGAGGAGGCTGGTGCTTGTAGGGGAGACAGAGTTCTGAGCAGAGTGTGCCGGCTGGGGAGAAGCCAGACAGGATATTGTGTGTATCACCCACCTACTGCCCATACACAAGCCATCATGTGCACCAGGATGTTTAGAGGGCCTGTGCATCCTTAGCTCCCCGCTGACTCACACTGTGCTGCTCATACCTGTGAGCCAGGCAAGCCCTGTTTTCAGGACAGAGAGTGACTAAAAGGCCACCTGCTCTACAAAGAGCCTGACAGGGCCGGGCTTGAACCCTCTCAAACTGTGGAGCACTCATCTCGCTTTGTGCCCTATACTGTGCTAATAGATGGCCACATGCAATGGGGGTTCACATCAGCAGAAAAGAATTCTCGCTGCTCAGAGGCTTGTGAAGTTCAGGGCCGGGGATCCAGGGTCTACAGGGCCTGCTCCCTGTGGAGGTCTCACTGAGAGGATCCTTCCAGCGTCTTTTAGCTCCAAAGAGGCTCCTGGGCGTCTTTGGAGTTCCCCGTGTGTGGCAATGTTACATTAATCTCTGTCATTGCAAAGTCGGATTCCCTCAGTATGTGGCTGTGTCCTAACCTCCCTCTACTTAGAAGGACATCAGTCATTGGGTGAGCGTCCTCACATGCCAGGAGGCATCTACAAAAGCATCTTCCCAGATAAGAAATGAGTAGCTGTTCTCTGTGCATGTGTCCTCAGGAAAAACACATCCAACTGTTAAGAATGAATAAAAGGCCGGAGAGAGGGGGAGGGGACTGTGGGATGCCTGCAGAACAAGGCATTCTTCTAACTACAGGCACTGTGGGAAGATGGCAAGTTCCCGGGGACAGATAAACAGACAAACAGGACCCTGAGGATGGCGGCTTAAACAGGACCTGAAATACTAACATCCATGTATATCACAAAAAAAAGAGGATGTCATATATTTGGGGAGTGGCAGACAGACATAGGAAGGGCAGGAGGGAGGGGGGAAAGATATAACAATATTTTAATTATATTTTTAAAATGGTTTATTATCTACATTACCAAACATGCTCAAAAGCAGAACAATAAAGAAACAGAACCCAGAGGGATTAGCTCACCTTGATCTCCAGCCACCTCACCCTTCCCACTGCCCGCCACCCCAGGCCACAGGACTCTAGACCAGCTGCTTCTGTGGAGGAATAGGGGCTCAGGGTAGTCTGAATGAAAATGGCCCCAGAGACTCATAGGGAGTGGCATTATTGGAGATGTGGTCTTGTTGGAGTAGGTGTGGCCTTATTGGAGGCAGTGTGTCACTGGGGGGATGGGGGGGGGCCTTTGAAGTTTAAGAGGCTCAAGCCAGACCTAATGGCTCACTCCCTCTTCCTGCTGCCTGCGGATCCAGATGTAGAACTCTCAGCTACCTCTTCAGCACCATGTCTGCCTGCATGCCACCATGCTTCCCACCATGATGATGATGGACTAAACCTCTGGACTGTAAGCCAGCCCCAATTTAATGCTTTCCTTTGTAAGAGGTGCTGTGGTCATGGTACCTCTTCACATCAAGAGAAGCCCTAACTAAGACAGGGCTCAAGTCAGAGGGCCTTTGAGGAGGACCTGGCAACCCTTAAATCTTCCTCCATGAGAGGTGGGATTTCCTCTGCCCAAAGACTAGTCAACCAGGAACCACAGAAGGCTCAGATAGCCTTCTTGCTCCCATGGTAATGCCCCAAGGCCAACAAGCATTAACACTTCAGGGAGGGGGAAGATCTCCAAACACTAAGTATGGGGAGAAGTCAGGACTTCCAGAACCAGTGCAACTCTACATACCTCCATTGCCTCTTGGGAATCCTTGGGGGTTGCCAGGCTTCCAGGATGCCCAGGGACTCAGGGGAATATTTGGGCTAGCCTTCTGCACTCAGTATCCTTCTCACCCACTCCACTGCACCCCCAGGGGTTCGCCAAGGTTATCCAATCTGTCGAAGTCACTTTTTTTTTGCTGGGACAAAATGCTTGACATAAGCGATTTAAGGAGGGGTCACGTTTTGGTTCTCAGTTTGAGGGTGCGGTCCGTCACGACAGCAAAGGAATGGTGACAGGAACACAAGGCAGCTGGTCACCTTGCAGCCACAGCCAAAAAACAGGAAGAGAATGCTGGTGCTCAGCTTACTCTCTCCTTCGTATGTTGTCTGAGACCCCAGCCCCCAGGAAATGGTGGCACCCTCATTTAGGATGAGTTTTCCCACCCCAATTAAGCTAATCAAGATAATCCCTTACACGGATGTCGGGTGGTTTGTTCTCTGAAGATTCTAAATCTCACCAAGTTGACAAACGAGATTAACCGCCATAGCTTTATCAAAAGCATGTCCCTCCTCGCTGCCAAGCACAGGTACCCAGTGTGGATTGACCAGTTTGTGTACTGGGTTACTAGTGGGTTACTAGTAAACAGGCACCTGGGCTGGTCCATGGTTTGGGTAATTGTGAGTAATTAACCAGCAGGTGTTTATATGTCTATGAATCGATTTCTCTGGAAGCAATCAATGCCCAGAAAAGTGTGAGCTTTTTGTTGAGCTGATCTCCTCCTCCTCCTCCTCCTCCTCCTCCTCCTTCTCTTTCTCCTCCTTCTCTTTCTCCTCCTTCTCCTTTTCCTCCTCCTCCTCCTCCTCCTCCTCCTCCTCCTCCTCCTCCTCCTCCTCCTCCTTCTTGTGGGTGGGGATGGGGGTATGCCCATGTACATGTACACTTCAGTGGTTTGAATGGGTATGCCCCCCCAAGACTCATCTATTTGAATACTTGGTGAAACAGTTTGAGAATAATTAGGATGAGTGGATCTTGTTGGAGAAGGTATGTCACTGGGAGTGGGCTTTGAGGTTTCAGAAAAACCCTATGCCATTCCCAGTTAGCTCTCTCTACCTCATGGATCAAGATATATTCGACTACTGCCCCAGTGCCATGGACTCTAGCCCTCTGAAACTATGCACACAATTAAATGCTTTCTTTTGTAAGTTGCCTTGTTCATGGTGTTTTATCACAGCAATGGAATAGTACCTAAGACATGCACCGATCCTGGGAGTCATTTCTCAGGAGCCTGTTCACCTTGTTTTTTGAGTCAGTGTCTTTCATTGGCCTAGAACTTTCCAAGTAGGCTAGCCAGCAGGTTAGAGAGAGAGCCCCAGGCACCTGCCTGTCTCTGCCTCCTCGGAGCTGGGATTATAAGTACAAGCCGCCACCTCAGCTTCTTTGTGTTTTGGGGATGGAACTCAGGCCTTTGTGCTTCTGTGGCAAGCACTACTCTGCTGAGCCCTCCCCTACCTTTGTTGTTAACCTTTAAAGTTCTTAGTCCCACTTATCCTCTGCTGGCTGGAGCTGCCTTGCAACCTCGAAATAAATGAGTGAGTGTGTGTGTGATGCAGTGTGTGAGCCTGTGTGGCGCTGGGGACTGCGCTGGCCAGCTTTTTGTCAGTTTGACACAAACTAGGATCATTTGGGAAGAAGAACCCTCAATTGAGGAAAAAAAAAATCCATTAGCTTCGCCTGTGAGCAAGGCTGTAGGGCATTTTCTTGATTAATGACTGATGTGGGAGGGCCCAGCTCACTGTGGGCGGAGCCACCCCTGGGCAGGTGGGCCTGGGTTGTATAACAAAGCAGGCTGAGCAAGCCACGGGGAACAAGCCAGTAAGCAGCACTCCTCCACGGCTTCTCCTTCAGCTCTTGCCTCGAGTTCCTGCCCTATCCTCCTTCAGTGATGGAGTGTGACCTGGAAGTGTAAGCCACATAAACCCTTTCCTCTCCAGATTGCCTGTGTTATCACAGGTTTTATCACAGCAGTAGGAAGCTAACGGGACAGGGATGGAACCCAGGGCATTGCATATGCTGCTGGGCAAGGCACCGTCTTCCTGGGTAGTGGCCCCAGCCTTCCTTTGGTCTTCTAAGCAGTCTTTTTCAAATAGCAGATTATTTTTGATGAAGCACAATTTCATCAGGTTTTCTTTCACCAAGCTTACTTTCTTTGTCAAGTTTGAACACTGTCTGCCTACCCTTTAATGCTGAGAATGTCTGTCTGTCTTTTTCCTAAGAGTTTCATGGTTTTAGATTTTAATCTATGATCCTTTGGAATCAGCTTGTGCATAGACGTCGAGGTCCAGCTTGCATCTGATGTCGAGTCATTGCGGCATCTTTCTTTGAAAAGCTATCTTGGCCCTTGGCGGCGGTGGCGGTGGCGGTGGCGGTGGCAGTGGTGGTGGCGGTGGTGGTGCATGCCTTTAATCCCAGCACTCCGAAGGCAGAGGCAGGTAGATCTCAGAATTTGAGGCCTATCTGATCTACAGAGAGAGTTCTAGGACAGCCAAGGGTACACAGAGAAACCCTGTGTGTGTGTGTGTGTGTGTGTGTGTGTGTGTGTGTGTGTGTGTGTGTGTGTGTGTGTATGTGTGTGTGTGTATGTGTGTGAAGGGGGAGATAAGCTCTTCCTCTAGTAATTGCCTTTATACCTTTCTGAGAAGCTAGTGGAACATACCTGTGGTGTCTGTTTCTGGATTTTTGGGCTCTACTCTGTTGATCTGTCTACCCTTCTACCAGTATCACACGGCTTTAGTTATTACAGCGATATAATAGCTCTTTAAATTAGGGAGCCTAATTCCTCCCATGTTAGTTTTTCAAAAAATATTTTTTCTATTTTGCCCTCTTTTTTTAAAAACAGTTTTTATTTTACGTGTATGGGTGTGTCCTGGCTCGTTGTATGTCAACTTGACACAAGCTAGAGTCATCAGAGGGGAGGGAGCCTCAGCTGAGAAAATGCCTCCATACGATCCAGGCTGTAGGCAAAGCTGTAGAGCATTTTCTTAATTAGTGATCGATGGGGAAGGCTCAGCTCACTGTGGGTGGTGCCATCCCTGGGCTGGTGGTCCTGGCTTCTATGAGAAAGCAGGTTGAGCCAAGTCATGGAAAGCAAGCCAGTGAGTAGTCCTTCTGTGTCCCCTGCATCAGCTCCTGTCTCCAGGTTCCTGCCTAGTTTGAGTTCCTGTCCTGACTTCTTCAGTGATGAACAATGATATAGAGGTGTAAGACAAATAAACCCTTTCCTCCCCAATTGCTTTTGGTCATGGTGTTTCATCACAGCAGTAGTACCCCTAACTTAAGACAGGGTGTTTGGCCTGCATGTACATGAACCATATGAGTGCAGTACCTGAGAAGGCCAGAAGAGGGTGCTAGATCCTGTAGAACTGGAGTTAGAGATGGTTGTGAGCCACTAGGTAGGTGCTGGGCATCAAACCCAGATCCTACGGAATTGCTGCCAGTGCTCTTAATCTCCAAGCCATCTCTCTGGTCCCTGTTCTAGCTTCTTTACCGTTGTCTCTGTGACAAAATGTTTTGACAAAGGCTACAGAAGGTTTCATGCTGACTACTCCATGGTGAGTTTTCTAATGACACAGTGAGGAGATCAGGGCAACAGAAACAGGAGGCAGCTGGCCACACTGCAGCTGCAGTCAGAGAGCAGAGGGTGACAGATGCTATTGTTCAGCTCACTTTCTCCTAGTCACTCAGTCCAGGCCTCTTGCTCAGGGACTAGCACCACCCACTTGTAGGACGGGTCTCCCACCTCAAGAATATAATCAACATGATCCCTCACAGGCAAAACCCAGAGGCTTGTCTCGTGGGTGATTCTAAACCCTATCAAGGTAACAGTCAGTATCGACCATTGCAATCTTCCTATATTTCAGAATCATCTTACCTGTGCTTATTAAATTTCGTTGTGTATTAATAGAAATTGAATTAAATGTACATTTCAATTTAGAATGAACTGACATCTTTGCAATACCGGATCTCCCCACCCAGGAACAAGGTATGTGTGTGCATTTGTTCAGATGTTTGTTTCTTTCGTGGATAGTTCTGGTCTCCAGTATTTGGGGCTTGCTTTGTTCATTTACACTCAAATACTTACTTTCCCCGACTGATTAGATATGTTATACCTTTAAGGCAGTTGTCTGCATATTCGTTGCTAAAAACATGACTGACGTGCGTGCATTTGTCTGGTGTTCTATGACTTCCCCGAGCTGACTTGTTGGGGGAGGGGTGGAGCTTGCCTTGATTGTGCTATCTTGTTTCACGGGGTTTGTAAATTCTTGGGGACTTTAACGCAAGCGAGCATGCCGCTGTGTTGGTTATTGTCTCACTGCTGTGATGAAATACCTGGCAAAGCAACTCAGAGAAGGTGGGGTGCCATGCGAACCCACGAGAGTCTGTCAAAGGATATCAAGAATTTATTGAGGGGGGGCTGGAGAGATGGCTCAGAGGTTAAGAGCACTGGCTACTCTTCCAAAGGTTCTGAGTTCAATTCCTAGCAACCACATGGTGGCTCACAACCATCTATAATGAGATCTGGTGCCCTCTTCTGGTCTGCAGGCCCACATGCAGGCAGAACATTGTATACATAATAAATAAATAAATCTTTTAAAAAAAATAATTTATTGAGATATAAAATGGGGAAAATACACTCATGGATACAGAACAAATAAACAGTCATCGTTGTCCTCTGTTCTGCCCAGGGGTGAAGGGAACCAACCGTCCGGTCTCCAACCACCCAAGAGAGAGCACAGGACTCCACTCTCTCCACTCTTAAGGGATCACACATGTAGACAAAAAGCCACACCCTTTGTACCCCAAAGCCATTGGCTGAACGGAACCAATTCCCACAACGGAAGGGTTTCCTTGGGCTCGAAGTTTTGAGGGCACAGTGTCATGGCAGGGAAGCAGGGCAGCGGGAGCCTGAGGCAGCTGGCCACAGTGCAGCCACAGTCAGGAAGCATTGAAAGGTGAATGCTGCTGCTCAGCTCACTCTCTCCAAATGGTGCTGCTCACATTCAGGGTGGATCTTCCCAGCTCAGTCCAGCCTCCCTGGAAATGCCCTCAAAGACTCATTCGGAGTTTGTTTCCTGGATGATTGGAAACCCTGTCAGGCTGGCAGTCAAGATGAACCTCACCCCTGACCCGTGTGCCTTCCGTGTCCATGTCCTGTTTGTACTTTCTCACACAGGCTCTCCCAGCACGGTGAGTAAAGGCTGAGAGAGCCATGTTTCCCCTCTCCAGTGGTGATGGTGGGGATCCAGTCTTTATACATGAATGATAGATTTGCAGATGTTCTTTATCAAATTAAGGACGTTCCTTTCGACTGCTTTTTTTCAGGGCACCTGTGTCGTAACTAGGTATATTTTGTCAAACACTCTTACAGTGTTGATTGTTATGACTGTGTGATATTTTTCCCTTTTAACCGCACAAATATGAGGAGCTGAGTTCAAGCCCCAGAACTCACATAAAAAGTAGGCTTGGTGGCACACATGTAATTCCAGTGGTGTGGAGACAGAGACAGGCAAATCCCTGGAGCTCCATTCAGCCTAGACAGCTTGGCAAAAATCTCAGCCAGTGGGAGACCCTGTCTCAAAAAAACAAGGTAGAGGGAACCTCAAAAATAATACCCAAGGTTGACCTCTGACCTCCACCTATACAAACACACAGGTGCACATACACACACAAACACAAAATAGAACCTTTGGCTAGGAAATTTCCTAGTGGCATCCCTGGTTTCAAAGTGATGGATTGCCTTGTCAGTTTTTGAAAACTGAACCATTCTTGCATCCCAAAATAAACTCCAACTGATCATGATTGTCCATTCTTGTGATATATATGTACTGAATTCCACTTGTTAGTATTTTGTTAAGGATTTCTACATGGGCATTAATAAGTGATATTAATCTGCAGCTGCCTCTTTATTGTCTCTCTCTGACTTGGTCTCAGAGCAATACTACTTCGTGCAGTAATTGAGAAGGACTTCTGCTTCCTCAGTTTTCTGCAAGAAGGGGTATAAGTTGGTGTCAATTCCTCTTCAAAGGCCTGGAATAATTTTCAGTGGAACTCCTGAAGAATGGGCAGCTGGGGATGGGGGGATAGAGGGGTACTGTGCACTGAGAGTTTTCCCAGAAAAAGTCACACTGCAGGGCTGATTCACTCATTGGAACCTCTGTGATCTGGGGGAGCTGGAGTGTTGCAGGTCCAGAGCCAAATTGCCCTGGGCTATCTTAGCCCCATTCATAGCCATTTATTGGCCACCTTTCTGTAAGATGTAATATCCTGTAAATTAGGTAAATCTTCTTGGAGCGTACAAACGGACCTCTGCCTTCCACCCACTCAATGGCTGAGAGTGTCCTCCAACACATCCCAGGCTATGGCAGAGGTTCCCCGCTTTGCAGAAACCCACCTGCCTACCTGATGTTCCCACTAATGTGTTCTCAACATGCCTTGATTTATGGCTTTCTTTATTACTATAAAAACCTCATGGAACTGATACGATGCCGGAGCATAGTATTCGGGTAAACTGAGTCTATGTTCCTGGACCACGGCCATTCACATTTAGCTCCAGAATAAATTGTCTCCTCTTCCCTTTGAGGTAAGAGCCATGTTCCTGTGGACAGTGCATTTTAATCACTGGTCCCATTTCCCTCGTAGTATCCGGCGCTGTTCGAATGAGTATCTTGTGGTAGATGTGTTTGCTGTTCAAACAGTTGGTCCCTCTCACATAAGCTGCCAGGGTTGTGTGTGTGGATGCTTTGCAGTGTCCCTTGGCCACACCCTTGCTGCCACAGAGTCTGGTGACGTCCGCTCTTCCAGTCCCACTGTTAGTAGTTGGTTCTCTCCTGTGACAAAGAGCTGACTTTCTGCACTGTTTTCAATTTCATCTTTTCTATTTCTTCCTTCCGATTTGTTTGGGTTTATTTGGCCCTTTTTATTGAGGTGGAAGTTAAGGGACTTGGTCTTTCTGTGTTTCTCCCAGCATTAGCATTGTAAATCTTCTTCCCAGGCAGGCTTTAGCTGTGCCGCAGGGCTAAATTTGATACATTGTATTTTCAAATTTCCCTTGAGACTCTGTCTTATCCATGGATCATTTAAAACTAGGTTACTTTGGCCCCATTTGTTTGAAGGGTTTCCTGCCGTCTTCCGGCTATTGATACCTAGTTTGATTTCACAGTGGACAAAGATCACATTGTAACATTTCAGTCCCGACCTTCAAGTGCCTTGAGCTTGGTTTGATGGATTGTGACACACTCTGTCTTGGTACACATTTCACTGCGCTGGAAAAGGGTGTGTCTGCTGCCGTGGGTAACATTTCAATCCCTTCAAGTGCCTTCAGCTTGGTTTGATGGATTGTGAGACACTTTGTCTTGGTATATATCTCATGGCCCTGGACAAGGGTATGTCTGGTGCTGTATAGACCAGGCTGGCTGGTAGTCACTGAGGTTCTCTGCATCCTTGCTTAGTTTGCCTTTACTGAGGGCCATGGCTCCACTGGTCAGTCCTCTCCACAGCACAGCCCCCTGCTCTGAACTCAGTAAGTTCCTCTTTGGCCTTTGCATTAGAATACAGGGTTTTCTAACCTCCCCCATCTTCATAGCTAGACCCATGAGCCCTCCTGGGTGGCCCAGTTTTCTGTACCGTCTCGTTTCTGCCTCGGTCTTATCGAATGATGTGTTGTACTGCCAATGCCCAGGACCCCTCAGGAGACGAGCTCACAGAGGGAGCTCGTTAGGATCTAGCTACAGTAAAACATAAAAGTGGCTTCTCTCTCCTCTTAGAGCTTAGAAAGCCTCAAAGTACATCATTCCCACACAAACCATGAGAAGGGTCAGATCATCCTCAAAACCAGCGGAGAGCTGAGTCACAGGGAACAAAGAAACCGAGCGAGCATACAGGCATTCCCTCTTCACGGTGTGAAAGGAAAAGTTATGATGAGGTGGGGAGTGGGGAGTGTCAAAGTTCAACAAGGCAGACTCACTTCTCAACAACTCAGCAGGTGCAGGGACCAGGCAGGGAGCTTTGTAGTGGGGGAGAGACTGGCTCTCCATGCAGCCAGAGAGAGGATTTACAGCCCTGGAGCAGGGGATGGATGGAGAATCACTATGAGGTGACATCGTGAAGGGAGATCTAGCTAGTTGACCTGACAGGCTTCCTACTGAAGGCCGGGCAGGGTCACCAGACACCTCCTGAGGACAAAGAGGACAAGAAATTCCTCAGAAATTAATAGCAATCAGGCTAAGTGTAGAGGTACACACCTATAATCCCAGCACTTGGGATGTGGATGCGAAAGGATCAGGAGTTCAAGGCTAGCCTCAGCTACGAAACAAAGTTACTTCGGGAAGTCACTTTCCTCACAAGTTAAACACAGACAGCCACTGA